>NC_068360.1:42138290-42495790 GCF_020536995.1 Dreissena polymorpha
ATAGTCATATTTATCGCGATTTTGAATTAGGCCAAACTGGTCTCGCGCGAGACTACCGTCCAACAGCAAGAGATAAATGGATCAGTGGGTGCATTATATCGCGCGACGGACCACTTTTATACAAAGTTGATGTTGGTAACCGCGTGATATGGAAACTGCATGTCGATCAATTAAGATCTACAGAGGTCAGCAGTCAGACACTTCTCGAAAGTGTTCCCCCGGTAAATTACGAACCGCGTTGCGTAAACAATGAACAAACGAATGATGATCAATTGCCACAATTAGTTCCGCGTTCAGATACTGAAACGACTGGCATGCAGTCAGAAACACCTAGCTGTTAGACGCTATCCGCTGCGTAATCGTCGTAAACCAGATCGGCTAGAGTATCATTAGTTATAACTGACACTGACTGACCACAGGAGAAAAGCCAGTATAGAAAACATTATCTGTCTGAAAAATTTAATGTTCTGATGATTTTGTTGGCATGCTTAAACTCAATTTGATATGTCACTGGTTCCTTCCAATTGTTGAATACTATATGATATGTATCTTCTTGTATTATTTTCTTTCAGGAATCAATGAATTTTAAAAAGGGGAGAATTGTTATGTATTTATCATGAATCTGATTGGTTAATGTTCAATCATGTGTATCATAGCCACGCCCTCTATGTATTTCTGCATGCTCACCACTGGTCATACAATGTAGTATTAAAATGGCCACCAAACGTACTGCGTTGTTCTCTATTTATGTTAACCCACATACACAACATCTCTGTCTGTCTGTGTGTCTGTCCGAAAACTTTAACATTGGCCTTAACTTTTGCAATATTAAAGATAACAACTTGATATTTGGCATGCATGTGTATCTCATGAAGCTGCACATTTTGAGTGGTGAAAGGTCAAGGTCAAGGACTTTCTTCAAGGTCAAAAGTTGAAAAAAACAAAATCCAAGGGAAGTAACAAGCTTTAAAGGGAGATAATTTCTATTTTATATCATTTGGCAGGTACAGATCAATTTCACAAGGGAAGTAATATTTTTTAAAGGATATAATAAAAAACAAATTTTAAGGTCACGGTCATCCTTCAAGGTCAAAAGTAAAAAAAATACAATCCAAGGGAAGTAATAAGCTATAAAAGGGAGATAATTTCTAAACCTGCCAAATAATATATTGAAATGTTATTTCAAAGCGGCGCAATAGGGGGCATTGTGTTTCTGACGAACACACCTCTTGTTTCATATACAGTTTATAATTGTTAGTAAGGGTAATTATAAGACACTATAACAAGTTATAGTGGGGAGGTTGTGGACACTTAAAGTAATCTTCTAAGTACTTGAACATTTATGTTCCTACCACTTCTGAAACAGCATGTAATTGAAAGCCCGAAGTAAACTGATCACTGTTGTTGAAAGGGTATAAAAAGGGTTTGAGCACAGAAAGAAGTCTCACAGTCTTCTGATGAAAACTTAATACAAAGAAGTGTGTCAATTGATCAAATCTATTGTGCAAATGCAAATAGTTATTCCAGCACCAAGGCCTAAAAAAAAAATATGTTAGTTTCCACTGACATGGCCTAAAAAATTAGGGTAGGTAGGTAGGCAAATAATTTTATTTTTAAAAATAATTTTTTTTTAGAAAATGTCGTACATGGTGTATCTTCTTCTCATTTTTTTGTGTACAACTGTATGTACAATAAATTTGATGATGTATGTAATGCAATATGGCTTTATTTAAATGCTTTAATGAAATAAAAACTTGCTGTTCATTAATTTTTCATTGTTGCTTTCCTTATTTCCGCGTTTAATGTTGACTTCTGGCAGCGGCTTTAATAGTCCATTTTATTACCAATAAAAGGCATAACTAAAGTCGCAGTAAGCTTGACCCTCAGTGTCTATAGGGATTCAGTGTTGTTATACTTTCCGTTTCTTTGGAATCATGGAGTATATACTACACTGTAACTCCAATATAAAGCGCTCTGTTATAACGCTGAATCCAATATAACGCGGAGGGTGCTTGGATCCCATTTTTTCTCCAACCTTCCATTTGATTTCTGATTCAAATCCGTATTATGCAACTTCATGTATTTTCAGACAATTCAAAGATGGCGGCAATCACAGTCATGTTGATTGCTTTATTCAACCGTCCGTTGAACCGATTATAATGGCCTCGAGGTTAAACAACACCGACAGCTAATTGGTGTTAATCTGTTGAGTAATGTCAATAAAGGTGTGAAAAACTCGCGTGTCAGTGTTTATTACATGTATTCCTCATCAGAGCGGTTCAGTGCGATAATTTCCATAAGTTAAGTGCAAGCGCGATAGTTATACAATTCAAGTAATTCAAAACGATTGAAACATTCTTTCTTTGATATGGTTGCAGTTTGACTATATTAAATGAGCGGCTGTGAAATATACTGCCTACTGTATAAAACAACTTTTTCTGTCATTTCATTATCATTCTAGTATTATGTCATTTAATCTTTCAGTTCGTGTATAAGAAATTAAATAATGCAGACGATTTATTTACATGCGAACGCAGTGTACCGGCAATTGTTAACAGAGTTTCACTTTCATTTTCGCGCGGTATCAGATGCCCGGGAAACACGTTTTTTGCATGCGTATGACACAATAAAACAATTTTTTGTACATGAGTCGTATTGCATTCAATCTAAATTTAAAGTCACTCGTCGAATGAAAGCTCTGCCCCATAATGCACTGTACTCTTAACACTTCTGAAAATGGCATATATGCGAACGGTTGTGTTTACGAATTTCTTAAACATAAGTCCAAATAATTAGACATAATCTACCGATTACGATGTAAATCGACCTCATATTTATAGGAGTACTTAAACATATATCGTCATTAATGTTCAAGATTATTATTTTTAGCTCATCTATTTTTTGAAAAAAAATTATGAGCTATTGTCATCACCTTGGCGTCGGCGTTGGCGTTGGCGTTGGCGTTGGCGTTGGCGTTGGCGTCGGCGTCCGGTTAAGTTTTGCGTTTAGGTCCACTTTTCTCAGAAAGTATCAATGCTATTGCATTCAAACTTGGTACACTTACTTACTATCATGAGGGGACTAGGCAGGCAAAGTTAGATAACTCTGGCGTGCATTTTGACAGAATTATGTGCCCTTTTTATACTTAAAAAATTGCAAATTTTGGTTAAGTTTTGCGTTTAGTTCCACTTTTCTCAGTAAGTATCAATGCTATTGCATTCAAACTTGGTACACTTACTTACTATCATGAGGGGACTGGGCAGGCAAAGTTAGATAACTCTGGCATGCATTTTGACAGAATTATGTGCCCTTTTTATACTTAGAAAATTGACAATTTTGGTTAAGTTTTGTGTTTAGGTCCATTTTATTCCTTAAGCATCAAAGCTATTGCTTTCATACTTGCAACACTTACTAACTATCATAAGGGGACTGTGCAGGCAAAGTAATGTAACTCTGACTGGCATTTTGACAGAATTATGTGCCCTTTTTATACTTAGAAAATTGAAAATTTGATTAAGTTTTGTGTTTAGGTCCACTTTATTCCTACAGTATCAAAGCTATTGCTTTCATACTTGCAAGATTTATGAACTATCATAAGGGGACGGTGCAGGCAAAGTTATGTAACTCTGACTGGCATTTGGACGGAATTATGGGCCCTTTATACTTAGAAAATTGAAAATTTGGTTAAGATTTATGTTTTGGTCACTTTACCCCTAAAGTATCATAGATATTGCTTTCATACTTGGAACACTCACAAACTATCATAAGGGTACAGTAAAAGGACAAGTTGCATAACTCTGGTTGTCATTGTTACGGAATTATGGCCCTTTTTTGACTTAGTAACTTTTAATATATGGTTAAATTTTGTGTTTCGATCCACTCGAAGTATCAAGGCTATTGCTTTCAAACTTCAAATACTTACATGCTATCATGAGGTTACTGTACCTGGCAACTTGAATTTTACTTTGACCTTTGAATGACCTTGACTCTCAAGGTCAAATTATTAAATTTTGCTAAAATTGCCATAACTTCTTTATTTATGATTAGATTTGATTGATACTTTGATGAAACTACTCTTACCTGACATACCACAATAGACTTCACCCAAACCATCCCCCGTGCCCTCCCCCCCCTCCCCCCCCCTCCCCCCCCCCCCCTAATTTTTTTTTTTTTTTTTTTTTTTTTATAAGATCATCTCACAAATGACCACCACACCCTCACACTATACCCCCACCCCACCCCCCACCCCCCCCCCCCCCCCAAATTTTTTTTTTGATTTTTTTTTTTTTTTTTTTTTTTTTTTAAGATCATCTCACAAATTATCACCACACCCTCACACTATACCCCCCCCCCCCCCCCCCCCGATTTTTTTATTTATTTTTTTTTTTTCGCTTTTTTGGAAGATAATGTAATAAATGTCCACAACCCCACACTATACACCCCTCTTCACTCCACTCCTCCCTCCTTTGTGATTGAAAATGAGAGTCCCTTCACCTTTAAAAAGAAAATAGATGAGCGGTCTGCACCCGCAAGGCGGTGCTCTTGTTTAAGTGATGTTGTAATTTCATTGGATTATCGGATAAATGTGCACATAAGAAAAGCGGTATGTATACTGTTATCGATACGATTCGGTTTATATGCATGTATTTGCGTCAACACAGCATGGCAATATACATGACCTATATTATAGGCTATTCTATACCTGTTTTTTTATAGCGCCCTGCAGTAAATGAGCTCAAAACCTATAACGCGGATCCGTTATAACGCTGTTTCGCGGCTTGGACCCCGTTGACCGCGCTATATTGGAGTTACAGTGTATATTATTTATAATTTATAATATATTAAATAGCCCAAAAGCCATGCTTGGGGGACGCGAGTGGTGTTGCATGTAACATTATCACCATGAACAGACCCAATCAAACTGGGTGTGCTATTATATTTCTTGGATGCAGTTTATGCTTCCAAAGGACCACATTTTCAGATTATATTATGTACTGGTGTCGTGGGGTCTATCTACTAGGGCTAGCGCTGTCCCAAAATTTCTTTGAGCCGACCAGGTTTTTGTTTTTCGAAGCGCGAAAACTGGTTTTGAAATAATTATATATACATTCTCTATCAACTTGTTTATATTCTTTTAATGACAACAAGGGCATATCACATATCATAATGTAACATACATTTTTCAATATAGAAATAATTAGTATGGTACTTGTCTAAGTACAAACATAAGTTATTTTATAGATGAACATTTAATAGGGGTGTCGATTGTTCCAAATTTGAAATCCTGAAAATTAGGCCGGGGGTCTTGGAACCGCAGCCGCAGGAATCCAACAGAAATAAAGGGCAGATCCCCAACCCCATCCAGAGCCTTTACTAATTGTTCTTTTTTATAGTCTTTCCAATTGTATTTTCAGTTGAATACAATTTAAAATACTATAAACCACACCGTCCGTATCACCGCATGTGCATTCGTCATTCTATTTCTTCTATAAAGAACTTCGAAAATAAATTATAATCGACAAAAAATAATGTATCCGAAAACGACAGTCCGAAAAATTGTACGCGTTTGCCACATTAAATAAAATGTGCATATCGTTTGACTTCAGACATTGCAAAACCTAGCAAATATACAATTTGGTTGACATATTGCTTTACAATAGCATTTTTTGTGGGTAAAAAACAACTAAATTATCACCTTTAAATTTCAAACGATAATCGGCAAAAAGGTGTAACATCGTCGAAATAGAACTTATTATTTAATTATCATCCTTTTATTCAGATCGATAGTCGGGAGAAAGATGTTAAGTAATCAGCTTAGAAATAATTTATTTATTGGTACGCTTCTTTTGGTTTGCTAATCTTTAAATACGACGTTTGCCATCGGCCGCTATATTGTTGGCAGACGACAAGATAAACTGACTGTGTATTCCAAGTGTACTGTGTCTGCGCATGAATGACCCAATATTATGTGTGAGCAAACTCAATGTTGATTGGCCAGCTATCATGTGACTTGAATGCTGACTTGACCAATATCGATCGCCGATTCGATAAGTCCGGATTGGCCAGCTACCACGTGCGCTTCAATAACAATAAAAATGATATGCGGATAACGTAGAAAAGTTTATTGACCGTCGCCGAAAAATACGCGGTCCGATTTTTTCCGAATTTTGGGCTCAAAAAAGATTAGGACCGGCGGCAAAAAATTAGGTAGGGTCGGGCCACCGGAAACAAACAATTATTTTTGTTACGCCTAATGTAACATACATTTTTCAATATAGAAATAATTAGTATGGTACTTGTCAAAGTACAAACATAAGTTATTTTATAGATGAACATTTAATAGCGGTGTCGATTGTTCCAAATTTGAAATCCTGAAAATTAGGCCGGGGGTCTTGGAACCGCAGCCGCAGGAATCCAACAGGAATAAAGGGCAGATCCCCAACCCCATCCAGAGCCTTTACTAATTGTTCTTTTTTATAGTCTTTCCAATTGTATTTTCAGTTGAATACAATTTAAAATACTATAAACCACACCGTCCGTATCACCACATGTGCATTCGTCATTCTATTTCTTCTATAAAGAACTTCGAAAATAAATTATAATCGACAAAAAATAATGTATCCGAAAACGACAGTCCGAAAAATTGTACGCGTTTGCCACATTAAATAAAATGTGCATATCGTTTGACTTCAGACATTGCAAAACCTAGCAAATATACAATTTGGTTGACATATTGCTTTACAATAGCATTTTTTGTGGGTAAAAAACAACTTAATTATCACCTTTAAATTCCAAACGATAATCGGCAAAAAGGTGTAACATCGTCGAAATAGAACTTATTATTTAATTATCATCCTTTTATTCAGATCGATAGTCGGGAGAAAGATGTTAAGTAATCAGCTTAGAAATAATTTATTTATTGGTACGCTTCTTTTGGTTTGCTAATCTTTAAATACGAAGTTTGCCATCGGCCGCTATATTGTTGGCAGACGACAAGATAAACTGACTGTGTATTCCAAGTGTACTGTGTCTGCGCATGAATGACCCAATATTATGTGTGAGCAAACTCAATGTTGATTGGCCAGCTACCTTGTGACTTGAATGCTGACTTGACCAATATCGATCGCCGATTCGATAAGTTCGGATTGGCCAGCTACCACGTGCGCTTCAATAACAATAAAAATGATATGCGGATAACGTAGAAAAGTTTATTGACCGTCGCCGAAAAATACGCGGTCCGATTTTTTCCGAATTTTGGGCTCAAAAAAGATTAGGACCGGCGGCAAAAAATTAGGTAGGGTCGGGCCACCGGAAACAAACAATTATTTTTGTTACGCCCAATCAACAATTATGTTTGTATCAAGCACAATTTCTTCTTTATTATGTTCATGAAAATGACAGGTTTTCATCTTCATGTTGATAATTCAGTCACTTACTCCTTTCCTGTTTTTATTGGAGGAAAAAAGTTACGTGATTTTTTGCACCCAGTGATATATTAATTATTTTCACAGAATTACATGACACATGAAGTCGATAATTGCACACATAGCTGCCATGATGAGGTTTTGATGATTTCTGTCTCCTGTCCTCACCAGCTAGCACATCATTCCATAAGCTTTCTGTAATTTACTGTTGGACTGTGAACAATCACCGACAATAGATGGCTATCATTATTTCTGTCCATTCTCCGGTGATTTCCTCTGCCATATTTGTTTCCTGAATATGGCCGAACTTTTTGGCGGTCATTCAAAAGCTAATGTTAAGAATCTGTATCAAAACATCAAATATCTTTGAATGGCAAAGTATGCCTCATGGTGAAGAACCCACAAAATGATTGTATACTACCTTTTTGTTGCCCTAATCTGGTTCCCTGTCTTTCAGACCTGAAGCAGCATATGTTTAAGCACCCATACATCAGAGTGTACCACATTTTCATTGGTCCATTCTGGTTTCCCTGTTCTTCAGACCTGAAGGGGGAAGCCTTCATATGCCACATTTTGAAGCACCCACACATCAACGTATGCCATCTTTGCATTGCCTCATGGTCCCATGTATGGTATTTCAGACATGCATGATGAGGCCAGCATGTTGAAGCATGATTAAATTAGTGTTAGCAACGTATTCATGGGTTAATTCTGGTTCCCTGTATTTCAGATCTGAAGTGGGAAGCCAACATGTCACATGTTGATGCATACAGAAAAATGTCAGTGTATACCATCTATTAAATTGCCTCATTTAAGTTCCCTGTATTTAAGTGTATACCACTTCATTGCCCCATTCTGGTTCCCTGTATTTCAAACCTGAAGCGGGAGGCCAGCGTATGTCGCATATTGAATCAATCTCTCAGCAATTCATACCACCTTTCCATTAATCTATTCTGGTTCCCTGTTTTTGATACCGAAAGCAGGAGACCATAATATACCACATGTTGAAGAATCCACACATCAGAGTATAACACCTCTTCAGCGCCACATCCTGGTTCCCTTTTTATCACCTATTAATTGCTCCATTCTGTTTCCCTGTATTAATTGCCACATTCTGGTTCCCTGTATTTCAGACCTGAAGCGGGAAGCCAGCATATGTCACATGTTAAAACACCCACACATAGTGGAGCTGCTGGAAACCTACAGCTCCGATGGCATGCTCTACATGGTCTTTGAGCAGTATGTATTATATATCAATGTATATGAGCTGCGTTCTTGGAAAAGTGGGCACAATGCATGTGTGTATAGTGTCGACCCAGATTTTCCGCTTTAACATGTATTAAGCCCAATTTTCCAAGAACAAGACTCGTACAATATTTATGCACCTTTAAGTAGGTGGGAGTAGGTAGTAGGCAACAAATGGCCCTTAGGCAAGGTAGTTATTAATATAAAGCTCTTTCATTAATTGTTGTTTAACCCTTTACCAATTGAAAGTAGTAGTATTAGAGTATTTCTTTTGACCTTGCAGTCAAGATACGTATTTTCGCGCTTATGCAGTCCCTTAGAAATTTAAATTAAAGACTTATCTCACTAGATTCAAGTTTTAAAGTCTTCATTGCCTACCCTTAGATACTGATGAGCAGCAAAAAGCATAAAACCTGAACAGACTGCTAGTTACTCGCAGGCTGTTCTGGTTTAACGCTGTTTGCACATAGCCATTTTCACTTTGCCTCTGAGTGGGAAAGGGTTAAACTAGATTTAAAGGTAATTAGAATTTGCACATATTATATAGACAGTCTAAAGGTCTTATTTGTATTGTTTTGCCTAGTTAATCATTTAGGAAACTTAGGAGATTGCATAATCTTGAAATTGGATTTAATAAGAGATTTTCATATTCAAAAGAAATATGTCCGTCTGTCTGTCCGTCCGGCATTTCATTTTCTGGACTTTTTATGCCCCCCTTCGAAGAAGAGGGGGTATATTGTTTTGCACATGTTGGTTGGTCGGTCTGTCCGTCCACCACATGGTTTCCGGATGATAACTCAAGAACGCTTAGGCCTAGGATCATAAAACTTCATACGTACATTTATCATGACTGGCAGATGACCCCTATTGATTTTCAGGTCACTAGGTCAAAGGTTTTCAGGTCACAGTGACTCGAAATGGTAAAATGGTTTCCGGATGATAACTCAAGAATGCTAACGCCTAGGATCATGAAACTTCATAGGTACATTGATCATGACTGGCAAATGACCCCTATTGATTTTCACATCACTAGGTCAAAGGTCAAGGTCACAGTGGCTCGAAACAGTAAAATGGTTTCAGGATGATCACTCAAGAATGCTTACACCTAGGATCATGAAATTTCATAAGTACATTGATCATGACTGGCAGGTGACCCCTAATGATTTTCAGGTCACTAGGTCAAATGTCAAGGTCACAGTGACTCTAAACAGTAAAATTGTTTCAGGATGATAACTCAAGAATGCTTTGGCCTAGAATCGTGAAACTTCAAAGGAACATTGATCATGACTGGCAGATGGCCCCTATTGATTTTCACATCACTAGGTCAAAGGTCAAGGTCACAGTGACTCGAAACAGTAAAATGGTTTCAGGATGATAGCTCAAGAATGCTTACGCCTAGGATCATGAAACTTCATAGGTACATTGATAATGACTGGCAGATGACCCCTATTGATTTTCAGGTCACTAGGTCAAAGGTCAAGGTCTAAGTGACTGGAAATGGTATGATGGTTTCAGGATGATAACTCAAGAATGCTTACGCCTAAAATCATGAAACTTTATGGGTACATTGATCATGACTGGAAGATGACCCCTATTAATTTTCAGGTTACTAGGTCTTATGTCAAGGTCACAGTGACTTGAAACAGTTAAGTGGTTTCCTGATGATAACTCAAGAATAATTAGGCCTAGGATCATGAAACTTCATAGGTACATTGATCATGACTGGCAGATGACCCCTATTGATTTTCAGGTCACTAGGTCAAAGGTCAAGGACACAGTGACAAAAAACATATTCACACAATGGCTGCCACTACAACTGACAGCCCATATGGGGGGCATGCATGTTTTACAAACAGCCCTTGTTTTGAAACGCCTAAAGATTCTGATCTGATTTTTGGTAAGTGAGTCTTCCTACATGACATACAAATAATGTGTGAAGTTTGTTCCGGTCTATTGATAATTTTGCAAAGTTATGTGCCTTGGATTTTCTCTGTAATAACTGTTTTCTGGAGGTTTATTACAAAATGCTTTCAGATATTTAGCTGATTTTTGTTATATGAGTCGTCCTACATGACTTACAGATGAAGTGTGAGTTTCGTTCTGGTCCATTGATTTTTGGCAAAATGATGTGCCTAGTACCAAAATGATGTGCCTGGTACTTCGAAAAGTTCTCTGTAAAAACTGTATTAATGAAAAAAAAAGAAAAAGATTTCAGATATGTAGCTGCTTTTTGGTATGTGAGTCTACCTACATGACTCGCAGAGAAAGTGTGAGTTTCGTTCAAGTCCATATATTTTTGGCAAAGTGTTTGCCCTTGGACTTCTAAATTTTCCATTTTTCTGAGGTTTTGTACGTAATGCTATAAGATATTAGCTGATTTTTGGTATGTGTGTCTTCTTGTGACTAACAGATATAGTGTGAATTTTGTTCTGAAGTTATGAACCTAAGATATTTTTTTTAAATAGCTGCTATGCGGCTTCAAAGCATAATACGGGTCATTGTGTTTCATAAAACAGGACTTTTTATGCTTTTTTCTACCTGCTATTTGCATTTAAACAGAGTTTAAGTGTATACATAAGTTGCTTTATACAATGTCTCTGGCAGTAAATTGTCCCCTTCCGTCTAACTGTGATAGCTGACATTTGCTGCTGATAGGTGTAAGTTCAACACCAATGTTCTTCTGTAATTCAATAAATCATGAGACATGGTGAAATAAAGGATCATTATTCCCTAGAGTTATTTTAATTCTGCTCATATAATGAAAGCCAAACTTTATTAATTCTCTGAATCTTGGAGCGGAGAAAAACATCAGCTGATCAGTGCAAAGACCTTGCTCTTAATCAAAGTAGCGAGCAAAATGTTTTCTGTTAAGCTTTCCTTAGGTTCATATAAGGAAATATCCATACTTAAGTACATGTACCTGTTTTTCTTTTTTTCACCCTTTCCCACTTAGATACATTTTTTGACGCATTTGTAGTTCCTTAGAAAGTTACATTTAATTAAATACCTTTCTTACTAAATACAAGTTTTAAAGGCTTCATTTCCAACCCTTAGTTTCTGATGAGCAGCAAACAGCATAAAACCTGAACAGACTGCGAGTTACTCAGGCTGTACTCGTTTTATGCTGGTTGCAAAAGCCATTTTCACTTTACTTCTAATGGGAGAAAGGGCGAAATTGTGAAAAATAATCACATGTAGCTGACAAAGTCATTAAAGTGATCATTTCTCTGAGCCCACTTCAATTGAAATAAAAAATCTTCAGGTTTGTTAGGTTGTACTATTCTTTGCAGAGGTATGTGCCTTTGACGTCCAAGTTTTGGATACTTACATAATTGTACATTTGTACTTTATGTCATGACCTTGTCTATTAGTTTTCTTCTTATGAACAAAAGACTTAATATATGTTATTTATTGTTTGTAGAAGTGCAAGACATCATTTTCATGTCAGGATATTCTTTGCGGTGTTATTTGCCCTTGAACTTTGTCAGATATTGGATGTTTGGCATCATTGTCATCATTGTACATGTTTACTCAGTCTTCTTCTGTGTGGCCGCTTCTCTTGGAATGCGGAGGCAAGGATGAAATGCAAAATTATGTTCTCCGGAAGTACCAACAGCCGGCGATTTCACTTATTACGTTCAATCTAGATGCCAGCTACGCTTCCCCAAAATATCATTTGAAATGGTGCAAATACACATGTTTTATTGCTTAGTAGCCAGCTACTTTGAAAATATAACTGACTAATCCAATTTTTCTGGAGAACACTGGAAACGGATTTTATCCCACTTTTACAGCGAATTCGGTTGATTAAAGCCCCGTTTATTAAATTTCATCTATAATCAACAGCAAGGCTATAATCAATGGCACGAAATGACGTCATCAACTGCCGAACCGGGACTACTTTTTCCCACGCACCTCGTCATCTGTGTTTGCCAAGTGCATCAATAATAAAAACAATCTCAAATGTTTGTCAATCTTAATGACCTTAAAACAAAGGAAAGTAGCAAAAAAAACGTGTTTTTTTTGTCATTTATTTTTATTAAAACCTCAAGTATTAGGTAAATTTAACACTATGCAAATAGGTTCTGTTGTTGTTGCTCCCCTTTGAAGAAGTCAGTGCGAGTTGCTCCCCTTGGACTGTAGAAAACAATCGTCTGGACCAAGAAATCCTGTGTTAATTTACAAGCTGTACTCGGATATGCATCCATCTGATTTTTCTTCAAAGCATCTTTTCTACCTGGCAATACGCACAAATGACACTGCATCCCGGTGATTCTTGCGTCAACAATTGGGTGTCAACAAGTTAGGTCAGATGCTGAAGGCCATGGCAAAAGACTCCGGCTTTCTCAAGCACAAGAGAATAAAGAACCACTCAGTTCGCAAATTCCTGGTCCAAAAATTTCGAAATACAAATATCCACCCACTGAAACCATGGCAATAACAGGGCACAAAAATGTCCAGTCCTTAACCAATTATTCCAACATATCTGTTGAACAGCTGCAAAAATGTTCATTCTTGCTCAGTCCAGTAAATGTAACAATCCAACAGTTCCTCTTGTACACCTTCACGCACCGAAACTATGGCCGAAATGCAGCCTAGACAACCACTGTCTACCGTCGAACAAGTTGATCTTGATGTTCGCCCCACCCAGTCACTTCACGGTTCACCAGCGTTCGAACAACTTTGCCTCACAATTCTTTGGTGCCACTTTCAACATTCAAAATGTTAATGTATATAATTAGCTTAAATCCAAGTAATCTTTGTTATTTCGTCACGAAATGACCACATATTATAACAAAGAAGCAAATAATGTGCACCTCGTGATCGACTCGATAGTTTGATATCGAAAGTGAATTGTGTGTGGTGTTAGGCTACGTTGTAAACAAATGTAGTTCCTTGTATATAACAACTTAATGTCATATTGATATCATAAAACTTAAAGATTTGCGATTCAATATGATTAAAATTGTAATTAATAACGCTCGACACTTTGTTACAGAACGATATTCTGATTTAAAAAAATGATTATTTGATCAGCGGTTATTTTTGGAACGCGGAGTAATACACTGACCTTGGTTACACTACAGTCATTATCAAAGTACGACAAACACTCATGGAAACTTATTTTGTTTAAATAAAAAAAGTTTACTGAATAAAAAGTGGGATAAATAGAATAATAGGTTAGTGTTGATTATAGATCAGGTTTATCATGCTCGGCACGAAAACGAAAAAGCACTCGCCAAGGCTCGTGCTTTTTGTTTTCTAAGCCTCGCATGATAAACCTGATCTATAATCAACACTAACCCATTATTCTCTATATCTTCTGTCCTCTTTGTACAGCATTCTCCTGTCGGGTCAGAAGTTCCAGCCATACATTTTCTCTTAGCGGTTGGTTGTCCCTGTATTCCTGGAGGATGTGTTCAGCCGTTTGGTCAGTTTCTGCATAGGGTTTCTTTAGAGACAGCAAAAGGTGGAATATCTTGTGAATAGAATGTGGTGGTTGAGTCTGCCCAATTTGCTGTCAGAGAATACTCACCTGTTTTAGTTGTCTGGACATATGATTGTGTGGCATTTACATCTCTGTATCATAATAAACTGTATAGGAGTGTTGTTTACAATAGAAGTGCAAGACATTTTTTTTGTCACTTTTTTTTCACAGGAATGTGCCGTTGATCTATTTTTCATAGGAATGTGCCGTTGATCTATATCAATTGACTCAATAAATAAACAAGAACATTCAAGGTCATTGCCTTTATGTGTGATTGATGTTAAGTTGCAAAAAACACAATTTTTAGACTGAATTTACTAATACTCAACTTTTACACCTGCTTGTAATGAGCCCATGTTTGGGGGATGTGTTATCTTAAATAAGTGTTCTAGTTATTTCTGGCAAATTCTGTTTCTCCATATAACCCCAGGGACAAACTCGATTATTAAGATAATTTGGTTTGCCACCACTCACCTTCAAATTTGCACAATAATAATTGGTAAAGTCAGTATTCAGTGTGTACAAAACTTTCAGAGTAGCGTTCTCCAAACAAGTCATAGGAAACTGCTTCTAAGATAATTATGGAATCTGTAAATTGAATCTTCTTGTTCGCTAAATCTTTGCCTGACAATGCCTAGACCATGACAAAATTATTCATAGTTGAAAATGATTCCTTGGTCAGTTCAGATTGTGATCAACAAATTCAATTTGCATTTCCATGTTAAGGTAATTGCTGGCTAATTTGCTGTGATAACATCACCCGGAGATTGGTTTGTTGTCTTTTATTGAAAAATTCATATTTTAAGGAACTGTTTTTGTACTTTTGGCGAGGAAATATTGTAAAATAAATACTCAGATATCAAAGAGGGGAGGGTGTGTGTGAATGATTAATGGCAAATAAGGCAATCACTCCATAAGTCTGGTAAAAAAATATTAAGAAATGGGACATGAACAAAAATAGAAACAGTTCTAAAATCCTTTGTATTTTACCAATTGAGCTCTATATATTAAATACGCACATATCTTTTTCAAAGTGCATTAAGTATACCTGTGTTCAGCTGAGAAGCAAAATAGAAGACACATCCCACAATTAACTTTAGGACATCATGTGCTGTGCACCATAATTGTGTTTAATTTCTGAAAATGGCAAAATTTGTGTTAGTGAAATTCTTAAAATTATTTATCATCAACATTGACCATAATTGCTTGATCAAGTTGTTTCAGTTTACGATGCATTATGGGGGGGGGGTCAATATTCTTTTTGGTAATAATGACATGAAGGCAAAATTGAATGTCGCGATGACTTCATGATGAATGTTATACTTAATTATACAATTAGTCAAGACTTAAATTTAAGCTATTTTTGAAGTAAAGAAGTTTAACTTAACACAGAGTATTGACTGTATTTTAATATCTCAACAGTTGTGAGTGGTTCATTACAACAAATGCCAAAGTGATTGTTTTCCTTTCATCCACTTTTTGTTTGGTCAGGAAAAAGAAGCCAAAGTATTTCCTGTTGTATTTTTATTTGTTAATTAGAGTCTAAACCATTGTTTTTAGCTCTGAAAAACCTCTTAATTTTAAATTTCAAGAAAAAAATCACTTGAATAATTTATGCTGCACACTCTCAACTTCAAAAGGGGCATAACTCTTTATATATTGGTGCTAAGTCTGGACATAGTGTCTTCCCTTGCTAATAATACAATTGTGTATGCCTGAGTTTAACAGTTATAATAAGGCCTGTAATGGAGCAATACAGAAACTTTTTATGTTTTTTTTTAGACATAGTTAAAATTCTGAATACATATGGGCCCTGCTCTGTGAAAGGGGGTTTGATGAGTGTGCGTACAGTGTTGCCCCAGATTAGTCTGTGCTGTCTGCACAGGCTAATCATGGACGACACCTCACTCTTTTGAAATTTTTCGTTTAAAGAAAGTCTCTTCTTAGCTAAAATCCAGTTTAAGTGGAAAGTATGGCCCCTTATTAGCCTGTGCGAACTGCACAGGCTAATCTGGGCCGACACTTTATGCTTATGCATTAAACTCCCTTTTCATTGAGGGCAGCTGATATACAGTAATATGAATCACAGAGGCATAAGCTGTTGTTTTTCTCCTGGTGACTTCTTTTGGCTGTTCTTTTCTCATTGAATTAAAGGGAGTTAATACTGTAAAGCTAACACTTAAAATTGGTAACCCTTCATTTGTGTCCCTTTCAAGTGAAACTGATGGAAAAATGGGTGCTTTCTAGAGAAAAGTGTTATTTAAAACCAACAATGAAAACTCATCAAAGCCATTAGAAGAAGCATGTAGAGTTTAAATTGTGTAAATTAACACACATTAGAAAAGGTAATACTTGCATATAATTGTAATAATTAAAAAAGAGAGAATGTTACTTAAAAATCACCCACAATTTTGTTTTAGGTTTCAATACTGTTTTTATAGCGTGCAATTGATTTGTTATAAACCTCCACGCCATTTTCCTGGGCTTTGATTTCCTTTGGGTCTCCGTAAATTGCTATATTCAACGTGTAAGTGGCTCGAAATGTGATTATGCGTCTCAGTGCAGCTTTTTCTGTACTTTTGTCATTTATTTTTTAGCAGTATTTACACTGGAGCAATGGAAATATCATCCTTGCGGTGATTTTTTTCGTAACACCATCTGAGAGTCTCTTTTTGTCACTTTCAGGTGTTGGTTTTAGTGCAAAGGATATTGAATATTTAATTTTGTAGTGGTTGAAACAGTATGAATTTTATTGTATGGTTTGTCTCATTGACCAGTTTTGGAGTCAAAAGTGTTCCACAACATGGTAGTCGTTGATGAAGATGAAATCGAAGATCATTTTAGGTCACAATATGCCACTATTTACAATATACATATATGATCAGTCCACGTGTCTAGAACATTATTGTTTATACGAGGAATGTCTATAGACAATTTTGAATGGCTAGATTATACTTCTCAATATCCATCCAAAAAACTGTATAAATTGTCAATATAAATCAAATACATTGTTAGTGTTATAGCATGCATTTTGTTGTTGTTGTTGTTTTATCCAGTTGATTGTTTGTTTGATATTATTATATTAATCACCAGCTATCACTTGGTGATTTCTAAAACTGGAAAAATGGACACTTTAATATTTTTATAATTGTTTATCTGCAATACTGCTTTACTGAAAATTTACTGTATATGCATTAATTTTTATGCTTCCCCAAAATTTTTGGGGGAAGCATATTGTCGCCGCTTCATCTGTCCATACATGTGTCCGTCTGTGCACAATTTTTGTCTGGGCTATTGCTCAGCAATAATGACCGGAATTCAATTAAACTTTATGGGAAGCTTCACTACCAAGAAGAGATGTGCATATTATCAGCCGGTTCTGGTCGGATGATTTTTCACAGAGTTATGTCCCTTTGAAATTTTCTATAAACTGTACATATAGTGCAATTCTTGTCCCCCCAAATTATTTTGATTTGATGATTCATATTTATTAACAGCTTTGCAAGATGGATTCCTGTGTTTATTGATTGTTATATCACAAGTCATAAAGTATATAAATATCAGGGATCATATTTTTTTCGGTTTTGTCGGTCCTAGACCGATTGGGGTAATCAAAGACCGATTGAAAATCCCAAACAGTTGGTCCGATTATGTGTGCTAAAATTCCCATGTCATGAAATCAATTACACAGTGCACATGCTAACATACCCTAATTACTAGTATTTCGATTATCTGTAACATTCACTGCAGTCTCTAAACCGGTCAGGACCAGTTTATTGCGTGTCAACCGACTGGTATCAGAGTATGACCCCAAGCAGCGAAAATTTCGCGCGGTTGTGTATTAGTCATGCGTGAATAACCCCGTGTCAATATCAATCGATAATTTCACTGGCCTAGCACACTAATCGGTCAGTAATTTGTACTCTTCCACAATAATATCGTTGACAGTTACTTCGGAGATGAAAACTTCAATGTTCATAATTCTCGTGGAAAGTGTGCATTTCATGCATGATACAGTAAACTCTCATATAAACACAGAAGAAAATCGGATATTCTGCAATAATTCATATTATGTTTTATATTCCATTACATTTTATGACAAATATAAATTATTTATCATCTAACCATTTAGAATAAAAACAAACACATTTGTTTAGGTGTCATGACAAGCAGGGTATTTTATTTCTTGAAACACGCACGGAGTGGGTGTTTGTATCTGACAGGGCTTTCTACACATAAATGCAAGAAACAAATTTTCTGATGATCGTATGTGTTCAATGTGCAACAGATATCGACCCCAATGGCACCGCTCAGTTGAAGTGTCTCGAGACGTCAGTAAACGTTGCGACATCCTTCTCATATATTTAAGAACTTAAACGATACTAAATCCATTCTGTAGAACACGTCGTTATACGTATCATTAAAAATGCACATGCGTTACATGTGAATAATTAAATATTATTAATACCTATCAGACGTCAAGCCTAAGCTCAAAATCATACAACTGCACAATTTAACTACACAATTCAAAATCACAAGCCCAACCAAGGACGCCACGGCCCTAACAACCGCCCGTCCGCCGCCGATGCCCAAAGCGCACCGAGGACGCCCCCTATGCCCATCCACAACGCCTATACGCGAAAAGTACATAAAGTGCAGCATTAGTTTTGATAAAAGCAGCTGCGATAATTACAAGATTTATTCATTACCATTAATTAAGAGAAGTGCACATGACTTCACGTACACCCCAAACAATAATCGGTGGTAACGAACGATTCAGGTGTAACCGCGAGCGGGATACGCAACCCTACTGCTCATTTTTCATTTTTCTTTTAATGGCAGGGGGACGTATGAGGACCCATGGGTCAAGACCGGTGTCTAGGTGCCTTCATCACCTCCTGAAACCTCTAATTTTAGAGAAATCTACAAATAATCAGCTGTTACTATATCGTAACGTTAAGTATTCTTTTTAGAAAACCATGTAAATCTAATGGTAAAATGTCCGGAACAAATGCCCCTTTCTATCTCAAGTCAGTCATCTGTCTGCTCTCATAAAACTCACTGAAACACATAAAACATAATATGAACATCAACACACAAACAGAGCATAACTAAATAAAACAATTTAAATCAAGTCTTCGCTCTTCCCTGCTTGCCTGTCGAATGACTAAACCTACAAATCTGTGCACGAGGAAATCTTGATTTCCGTATCATTGGACATATATCACCTTCAAAAACCTGTATAACCAGTTTATTCATTCACACAACGATAATAAATACATTTATTGTGGGCGGACCTTATACACAGAAAACATGCGCTGTAACTAAATGCCGATACATTTTCCACCAGCGTAATTATCCGGCAATAAATAAATGAAAGTTGCGGATCTGATTGAGCGAACAGCTGAAAGTTATTTTTATTGGCGGAACTTCACAAAAAAAAGTACACAAGAAAAATAATATACATTGTATAAATCTTTAGTAAAAATCGTGTTAGAATCAAAATAATTTGTGTACTTTATTGTTTAATGTTGAATAACTCACGTCCGGAAGTTTAGATGCGTGGTTTCAAATCACTCGTGCTTCGCACTCGTGATTTAATCCCTACGCATCTTAACTATCGGCCGTGGGTTATTTGACAACAAACTATAACGTACAAGAATTATTTCTCAACTATTTGGTTTTGTTGTTGCTAGTATCCAACCTACGCACAGACATTTGTTAGGTTCAGTGCATGAATGTAAGCTAATATCGAGTCGACAACGATTTAAAACATCGGTATAGACTTACACAGATAAATAATATTGACAACGATGAAAAAAGTCAGATACAACAGCACACGAAACAACAATAAATGAGCAAAAAAATCATAAAACCAATTGAGAAAACTCGTATGTTCCGTTTAAAAAAATGCCAAAGGCAATTAAACTTGTACATTTATTATACCTCCTTCATGAATGGAAAAATCAATGGTATATAATTATGTTAACGTAATTTGTCATGATTTCGGGTATAAATTTTGGGACACTTTTTCCCCATTTAAATCCAGACCGATTGATGTTGCGGGAAAATATGATCCCTGATAAATATATATATATATTTATTATATAGCGTCGCGTTCTGCGAAAACTGGGCATAATGCATGTGTGTAAGGTGTCGTCCCAGATTAGCCTGTGCAGTCCGCAAAGACTAATCCGCTTTTATGACCTTTTCCGTTTAAATGAAGTCTCTTCTTAGCAAAAATCCAGATTAGGCAGAAAGTGTAGTCCTTGATTAATCTGCGACGACACTTTATGCTCATGCATTATATATATAAATATTATATGTCTCTTTATTCATGCCATTTTGCTTCCAGAGGCTCACAGTCCTTTCAGTTACAAAATGCTGAAATCACACTGGAAATAACATCCATTACCTGAATCCATTTTTTTGTAATTTAGTGCATATAGATATTGTTTCCAGCTACTTGTCATTATTGTAAAAGTATGTGTATCATCGGTTATTGTCTGTTCAATCCCATCGTTAAGTCAGAAAGCAGTTTCTTAAGGGTCAAATTCCATTTTTTTGTCAACTGCATTGTAATATTATAGGCACAGTGTGAAATCTAACAACTGTTGTCAAGAAGCCACAGCTCAATCATACTGTCATCATGTGACAGAAGTTCTCAGAAGTAATAGCTAGCTTGTGTGTCATCATGTGACAGAAGTTCTCAGAAGTAATAGCTAGCTTGTGTGTCATCATGTAACAGAAGTTCTCAGAAGTAATAGCTAGCTTGTGTGTCATCATGTGACAGAAGTTCTCAGAAGTAATAGCTAGCTTGTGTGTCATCATGTGACAGAAGTTCTCAGAAGTAATAGCTAGCTTGTGTGTCATCATGTGACAGAAGTTCTCAGAAGTAATAGCTAGATTGTGTGTAATCATGTGACAGAAGTTCTCAGAAGTAATAGCTAGCTTGTGTGTCATCATGTGACAGAAGTTCTCAGAAGTAATAGCTAGCTTGTGTGTCATCATGTGACAGAAGTTCTCAGAAGTAATAGCTAGCTTGTGTGTCATCATGTGACAGAAGTTCTCAGAAGTAATAGCTAGCTTGTGTGTCATCATGTTACAGAAGTTCTCAGAAGTAATTGCTAGCTTGTGTGTCATCATGTGACAGAAGTTCTCAGAAGTAATAGCTAGCTTGTGTGTCATCATGTGACAGAAGTTCTCAGAAGTAATAGCTAGCTTGTGTGTCATCATGTGACAGAAGTTCTCAGAAGTAATAGCTAGCTTGTGTGTCATCATGTGACAGAAGTTCTCAGAAGTAATAGCTAGCTTGTGTGTCATCATGTGACAGAAGTTCTCAGAAGTAATAGCTAGCTTGTGTGTCATCATGTGACAGAAATTCTCAGAAGTAATAGCTAGCTTGTGTGTCATCATGTGACAGAAGTTCTCAGAAGTAATAGCTAGCTTGTGTGTCATCATGTGACAGAAATTCTCAGAAGTAATAGCTAGCTTGTGTGTCATCATGTGACAGAAGTTCTCAGAAGTAATAGCTAGCATGTGGCAAGCAAAATAATAGGACGCCTTAAAATTGCTTGGAAGAAATGTACTGTAAGAAAGTACAAACCTTTTATTTAATGTTGTAAATCCTTGTTTACAATTGTAAGTAGCATCACACATAAACCTAGGTTTCCTTAATGGTTTTCTAGGACCATCTTTTGATTTCTTTCCCAGTTTTCTGGGAAAGAGCCTATTAATGTCAACAATTATAGAAATAAAAGTTGACGATAACAAATTGGATTTATGGTATGTAATTTAGTCAGTACTTGTATGTCACACATGAAACTCTCAAGCTTTTGGTGTATTGAAGCCTTTGAACAATCTGTTAATTTTTGCAAAGGATACATACAGAACGTGTTACAAAGCACATAATGTGATCTTAAAATAATGAGAAAAAGACTATTGTTTATAGTAGCATTACACAATTGTTAAACAATACAATTTTCATTTAAAAGACACATTTAAATTTATAAGCATTTTTTTTTCACAAACTTGGTCATTTTTAGGTGCATCTTATGTATGGGATGTTATATAGATGAGAATTTAGGGATGGAAACAGCAACATAACTGATGAGCAATAAAAGCCTGGTCTTTATATATTTCATTAATTCACATAGTAATATCTAACAGATCTTTGGTTGTATCATAGGAAAATGATTTGTTTTAATTTTCATAAATTATAGTAAATATAAAGCAACAGTCTCTTTCAAAGACCATGGAAAAGTGTACTCGTAACATGGTGGAAAACATGATTTTTGCCATAAGCAGACTTGACATTCTATAAATTATACGTTGATGTTTCTTTTGAGATGCCAATGGTCCATTAATGCTTGATAGACTTTTGTCTCATTATCCTCATTAGCTTGCAAAATGTTCCATGTAAATTCTGTAATGATGTATTTAGGCTATGACTCTATGGCTGTAATAAAGTCACTTCTTGTGAAAAACAGTATTAGAAGGTCTAATGTTAAAAAATTAAGCATGAAATTTGATTCCAACTTGTGAAGGCTCATTTTCTACTCTGTCAGCTAGTTTGAACTGGAAGTCTTCTGCTCTGTCAGCCACTTTGAACTGGAAGTCTTCATCTCTGTCAACCAGTTGGAACTGGAAGTCTTCTGCTCTGTCAGCCAGTTTGAACTAGAAGTCTGCTGGTCATTCAGCCAGTTTGAACTGGAAGTATTGTGCTTGTTTAGCCAGTCTGATCTGGAAGTCTCCTGCTCTGTCATCCAGGTTGAACTGGAAGTCTTCTTCTCTGCCATCCAGTTTGAACTAGAAGTCCTCAGCTCTGACAGCAAGTTTGATGGGGAAATATTCTGCTCTTACAGCCAGTTTGAAGGGGAAGTCTTTTGCTCTGTCAACTGGATGTCTTCTGCTCTGTTAGCCAGTTTGATCTGGAAGTCTCCTTCTCTGTGAGCAAGTTTAATCTTGAAGTATTCTTCTCTGTCAGCCAGTTTTCACTGAAATTTGTTTGCTCTGTTTGCCAGTTTGAACTTGAAGTCTTCTGCTCAGTTAGCCAGTGGTTTGATCTGGAAGTCTTCTGTTCTGTCACACAGTTTGATCTGATCTGGAAGTCTCCTGTTATGTCAGCCAGTTTGAACTGGTAATCTTCTGCTCTGTCAGCGTTTTTGAACAGGAAATATTCTGCTCTGTAAGAACGTTGAACTGGAGGTCTTCTGCTCTGTCAGCCAGTTTGAACTGGAAGTATCCTGCTCTGTCAGCTACTGTGAAACCATTATTATTCGTCCGACATTAATTTTCGCCTTTTTCGTCCTTCGACCGATGGACGAATTCAAGATCCGAACGAACAATCATGTCCCATATTTGAAACAAATAAGACTGAATTACCGTAGGCATGAGGCATTTAAATCCAGCGTAATCCACGCATATACACAGGGCTCGACATTAACACTCGCACACTCGCAAAATGCGAGAAAAAAAGATTGCAAGGTAAGTTATAAGCCACAAGTATTTTTTGCAAGTCAAGAAATAGTGAAAAAAAACGAGTTATATTGCTTAATGCGTTCGACGGCGTGAACGCTAAACCGTAGGTCAATTTTTTGAACGTCCGAATACCCATGTGCGGAAGCCTGCACCTTGTTTGTTGACTGGTATACTTATAATACAGATACACAGATGGTATTGATACAAAGAACATGAAACAGTCGACTATTCACACTCAAGTTAAATCCGGTTTTGACACAAAGGGGTGTTCATTATACAGTGTACTGACAACTGACATTTCCTGTAAAACGCGAATGCAATAAGGCTGTATCGAATGCGTCAACTTTGTTTAGGTATAATAGTGTTGATTAGCGCTAATGTTAACAACTTTATTACCCATTGTGTGTATTGTGTTTTTCAGGGCTGTTGCAGATTATACAGCCTACACGCGGCGAATCCGGATTAAAGACAACTATTAAACGCAATTAAAATATGACGATGTGTGATCAACACCTGACTGAAATATATTCTGAGCTTTGTTACAAATTAATAAAGAACATTTTGATTTGTGTTTGGTTTTAACTGCATATACTATTTTTGTACATTTAGCCACATTAACAGTGACATTTCAGACAAATTACTGTACTTAAAATGATCAAATATTTACGATGCAAAACGCTTGAAACTTTAATGAAATATGACCAAAATAATTTGCTTACGCTAATTATAACCCATAATGTTCACACCTTCTCTAATTGGCGCCGATAAAGGTAAGATTGTTATCAGTTTGACCGTGATATTAATGGAAAAAAAGACTAATTGGCAATTGGCTTCGTTGTTTAAAACACTCGTTAACGATTATTCAGTCCCACTTATCCGTTAATCATATCAAAGAACGTGTCAATGACATAAAATAATAAGGGACAGTTACTATCACCTAAAATAACAGACTTGTTAATTGGCATATGCCAAACAAGGCCCACCTCCTGCAAGTGACTACCAAGTGTCACCTCTCTTTCCCCAGCACGATTTTTTCGCAACCGCGTATAACATGTATTACAAACAAATCGGACATTTTTGTTTTTTTTCAAAACCAGAAATGGACGAATTTAAGAGCGGACGAAATAGTCATTTTTATGAAAAGGGCGAAATTTTGTGCCGACGAAAATAAATGGTTTCACAGTATTTTGAACTGGAATCTTCTGCTCTGTCAGTCAGTTTAAACTGTATGTCTTCTGTTCTGCTATCAAATTTGATATGGAACTATCATGCTCTGTAAACCAGTTTAAACAGGAAATCTTCTGCTCTGTCATCCAGCTTGAACTGGAAATCTTTACTCTGTCAGCCAGTTTAAACTGGATGTCTTCCACTCTGCCATCAAGTTTGAACTGGAAGTCTTCTGCTTTGTCAGCAAGTTTTAATTGGAAGTCTTTTGCTCTGTCCAGGGCTTTTTTTCCTTCTTTGGGACCCGCCGAAAAACGGCCCTTTCCCCTAGGATTTTTTTCCCCTCAGCAGGTAAATTTTCCCCCAGATTTCATTTTTTCCCCCTAAAAAAAAAACTAATTTTTTTTTTTTTTTTTTTAATTTAAATACTTAAGTTAACCTGTCCAGTGTCGAAAATAAAACATATTGCATAATTAAATTATCTGTTGCCTTGAATTTGTTTTAAAAACAGCAAAATATGTTAAATTGATTATTTAAGACTTTCCTTATTTTGCCCAAAATCTGGCGTTTTGAGTGATTTTTTCCCCAAGATCCAGCATTTCGCTTGATTTTTTTTCCCCTAAAAGGCCAGGCCCTTTCCCCAAAATCAATAAAAACCCTGCTGTCAGCCAGTTTGAATAGGAAATCTTCTACTCTTTCAGCCATTTTAAATTGAAAGTTTTCTGCTCTGTCAGCCAGTGTTAAGAGGAAATCTTCTGATCTGTCAGCCAGTTTGAACTGGAAGTATTTTTCTGTGTCAGCCTGTTTAAACGGGAAGTCTCCTGCTCTGTCAGCCAGTTTGCACTGGTAAGTATCATGCTTTGTTAGCCAGTTTGAACTGGAAGTTTTCGTCTCTGTCATTCAGTTTGAACTGGAAGTATTCTGATCTGTCAGCTAGTTTACACAGGAAGTTTTCTGCTCTGTCAGCCAGTTTGAACAAGAAATCTATTGCTCTGTCAGCCAATTTAAACTGAAAGACTTCTGTTCTGCCAGTCAGTTGGAACTGAAAGTCTTTGGCTCTTTCAGCCATTTTGAAATGGAAGTCTTCTTCTCTGTCAGCCAGTTTAAACAGGAAATCTTCTACTCTGTCAGCCAGTTTTA
The DNA here is from genome assembly GCF_020536995.1 of Dreissena polymorpha. Taxonomy (NCBI): domain Eukaryota; kingdom Metazoa; phylum Mollusca; class Bivalvia; order Myida; family Dreissenidae; genus Dreissena; species Dreissena polymorpha. The sequence goes on from NC_068360.1 coordinate 42,164,232, forward strand.
ACTGGATGTATTCTGCATTGTCAGTCAGTTTGAACTGAAAGTTTGCTGCTCTGTCTTATCAGTTTGAACTGGAAGTCTGCTGCTCTTTCAGCCAGTTTGAACTGGAAGTATCCTGCTCTTTTAGCGAGTTTGAACTGGAAGTATCCTGCTCTTTTAGCGAGTTTGAACTGGAAGTCTTCAGCTCTGACAGCCAGTTTGAACTGGAGGTCTTCTGCTCTGTCAGCCAGTTTTAACTTGGAAGTCTTCTGCTCTTTCAGCCTGTTTGAACTGGAAGTATCATGCTCTTTTAGCGAGTTTGAACTGGAAGTCTTCTGCTCTGTCAGCCAGTTTGAACTTGGAAGTCTTCTGCTCTGTCAGCAAGTTTGAACAACTTAACAAATTGAAAACATGGTGAATTATGTATAGTTCTTCTAGAATTGAACTGTTAATAAGCAATCAGTAGTCACTGTGCATAAATATGATGCTACATTATGAATGAAACAGTATATTTTCCATGAAAGTTTCAAGTGTCAATTCTGCAAGGTTATCAAAAAGTCATGTACATCTTGTCAAATTGTATAATTATTGCATGTGATATGTAATTTAATGCTCCCATGGTAAAGGATGCGTAATATTACATTTTTCAGCTTTCCCCAAGGTTGCGTTTTCATTTATATTTTATAATGACTCAGTGGATGTTGCTTCAACTTTTACAGCTAATGACCTTAATGGGGAAGAACTTTTTGGAGAAACCAATTGCATGTTGAAATCACACTTTAATGTCTGCATGTTTGTAGCAGACTCTCATGGACAACAAAACCTGATATCGACAGCCATTTACAAGATTAAGTCATAAAGAATGTATGGAAAAGTGTCCCTGCAAAGCAGGATTCTCAGTTAAAAAATTGATCTCCTTTATTGGAAATCGGTTTGCCAGGCTTTATCATAAATTTGATTCATTGTTTCAGAGTTCAAAGTAATTGTACGTCTGTTAACTCTGTCAGTGCTGGAACCGAATTTTGAAGGCCTTTGCAAACAGTTTGGATCCAGATGAGATGCCACAGAACGTGGCGTCTTATCAGAATCCAAACTGTTTGCTATTCTGATAGTATTCTTTGAATTTTTTTTAAAGAAAATGGTAATTTTAGAAATTCAGCAGACAACATTTTAGCAGACGACAAATTTCCCAGTGTGCAAAGGGTTAAACAATCTGCGTTATCTGTTGTCCCGTGATATTGTCAAGGGTCTATACATTTGCTTTGGTTAAATTATATCAGAAGTACAACCATATACCCTATGATTTCATTAGAAAAAAAACATCGCTATTCTTGCACCTGAACATACAGTGCTCATAGGGAGCTAATACAGTGATTTATCACATTCCATACTCTGTTTCCCATATAATATAACCATTACACATATTTTTATTTTACACATGTGTAATATACTTTTTAAGCGTTTTTATTGGCTTAGTTTTCATTTATTAACCAATCGCATTTTGTTCTTTTGCTGAAATGACGTTGCAACGTCAAATGACGTCACAAAATGTAAACAAAATTTGTTATTTATCATTATGTTTGCGTAAATATATATTTAACGCGCTCAATTAAAAGGATGTGATAAAAAAGATCTGACACTTGTTGTGACATATCATACCATATTTTATTTAACTCGTCCAGGCAATTTGTTAGTAAGTTCGCCAAAGGCTCGCTTACTTACAAAATTCCTGAACTCGTTTTATAAAATATGGTATGATATGACAACTCGTGCCAGATCCTATATGTCCGTCATCTGTCAGTCTGTGCGTGCGTCTGTGCGTTAACTATCTTCTAATGAATCTCCTATTTAACACATTTATGCCTAGTGGACTCTCCCATCCTTCTAAATTGGATCAATTTATTTCCAAAATTAGGGATGTCTAGTATATTTATTTCTATATTTATAATATTTCTTACAGAAATTCCGTTAAGCAAACAGCGCAGACCCTGATGAGACGCCACTTCATGCGGCGTCTCATCTGTGTCAACACTGTTTGCCAAGGCTTTTTTTCTCGACGCTAGGCATAAATGGGTTTACTACTGGGCAGATTTCAATGAAACTTCACAGGAATATTTCTTAGGAGATTTTCTTTCATGTTGTTCAAATTGTTCTGGTCAGTTGTATACTGAATGATATAAGCATTTGGGTATTGAACAATTTTACAGTCACTTCAAACCTCACAATAAGCTCATAATTAATCACACATACAAATAAACTGAAATAACAACTGCACCAGCACCTTATTAAACAATCCAGTCATTTATTGATGGCAAGGGACCAATTGCAAAAACGTGGGACTCAAACAAATTTCTCTTGACACGGCACACAAGTACATGACAAAGGCAATAACATGAACAGCACTGGGGTCACGGCTTTGGAACAGTCAATGCAAAACCGTGGGATTCTAATGAGCTTGATTCCTCTTATTGGCCTAGAATTATTCAATAAACATCTTACAAAACACACTTTGAGAACATTGTTGGAACATGTTCTGGCGTGACTATTTTTCAATGTTGCTAAAACAATACATTGCTTTGTGAAAGCCAGATTGGCTTATCAGCCATCTTTCTATATTATCCACATTGACTGTGTAATTTCATCAACAAAATATTAATATTAAAAAATGATGAAATAATGAATTGGCTGCTACAAACAGCATGCTACTGAGTCTGTTGATAGAATAATTTATGATGTTTCATGATGTCAATTACTGATGTGGTTCCATGCATGCTTGTTATGTTCACTTTATAAGTCATTTATTTAACCCTTTCCCACTCAGAAGCAAAGTGCAAATGGCTATGTGCAAACAGAATTAAACCAGAACAGCCTGCGAGTAACTCGCAGTCTGTTCAGGTTTTATGCGCTTTGCTAGTCATTGATATTTAAGGGTTGGAAATGAAGCCTTAAAAACTTGAATCTAGTAAGAAAGGTCATTAGTTAAATTTAACTTTCTAAGGGACTACAAATGTGTCAAAATACGTATCTAAGTGGTAACGGGTTAAGTTCACTTTTATAACTCGGGCATTAATTTCATACAGCATTCTGCAGACAAACAGGCCTCTTGGTATCGCTTGTTATATGAACTATGAGAGATCAATGGATTATCCTTGTGCAGTAAAAACACTGCAACTGACTTCATGGAGATTCTTACAGCCTATCAGAAAATTATCTGCCTGTTGAAATATGGACATATACTGAATTATTAAGAACTCAGTCCAGACTTTTTATCTGTTGAAAGGAAAGAATTGAAAATAATGCATGTCAAATGGATAATGCTTGTGTACTGCGTGAAGTAAACCAATACCATGATGACAATTTTTTTTTTTTCATTACATGAATGTTTAATTCTTGGAATCCATATGTGACTTAGTGTTTTTCTTAATTTGTAATACATATGTCACTTGTTCTGTTATGATTATTTGAATTCTTTGATGCCATTTTGCTGGGCGTTATTTGGAAGTTATAATACTTGTGTGAACTGCTCTAGAGAATTACTTGAATAGGTGTGCATGATTGTCAGTGAAGTGATGAACATTGTTTTGTTGTGAAGATAATACATTGAAATGTAACGGTGCTTAACTTTATTGATTTCAAAATACACTGCTTTTATCAGGCATTTTAAAACAATACAGGTGGTACAAATACAACAATGTTGCAAGAATTTTGTGTTTTTGAAGGTCATTTGTGTAACATCTGCTGAAAATATGGAGTAAAACTTTTGAATGTGAACAACTTATTAATGAAATTACATGTGATTAAATATCTTTCATTTGATGCAAGTATTTTTCTTAGAATAGGACTGTTGCATGGTTTTGTTGTAAGTACATAAATTGTATGGCTGTTAGTCGTTCAGATCGGTCAAAGACCATGCATGAGTTTAAATAATGAAGAAGGAAACAATACAAACCAGTGTGTAATGACTATGTGTAATATACATATTAATGGACACAGAGACATGTTCTATTTTATTTAAGTCAAGAACCTCACTTTAAAATCAAGAACATTACATTCAGGACAAAACTTAATTTATTAAATTATAATGAGTGAACAGAAGGAATTTTTAATAAAAAGTACCAACATTGCACATTTTTAGAAGCGTATGATTTCTGTACCAATCAGACACAGTCACATTTAAAGGCTTGTTTAAAATGTGTTTTAAATTTTAAGAACAACTTTAGAAACACTACAGCCATGGAAATTAAACGTAAAAGGTGAAAATCATGTATTGTTGTGTTTTGTTGAATGTTAGATATGTTTATTTAAGAGTTATTATGAAGGTGACCAAATTTGTAAAACATACTTGTACATTTGTACTAATGTCTTTCACTAGAAAATGTCAAATGCAAGTAAATGTATGATTCTATATTAACCCTTATAAACTCAGAGGCAAACTGAAAATGGCTTTGTGACTTTTCATTCAGCATAAAACCAGAACAGCATGTGAGTAACTCGCAGTCTGTTCAGGTTTTATGCTGTTTGCTGCTCATCACTATCTAAGGGTTGGTAAAAGCCTTTAAAAATTGAATCTAGTAAGAAAGGTTTTTAATTAAATTTAACTTTCTGATGGATTACAAATGTGTCAAAATATATATCTAAGTAGTACAGGGTTAATCAATTGATCCATGGATGTATTGATGGATACCCGAGCTAAAACAGATCCTGACCTGTTACCGATAGATACCACAGCTAAAACAGATCCTGACCTGTAATCGATGGAAACCACAGCTAAAACAGATACTGACCTGTTACCGATGGATACCACAGCTAAAACAGATCCTGACCTGTTACCTAACAGCTACTCTGTTCAGTGGAAAATTGATTACCCGGCCTCCCAGGGGGTTGACAAGAGACATTTAATTGAATGGCAGATGTAATGGAGACAATTATTTATGAACATGAAGCTGATATTATTTGTGGTAGGAAATGACCATGTTTTAGTAGTATGTATTGATCCCCATCATATATATGAGACTCGCTCTGTGAAAAAATGTGCGTTAAGTGTCGTCCCAGATAAGCCTGTGCAATATTGCAAGTAATATTGTGCATCATATTCTTTGTTTTATTACACTAATTTAAAGTTTATTGAAAAAAGAAAAATAGTTAAAACACTGTCCTCAACTTGGGGAAAACAAAACAAATTTTGGTCTCAACTGGACAGCTTTTCTCTACCTATTATGTTCCACAGTGCTGATTTCCCCAATGTAAGTTTGAAGCAGTCACTTTCAGGGAATCTTAGACAGTTAGTGTATGCATCCTCTCTACATCCGTCTGATCCAATTTAAGGCAAAGGAAGATAATGGAACTTAAAAGCTCGGGCATTATTTTGTAAACATGTGACGCAGTTGCATCCACCACAGATGCACTAAAAGAATTTGACTTTCAACAGTCCTTTGACTTTAAGTTGGTAAATCTTTGTAGCATATGATTGAGAAGGCTAATGTTTTATTTGTTAAATAACTTTGATGGGGTGTTAAATAAAATATGTTTTTGTCTGTAACATTACAATCCTTTACTAAATAACTTGGACCATTGTGCTGAGAGACGGATAAGTTATGTCTGACAATTTTTCCAAAGACAAGTAAATTCCTTATTAATACAAGTTAATTATCAAATTTTACTTCTAAATTTCTATTATACCCATTTAAAAAAGCAGGAATTTTAATTATACCTATTTAAAAATAAGCAGAAAAACTTTTTTACAAATAAACTTTGTTTATTAAAGGCAAATTTGAGGCACTTTATATAGGGGGCCAGTACCACTGCATTCTATTCCCATTTGAAACATTTTTAGCTTGGCTGTTTTCGGAGAAAACCCGAGGTATTGTCATAGCCAGCTCGTAGTGTAGCGTTCGTCGTGGTGTTGTGTCTTCCGCCGTCCGCGTAGGCTAAAACCTTAACATTTTGTCAAGGTTTTGAACATTGGCTCCAAATCATAGTGCTTCCACCTACAACTTTGAAACTTCATATGTAGTTGCACCTTCACGAGTTCTACACGCCACACACATATTTGGTTCACTTGGTCTAAGGTCAAGGTCATGCACTGTGACCTCTAAAAAAAAAAAATTTGACAAGGTTTCATTTATTCAAAAATGCACCCTCAGCCGAGCGTTGGCACCCGTTATGCGGTGCTCTTGTTTTAATTGAAATTATGCTTTCTGCATAAAACTTCTGGCAAAATCTACCATATCCACTGCAGTACAACAGTTGCAATATGAACTTATTTGATGTCCAGATACAGTCTTGTCAACAGATTGCCTGTGAAATAGAGTCCCAAATGTAATTAAAAACCAGTCCATTTGGAGGACTTATTTTGACACTTTCTGGCATGTAAATCAATAGACTGGGTCCCTCAGGCAAAAGCTCAGTTATGGCATGAAGATTTTTTTTGTTAAGCTTGTAGCCCTGGTATTAATTCAATATTTGAGCTGCACTCTGAGAAATCAAAGTTAAATGCATATGAGTAAAATGTTGTCGAAGATTAGCCTGTGCAGTCTGCACAGTCAAATCAGGGACAACACCTTACACCTACATAGGATTTTTCATTTAAAAGAGACTTAATTATTTGTGCACTGCAGAGGCTAATCTGGTGACAGCACTTTCTGTACATGCATTAAATGAAAATTTGTTATTTAATATTGCATTCATTACTTGAGGAATTATACTGATAGTAAATTTTAATTTCTTCAGGTCTGTCAGTGTGTTTGAGGGACATTACAAAAAAAATGTCCACCAAAAAAATAAGGCTTTCTAAAGAGGGATAATGGGATGTCTATTTCACTAAAAGTTATTCTTTTTGTTTGAAACACATTTTATTATTTTTCTTTTTGAAAGGGCTTACATGTATAGCAAATGGAATGTATACTGTTTGCCTTGATTGAATGTAGTTTTTTGCTCCAAATGCTTTTGGTGTGTAGGTAATGAAGAATTCCTTTTTAAATTTGTTTCTGCCTAGTTGAATATTAATTTTCTGAACTCGTGATCGGACTGGAAATCCCATAAGGTATAATAAACCATCGGACTCCATACTTGGTATAAGTTATTGCACATAAGTTAATGCTGCCAATACAAATTACAAATATTAGCTTGGTCAACATGTGCCTAATGAAAAGTAACGACAAGTATTGACCATGCTTATCCATATCTTGCCTGGGCCTCGTGCTCCAGTCCGTGTCACCTGCCACAGGTTACTCATTGAACTGAGACTTGCTCTGTGATAAAGGGGCTTAATGCATTTTCATTAATGTTGTCCCAGATTAGCCTGTGTTCTGTGTTATCAGCACAGGCTATCTAGGGACAACACTTAACCCTTTTATGGATTTTTTGTTTCAAAAAAGTATATTCTGAAAGAAAATCCAGTTAAGGCGTAAAGTGTTGTCCCTGATTAGCCTGTGTAGATTGCACAGGCTAATCTGTTACAACACTTTACGCACATGCATTAAGCCCTGTTTTCCTTGACCTTCTTTGTTTTTTTTACTTGTTTAGTCCAAGGGCTGACAGATTTGCTTACACTGGATGAGCATGTCACATAAATTATAATATTTACTTAATTTAGGAATGACCTAAGCATCTTTATATATGTACACAGTTCCATTATGTCATTATTTTTTGTGTGACCCCTATTCAACATATGGAGAGTTCTCAGTGGGAAAAAAAGTATAAAATATGGGCCATGTTCTGTGAAAGAGAGGTTCAATGCATGTGTGCAAAGTGTCGTTTTATGCAGATTACCCTGTGCAGTCTGCACAAGCTAATCAGGGACGACACCATTGGATTTTATGATAATTTTCGTTTCAAGAAAGTCTCTTCTTAGCAAAAATCTTGTTTAGGCGGAAAGTGTCATCTCTGATTAGCCTTATCTGGGACGACATTTTACGCACATGCATTAAACCCCCTTTTCACAGAGCAAGGTCCATATATAAATGTTACATGGATACAATAGTGTATTTTTCCCAATTTTAATATGCAAGATAAGGTTCAAATAGCAGGTTCAGTTTAATATAATATTGTCTGTAGTTGGATAATGTTTATAAATTCGGATAAGGTTTCCCTTACAAATTGTCTAAACTCTTTACCACTTATATATACCTTTTTTTTTTCCTTAGAAAGTTACATTTAATTTAAGACCTTTCTTACTAAATTCAAGTTTTAAAGGCTTCATTTCCAATCCTTAGATACTGATGAGCAGCAAACAGCATAAAACTTCAACAGACGGTGAGTTTCTCACAGGCTGTTCTGGTTTTATGCTGTTTTCACATAGCCATTTTCACTTTGCTTCTGAGTGGGAAAGGGTTAAAACGGTTGCTTTGTTTGTCATTTAAGCATGGAAGGTGCAGACCTGTGTTTTGAGATCGTCAAGAGAGCCCTGTCAGGATTCGTATACAGCGAGGCAGTCGCTAGGTAGGCAAGGGCCAGTAACTCCTTCTCAGCTGCTTTAATTTTTAGCTCACCTGAGCACTACGTGCTCATGGTGAGTATTTGTGATCGCCTTTTGTCCGTCGTGTGTCGTCTGGCGTCAAAATTTGCCTTGTTAACACTCTAGAGGCCACATTTATTGTCCAATCTTCATGAAATTTGGTCAGAAGATTGGTCTCAATGATATATCTTGGATGAGTTCGAATATGGTTACGTTTGCTTGAAAAACATGGCTGCCAAGGGGCGGGGCAATTTTTTTTATGGCTGAATATGGCTATAGTAAAATCTTGTTAACACTCTAGAGGCCACATTTATTTTCAAAATTTCATGAAGCTTGGTCAGAGAATTCATCCCAATAATATATTAGACGAGTTCGAAAATGGTGCCGGTTGGTTGAAAAACATGGCCGCCAGGGGGCGGGGCATTTTTCCTTATATGGCTATAGTAAAACCTTGTTGACACTCTAGAGGCCACTTTAATTTTTCGATCTTCATGAAATTTAGTCAGAAGAATGGTCCTAATGATATCTTGGATGAGTTAGAAAATGGTTTCGGTTGCTTTAAAAACATGGCCACCAGGGGGCAGGGCTTTTTTCCTTATATGGCTATAGTAAAATCTTGTTAACACTCTAGAGACCACATTTATTGTCCGATCTTCATGAAACTTGGTCAGAAGATTTATCCCAATAATATATTAGACAACTTCAAAAATGATGCCGGTTGGTTGAAAAACATGGCCGCAAGGGTGCGGGGCATTTTCCTTATATGGCTTTAGTAAAACCTTGTTAACACTCTAGAGGCCACATTTATTTTCTGATCTTCATGAAACTCGGTCAGAAGAATTGTCCCAATGATATCTTGGATGAGTTCGAAAATGGTTTCGGTTGCTTTAAAAACATGGCCACCAGGGGGAGGGGCAATTTTCCTTATATGGCTATATATGACTTTAGTAAAACCTTGTTAACACACTAGAGGCAACATTTATTGTCCAATCTTCATGAAATTTGGTCAGAAGATTGGTGTTAATGATATCTTGGATGAGATTGAAAATGGTAACGTTTGCTTGAAAAACATGGCTGCCAAGGGGCGGGGCATTTTTCCTTATATGGCTATATATGGCTATTGTAAAATCTTGTTAACACTCTAGAGTCCACATTTATTTTCCGATCTTCATGAAAATTGGTCAGAAGATTCATCCCAATAATATCTTGGATGAGTTCAAAATGATGCAGGTTGGTTGAAAAACATGGCCGCCAGGGGGCGGGGCATTTTTCCCTATATGGCTATATTAAAACCTTGTTAACACTGTAGAGGCCACATTAATTTTCCGATCTTCATGAAACTTTGTCAGAAGATTTGTCCCAATGATACCTTGGATGAGTTTGAAAATGGTTTCAGTTGCTTTAAAAACATGGCCACCAGGGGGCCGGGCATTTTCCTAATATGGCTATATATTTCTTAAGTAAAACCTTATTAACACTCTAGAGACCACATTTATTGTCTGATCATCATGAAACTTGATCACAAGATTTGTACCAATTATATCTTGGATGAGTTCAAAAATGGTTCTGGTTGGTGGAAAAACATGGCAACCAAGGGGGCGTGGCATTTTTCCTTATATAGCTATAGTAAAACCTTGTTAACACTCTAGAACCCGTATTTATTGTCCGATCATCATGAAACTTTGTCAGAAGATTTGTCGCAATGATATCTTGGACAAGTTCGAAAATGGTTCCAGTTGCTCGAAAAACATGGCCACTAGGGGCGGGTCATTTTTCCTTATATGAATTCACGAATCTTCATGAAACTTTGTCAGAATATTTGTTAAATGATATCTTGGATGTGTATGAAAATGTTTGTGGTCTGTTGAAAAATGTGGCTGCCAGGGTGTTCACTAGTCATGAAAGTTGGTAAGAACATTTTGTTCTAATGACATCTTGTGCTGCACAGAACAGGTCAGTTCCTTTCCTCTCAGGTGAGCGACTTTGGGCCTTTCAGGCCCTCTTGTTAAATAAACATTGCTGTGAGAAAGTCCAAACATGCTAATCAGGGACAATTACCGCTTTTATGGTATTTTTAGTTGAAATGAAGTCTCTTAAGCAAATATCCAGAATATGCGGAAAGTTTCCTTTCTCATTAGCCTGTGCCGACTGTCCTGGCTAATCTGGGACTACACTTTACGCAAATGCATTAAGCCTCGTTTTCCCAGAAACAGGCTCATGTCAATGTGTTCAAGTGCATTAAAGACTTGCTTAGCCTGTACTTAGTAATACCTTGTTCATTAAATGCAAATTATTTGAAATTGACAAAGAGTGTGATTATGTCTATAAAAAACCCATCTATTATGGCTTCATAAGTTTGACATTTACATGAAAAAAGCGCATATAGCTGCAAGAATTGGAAAATTTCCTTATTAAAAGTCAAAGATGTTAAATGCAAGCCCAGTTTCCCGACTATAGGCTGAATGAATCCTGCAATTTATGTGGGTTTTTTTTCCCAGTCACTACATTCGTCAGATTCTTGAGGCATTACGGTACTGCCACGCCAACGGGATCATTCATCGGGACCTGAAACCACATTGTGTCCTCTTGGCCTCAACTGAAAACTCCGCCCCCGTCAAACTTGGAGGATTTGGGGTTGCGGTACAGCTTCCAGACAATGGGAAAATATCTGGGGGTAAGGTTACAGTGTCTTTGTTTATGTGACTTAATATTAAACTTATATAATGCCAGTCAGAACAAATTAGTTTGTATTCCATTTTGGGGGTATTAAGAGTGAAAGTATTTTATTTTATCCTGGAAGATTAAAAAAATATATCAAGAAGATTTATCATCAATTCCTGCACTGAAATACATTTATTGAAAAAAACAACAACATAAAAATGCATGAGGCATGTTTATATTTGATGTTGTAGGAATTGCATCATTACTGAAAAGGGAGACAATGCCAATTGCAGTTGAAAATATTAATTATTTCCTAGTGATGATGTAATGTAGAATCACACTTTAAATTAACAAATATATATCCTGTTTTTTTTATCTGATAGACAAATCCTAGCCATTTGCAACAATTGTCTCAACGAATAATTTTAATGACTTTATTGTTCTATTATCGTGAATTTGAATGGGGCTTTTTTTATTAGAACAATCTTCAAGAATAACCAAATTGGGAAACAAATTATTTTATTGATTAATATTTATTCTTAATAAAATACACATTAAATAGACACATTATGTCAATCAACTTGGTAGCTTTTGGTTGCTCCCAAGATACAAGAAGATAATTATACCTCCACTACCATTGGTAATGGGGGCTATATAGGAGTCACTTTGTCTGTCGGTCTGTCTGTCCCGAAATTTCATCCAACCTTCACCAAACTTGGTCACAAGTTGTATCTAGATGATGTATAGGTCAAGTTTAAATATGGGTCACGCCGTGTCAAAAACAAGGTCACAGGGTCACTTAGTGTGTTTTAAACCGAAAGTTTGTCTGGACCATAACTATGTAATTTATCGTTAGATTTTTAAATAACTTGGTACATTTGTTCACCATCATGGGACAGTGTGTTGTGTGAAAAAAGAACGTCAACATCTCAAAGGTCAAGGTCACACTTGGAGTTTAAAGGTCAAATGCATGTCCGGGCCATAACTTTGTCATTTATTGTGAGATTTAAAAACCATTTGTCAAATTTGTTCACCATCATTGGACGGTGTGTCGCTCAAAAGAATTTCTTCAATATCTCCAAGGTCAAGGTCACACTTTGAGTTCAAAGAAAGGTAAAACGCATGTCCGGGCCATAACTTTATCATTTATTGTGAGATTTTAAAATCATTTGGAAAATTTGTTCACCATCATTTGACAGTGTGTCGTGTGAAAAAAGAACGTCAACATCTCAAAGGTCAAGGTCACACTTGGAGTTGTCATTTATTGTGAGATTTAAAAATCATTTGGCAAATTTGTTCACCATCATTGGACGGTGTGTCGTGCGAAAGAATTTCTTCAATATCTCCAAGGTCAAGGTCACACTTTGAGTTCAAAGAAAGGTAAAATGCATGTCCGGCCATAACTTTATCATTTATTGTGAGATTTTAAAATCATTTGGAAAATTTGTTCACCACCATAGGACGGTATGTCATGCGAAAGAATTATGTCGATATCTCCAAGGTCAAGGTCACACTTTGAGTTCAAAGATCAAAAATGGTCATAAATGAGCTTGTCCGGGCAATAACTATGTCATTCATTGTGAGATTTTAAAATCATTTGGCACATTTGTTCAGCATCATTGGCCGGTGTGTAGCGCAAAAGAATTACGTTGATATCTCCAAGGTAGAGGTCAAACTTTGAGTTCAAAGGTAAAAAAGGGCCATAAATGAGATTGTTCAGGCCATTACTATGTCAATCATTGTGAGATTTTAAAATCATTTGATACATTTGTTCACCATTATTGGATGGTGTGTCGCCCGAAAGAATTACATTGATATCTCCAAGGTCAAGGTCACACTGTGAGTTCAAAGGTCATAAATGGCCGTAAATGATCTTGTCCGGGCCATAACTATGTCATTCATTGTGAGATTTTAAAATTACTTGGTACATTTGTTCACAATCATTGGACAATGTGTCATGCGGAAGAATTACGTCGATATCATCAAGGTCAAGGTCGCACTTGGAGTACAAAAGTGAAAAATTGCCATAAATGAGCTTGTCCGGGCCATAACTATGTCATTCGTTGTGAGATTTTAAAATGACTCTGTACATTAATTTTGTTCACGTTCATTGGACAGCATGTCATGCAAATGAATTCAAGAGTTCAAAGGTCAAAATGGCCATAAATAATTATGGCCTAATAATTCTTTAAAATCACCATTTAGATTCTCTTGTTTTGTGAAGACAGCTTGCAAAATAGTCTGTTTCAATGCGGCATGTGGGGGTATACGTCACGAACGTGACAATGCTCTAGTTATTTCTAAAAGTGGTTGTTTTTATTACAAAATGGAAAAGAAACAGTTTGTTTGTATGAGTATATATATGGATAAGAGGATGATGCACGCCAAATGGCATTTTACACCATCTGTTAATAACAGAGTTATGGCCCTTTGTATCTTGAAAAAATGATTTTATGAGTGTTTAATATAACACTTTAATGTCCAGAAGCATATTCGCGGGGGATATCAATTCAACGAATTTGCTTGTTCACTTTTAATATATTAGTACTAAATGTATGGTGTATTTGCAGTGTTATAATCAGTTATGACCATAAGATGTTCTGCTGTTTTATAATCTCTGTCTGAGCAGGTTGTGACATTACACAAAATCACAGAATACCCGTGCCATTTATTATGCTCCCCAAAAATTTATTTTTGGGGGAGCATATAGTCGCCGCTTCATCTGTCTGTGTGTGCATCTGTCTGTCTGTCCGTCCGTGCACAATTTTTGTCCGGGCTATTTCTCAGCAACTAATGATCGGAATTCAATGAAACTTTATGGAAAGCTTCACTATCAAGAGGAGATGTGCATATTATCAGCGGGTTCTGGTCGGATGTTTTTTCACAGAGTTATGGCCCTTTGAAATTTTCTATTAAAAAATTATTGTCCCCCCAACTACTGTGCCCTCAAGACATTTCCTTTCACCTGAATATATAGTACAATATTGTGTAAAAAAAAAACTTTGGGGAGCATAACCCGTCTCCGATGGTTTCTTGTTAATGAGGGTATGATAAGGAATGGTTTGATAACAAGTTTCAAAGGGTTATAATTATCAACGTTTAACATGTATGTGTCTAATAATCTATGCAAGTGCAAGTCTAAATTATATTAGTCTTTTTATACATTTATTAGTTTTATTTATATATAACATTTTAAATGTCTAATATCTATGTGTTAAAGTAGATTCTTCTAGACTTATAGCTTATTTTATTTATTTAAGTCTATATTGATAAGTCTTAATTATATATTTGAAAATGGCAGAACATTTTTGGTCAGCTAGGCATCAGCTTGCTTTTGGTCCCCTACCGGTGTCACAGAAGGGGACTTATGGTTTGCGCTCTGTGTGTCTGTCGGTCTGTCGGTCTGTGAGTCTGTCACACTTTTCTGGATCCTGGGATAACTTTAAAAGTTCTTAATATTTTTTCATGAAACTTTAAACATGGATAGATGGCAATATGGACATTATGCACGTCAATTCATTTTGTTCCTACGTCAAAATTTCTGGTTGCTATGGCAACAAATATAACAAAATAATTATTTTTTATATATTTCTGACAATGGTGGAGCCGGTAGGGGACATAATTATATTGCTTGGCAATTATAAAGTCTTGTTATTGTTATTCTTGATTCTTCGTTTATTAGGTTGGTTGGTGGGACAGTTTTACCTGACTAGACTATGAGGAATACCACCTTTGTTTAAATAATTTGCCAGCTGTGATTATTTGTATTACTCAAGGGTGGCAACATTTTGTATTGCTCTCTTTACCATTTTGATCTTATGTTGTTTACAATACACTATAAATTTGATTGCGACCCTTTGTTAAATTGATTAAGAATTAATCAATTAAACATGCATGCCTACTTTGGATGTTAAGCTCAAAATGAATAAAATCGATCTTCCAATGAGATTTTATTGTCACAATGTTTTGCTATGCTGTATGCTGGGACAGACGTCTCGTACAAACTGCTACCTTTTTCAGTGTGTCTAACAGGCTAAGACAGTGCTTGTATTAACTCTTTCAGTGCTGAAACCGAATTTTGAAGGCTTTTGCAAACAGTTTGGATCCAGATGAGACGCCACAAAACATGGCGTCTCATCAGGATCCAAACTGTTTGCTATTCTGATAGCATGCTTTGAAAAAAAATCGAAGAAAATGCTAATTTTAGAAATTCAGCAGACGACATTTAGCAGACGTCAAATTTCCCAGCATGCAAATGGTTAATTCTATACTATATGTACAATTGATTTGGCCATGACTGGAATGGAGGCTACTCTACAAATCTAAATACATGACTTTTTGTTTATGCAGACCATGCTGGTCTCTTAAAAAACGTTGAGGTTGTGTAAGTGTTCTTTAAGGCACATCCGTCCAACAATCAACTACAACCTTTCTTAATGACTAAAAAAACACTGTCAATCAAATCTCATTTGAAGGTCAATCAATGCAAGTACACTATGTCTTGCGCAATTTCTGCCATCACCTCACTCCCACCGTGGACAATTTTTTGTGAGCCTGGAAAATCACCGCGATCGGAAGGTGTTTTTAACCAGGTTTTTTCACCAGGTTTTCCGAAGGAAAAAACTGGTTATTAGATTGGCGAATGCGGGCAGGCTGGCTGGCTGGCTGGCTGGCGGGCTGGCGGGCGGGCGGAACAAGCTTGTCCGGGCCATAACTTTGTCGTTCATTGTCAGATTTTAAAATAATTTGGCACATTTGTTCACCATCATTGGACGGTGTGTTGCGCGAAATAATTACGTCGATATCTCCAAGGTCAAGGTCACACTTTGAGTTCAAAGGTCAAAAATGGCCATAAATGAGCTTGTCCTGGCCATAACTATGTCATTCATTGTGAGATTTGAAAATCATTTGGCACATTTGTTTTCCATCATGGGACGGTGTGTCGCACGAAAGAATCACGTCAATATCTCCAATGTCAAGGTTGCCACGACTAAAAATAGATTTTTTTAAAAAACAATCTTACAAAGGGGGTTAATTTTGTTTGTTCATTTCAAAAGTTCAGTTTGAGTTTTCTCCCTTTATCAGATTTTTTTTTCACAATGAAAACCTGGTTTTGTGACAATTTTGTCCCTTGTCATCATAATAGATCAGTCGACAGCGGCTGAACACCGCGGGGCGTTATCGGCAAATCGATTTCACAGTGGACCACCATGAATGCGATGGACCACCGCAGCCTTGATGGTTCGCGGTGAAATACAGGTAAATGTGAATGAACATGTATATTTCGATATTGCAGACCGTATAATTTTTGCAAAGTTCTAGAATGTTCTGTTACATTTGTATGTACATTAGTATACATTGTAACTTGATTGTTAAAAATCGTTTTCTATTGTTTACCCTCGTTCCAGAATGCTTTCTTGTTTGTACACGTATAGCTTGCGGTATCCGGACAAACGGCTCCCGGACAATCGGCACCCTATTTAAAGTACCCGGTCATAGCTATATATATGAACAGAATCGTTGCGATAAAAAGTACCATCTCCGTGTATTGTGGTGTTTTCAAATTATATATTGTATACATGTACATATATTTTGTTTGGGTAATGGTGAGGTTGATCGGCCGCGCTTGAAGTAATACATCGGATGCACCGGTTTTAATTTTAAATCGATTCACACTTGTAATTGATTAAAACAAGCGACGACGGTTAGACGTTTTGTTAACAAAATTTGCAAATTTGGAACATTTAAAAATCGGTGAAACGAATCGTATTTGTAAATTGTGACGACAGCGGTAATTACGGGGATAATTAGTTGATAGCGATTACATAATTATTTCATCAAGCAATGTTCAACGTAATCTAATTGCAGAAAACAAACAGCGTGAAAAACAAAACCAGCCGACAATATTTGCGGGGATTTTCAATAATGACGATTAAATAATATTTGCAAAAAATAATGAAGATCTTACAGTTACCGATAATTGGTAAAGCACAGGGAGATAAAATGTATTTTCCGAAATGTATTACTTCTGTCGGACTTTGATTGATTGAGAAAAACGCTCTTGGCCACGATGTCTCACAAGTTAATTGACGCGTGTATGACAATACACAGGTTCGAGTGTGTGCACAGTAATCTCGATACCGATTTTTCCTGCTTGATGGCCCGATTTGCACGCGTTTGCACTCTCGGAAAACTTGTAGAGGGAAACATTTGTTTATGTCGTCGGATAAAATAATCACCATTTTTTCTTGTCAATTTTAAGAAATGATAATGCAGCATCAACGTACTAACACAATATCGCATAAAGAGAAAAATAATGCATTTAATGTCAACCGTACTTTCGTTTGACAAGGGATCATTTTAATTTCCTGCAACGATATCTATTCATACGACACACGAACACTAAATCCAATCTTAATAAAAAAGGCAGTTCCGTTCGGTAAAATATCGTGTATATTTTTTTATTAACAACTGGTAACAGAATGACCTGTTAATTCTGTTCAGCTCAATTGTCTTTGATATTTGTGAATTGTTTAGAGGTGTTATTAAACCAATTAGCAGATAACGTTAATCAATCCACACTTATATGATGTCACTATTATTTATTGTGCTGTAACATTGTATTATGTTTATGCAATAAAATTTTGGACTTCGACTTGGTTTGATAACACAGTTTGTTGACGGGATTTATTTATCATCTCTTTCACCAAAGCAATTAGCGGATTAGACTAATTAGTTCAACATGGTGCTGACGGGCTTTATCGATCGCATTTATTGGGTGCCGTTTGTACGGGTATACAATTAAATCGGTTGCTGTTTGTCCAGGTATACAATTAAATCAGGTGCGGATTGTCCAGGTCGACAAATATACAGGGTGCCGACTGTCCGCGTATGCAAAAAAAACCCACTGGGTGCCGATTGTCCGGGAGCCGTTTGTCCGGATACCGCAAGCTATACGTGCACAAACGAGAAAGCATTTCCAAAATTTTAACAAAAACAAACAATTCTTTAAATAAACAACAAATAAATCTTCACGCAGAAACTGTAGAAACAAAATATAAAGTACATCACGCTCGATGTACGACATGTCAAATGATTCTGGAACAAGGGTAAACAATAGAAAATAATGACGATTGTTAACAATCAAGTTACAATGTATGCAAATGAACATACAAATGTAACAAAACATTCTAGAACTTTGCAAAAATTATACAGTCTGCAATATCAAAATATACATGTTCATTCACATTTACCTGTATTTCACATCGAACCACCGCGGCTGCGGTGGTCCACCGCGATCATGGTGGTCCACCATGAGATCAATTTTCCGATAACGCAGATACTGACACCGCAATTCGCCACAGCGAAATCACCGTGTTCAATGGTGTATCGAGGTGAGATAGTAATTATCCACTCTGGGCTGAATCACGGTGATGCGATGTGGATGGCAGAAATCGCGCTAGACGTAGTGTACATTCCTCCAGGTAAATGTTTGTCCCCCACCCCCCAAACAGCTAGTATCGCTTGTACTATCCCCCCATGCTGCAAGGTTGATGTTGTTCTGCATGTTTATGTTTGCAGATGTGCTTATAAAACACTGATGTTGTCCTGCATGTTTATGTTTGCAGATGTACTTATAAAACACGGCCTTGAGCCTTTCGTGGAGCTTGCCGCAGACAGAGTGGGTAAGATCTGAGTGCTTATCATGGCTTTCTGGATCATATTCCATAAGCTTCTTAAGTTACATTTTATTCTTATCCTTAAATTGGGATTTTTTTTTTAAGTGTTTCATTTCATATTTGAAAGATGGGCATTAAGATATATATTTAAATGACATCATTATGCCAATGTTATTTTAGGAATACCAAAAAAACATGCGTTTCCTTATTAAGTAAAGAAATACAAAACATTGAAATTTTGAACTTAAGTGAAATTATTTTAGAAATGACTTAAGATGTTTCTGAGATAACACCCCTGTTATACAATATCACAGTATTTATGCAATAAATTCCCATTTAACTGGATACAGTTTTTAAGTGACTGTAATGTAGTATATGAAGTCTATCCCTTTCCAGCTCAGAAGCAAAGTGAAAATTGCTATATGCAAACAGCATAAAACAAGAACAGCCTGGGAGTAACTCGCAGGCTGCTCCAGTTTTATGCTGTTTGCTGCTCATCAGTATCTTTTTAGGGCTATATCTAAGAAACTTATATAAGAATTCATCATGAAACTTCATAGGTGTAAAGATGAAGCCTTATAAACTTAAATCTTTTAAAAAATATCTTTAATTAAATTTGATTTTTTAAGGGACTACAAACGCATTAAAGTGCTTCTCTATGGGGAAAGGGTTATGTCAATATGTATTACATTTTCATTTTATTGACTTATATTATATTATAAAGTGATTGTAATGTATTTGATTTTGGTAATTTGAAAAAACAAAACATGTCGGATTTTTTTTGTTTCCATTTGTACAGACAAATCAATTTTACGGATCTTATTCAATCAACATGTTTGCCTGTACTTGATTTGAGTATTATTACCATAATAGCTGAATATTATTCTACTAAGTATAATTAACTGTTATTATGTGAAAGATCACTAACACAAAAAATCAAAATATACCAGTGTATAGCGTTGAGGAATGTAGATGAGAAACTAGCCTGTATGCTCATATAAGATCAGCATGTGCATTGACTGCTATATAATTCAGGCATTCACTTTCCATCAAAAGTAGCCTTATGGTTAGGACAGGGTTTTGATTATGCCATGGAAGTTGCCCTAACTTTATTACTGGGGAAAAAATTATGCCTGGTGAATTGTTTGTCAATGGGGAAAACATGAATTATTTATAATGTTAAATTATTTTATATTCATAATTTGATATTCACAAATTTATGGTTTTATTTTAAAAGTATTAAATAAGTTATCTAGTAAGTTATTTAGAAAAATACAATCAAAGTATAATTCATATTTTCACATCACTCCACAAATACATGTACAAAAAGAGTCCCTGATTAAAAATATTTCATATTCAATTTTTCTTCCCCTTTATTGCAGGCCGCATCGGTACCCCTCAGTTCATGGCTCCAGAGGTTGTAAAGCGAGAACCATATGGGAAACCGGTGGATGTGTGGGGCTGTGGGATCATGCTGTTCATCCTGCTCTGCGGTTATCCCCCTTTCATGGGAACCAAAGAACGGCTGGCAGAGCTTATTGTACAGGGGAGATATCATGTACTACCTTTTGTTGGTGTTGTTTTTGTCATTCTTTAGCTTAACCCTTTACCACTCAGATATTCCCTTTGACATGTTTAATCTCCATTAGAAAATCAAATTAAAATAAAGAGCCTTTTTACTAGATTCAAGTTTGTAAGGCTTCATTTCCAACCCATAGATATTGATGAACAGCAAACTGCATAAATCCTGAACAGACTGCAAGTGACTTGCAGGCGCTGTGCAATTCTGGTTTAATGGCGGTTGAATAAATATGTATTGAGACATGGGCAATCATGTGTTACATTGTTTTTATGAATTTTAATATAAACTATGACACTCTACAAAAATAACTCTCAGAAATGTTTATTGTCTTTCATTTCTGTACATTCCAGAGAAATAAAATAGTTTATATTGAGACATTGACAGTTTTTTTCCGTGTTATGTTTTGAACAATGTTAACATAAACTTTGTATGACATTACAAACAGCTCACAGATATTCTCTCATATATGGACATTTCAGATGCGTGAGAAGCAGTGGATTACGATATCCCCGGAAGCAAAGGATCTCGTCTCCAAGATGCTGGAGGTGGATCAGGAACAGAGGATCACCGTGGAAGAGGCTCTGCAGCACCCCTGGATCAAGGTAGGGGAGATAGTGCAATATACAGGAAATTGCTCTGTATCACTCCCAGAGCGCGTATTCACCAACCCATTCTTAGACATAAGAAAGAATAAAGAATAGCTAGATTTTTAAAAGCAAGAAAAACACGCCCCGGTGAGAATGCCATCAACAAAATGTTCGAAATGAAGAATTATGTAGATAGAGGTTGTTAATACCATGTTTGACTCAAATTAAAGCAATTCATGAGTATCCTGATTGAAAGAATATGCTTTATTCTTAGACCTAAGTCTAAGAACTAATTGGTGAATATGAGCCCTTGTCTAGTCTGGTAAAGAGCCAATCAGACATGCATGTTGTGATAATTGCTCTTAACGTGGGGCTTTACATTTCTGTCAGTTGATTGATTGAATTAAGTGAAATAACAGAATAAGTATGAACCTGGTTGAATGGTAGCTACGGAAAGTTAAATGGAAAACCTTATAATTGTAATTACATACACTGTAACTCCAATATAGTGCGGTCCGTTATAACGCTGTGTCCAATATAACGCGGAGTGTCCTTGGATCCCGTTTTTTCTCCAACCTTCCATACTGATTCAAATCCAGGTTATGCAACTTCATGTATTTTCATAAATTCAAAGAAGCCAGCGATCGCAGCTTGATTGCTTTATCCGTCCGTTTAACTGATTTTAATCGATTAGAGGTTAAACGACACTCGACAGCTAATTGGTGTTAATCTGTTGTGTAATGTCAATAAAGGTGTGAAAACTCGCGAGTCGGTGTTTATTACATGCATTCCCTATCAGAGCGGTTCGATGCGCTAATTTCAATAAGGCAAGTGCAAGCGGAATAATTATCAAATTAAAGTTATTTAAAACAATTACCTGTTTATGTTTTGTATTTATCGTGTATTGTATTTTATTGTATAAACTATGGCTGTGTAAGTGTGTAATCGTTTATTATATGCTACACATGCTTGATAAATAAAAATATCTTTGTGTGTGTTTAATGTTTCAGTACGTATATGAAAAATAAATTTAAAAATCCTGACGATTAATTTACATGCTTACGCAGTGTAAAAGTTAACAGAGATGCACTTAAATTTTTGCCCATTATCAGAAAGTCAACGGAAAGCACGTTTTTTACGTGCTGCGTATGAGGCAATAAAACATTTCTTTGTACATGTATCATATTGCATTCAATCTAAATTTAAATTCGCTCGTCCAATGAAAGCTGTGTCCCATAATGCACTGTACTTATTTTTCTGAAAAATGGCGTAGGCATATGAATTTGTTTACGAAGTTCGTAAACATATTTCTTGTCATAAATGTTAAACATTATTTTTTCGTAAGTGATGTAATTATATTGGATTATCGGATAAATGTGCACATTAGAAAAGCGGTATGTATACTGTCATCGTTTGATTCGGTTTATATGCATGTATTTGCGGATGACAACACAGCATGACGATACACAGGACCTATATTATAGGCTATACTTTACCTGTTTTTATAGCCCCTTAAATAAATAAGCTCAAAACTTATAACGCTGTCCGTTTATAACGCTGTTGCGTGGCTTGGACCCCCGTCATCCGCGTTATATTGGAGTTACAGTGTATATATTTGATGTCATTTCACAGTTTTAAGTCCAGGCTCATTAACTTGATTATTTAAGGAACCTATACATGGAAATTACAATTTTTTCATGTTAATATTCTTCATCACTTTATTGCATACCATTTTGTTCGCAGCTGTCTTGGAAAATGGGACTTAATGCACGTGCGTAAAGTGTCGTCCCAAATTAGTCTGTGCAGTATGCACAAGCTAATCATGGCCACCTTTTTTTGCTATTATATAATTCTTTTTTTTAGGAAATCTCATAGTTTAATCCCGTTTAGATGAAAAGTGTTGTCCCTGTTTAGCCTGTACGTGTAGACTGCACAGGCTAATCTGTGAGGACACTTTACTCTTATGCACAAGGTCTGGTTTCCCCAAAACGAGGCTCAATCTTTTAGCTCATCTATTTTTTGAAAAAAAAGTATGAGCTATTGTCATCACCTTGGCATAGGCGTCGGCGTCCGGTTAAGTTTTGCGTTTAGGTCCACTTTTCTCAGAAAGTATCAATGCTATTGCATTCAAACTTGGTACACTTACTTACTATCATGAGGGGACTGGGCAGGCAAAGTTAGATAACTCTGGCGTGCATTTTGACAGAATAATGTGCCCTTTTTATACTTAGAAAATTGAAAATTTTGGTTAAGTTTTGTGTTTAGGTCCAATTTTCTCAGAAAGTATCAATGCTATTGCATTCAAACTTGGTACACTTACTTACTATCATGAGGGGACTGGGTAGGAAAAGTTAGATAACTCTGGCGTGCATTTTGACAGAATTATGTGCCCTTTTTACTCTTAGAAAATTGAAAATTTTGGTTAAGTTTTGTGTTTAGGTCCACTTTATTCCTTAAGTATCAAAGCTATTGCTTTCATACTTGCAACACTTACTAACTATCATAAGGGGACTGTGCAGGCAAAGTAATGTAACTCTGACTGGCATTTTGACAGAATTATGTGCCCTTTTTATACTTAGAAAATTGAAAATTTGGTTAAGTTTTGTGTTTAGGTCCACTTTATTCCTACAGTATCAAAGCTATTGCTTTCATACTTGCAACACTTATTAACTATCATAAGGGGACTGTGCAGGCAAAGTTATGTAACTCTGACTGGCATTTGGACGGAATTATGGGCCCTTTATACTTAGAAAATTGAAAATTTGGTTAAGATTTGTGTTTTGGTCCACTTTACCCCTAAAGTATCATAGATATTGCTTTCATACTTGGAACACTCACAAACTATTATAAGGGTACAGTAAAAGGACAAGTTGCATAACTCTGGTTGTCATTGTTACAGAATTATGGCCCTTTTTTGACTTAGTAACTTTGAATATATGGTTAAATTTTGTGTTTCGATCCACTTTACTTCTTAAGTATCAAGGCTATTGCTTTCAAACTTCAAATACTTTCATGCTATCATGAGGTTACTGTACCTGGCAAGTTGAATTTTACCTTGACCTTTGAATGACCTTGACTCTCAAGGTCAAATTATTAAATTTTGCTAAAATTGCCATAACTTCTTTATTTATGATTAGATTTGATTGATACTTTGACAAAACTACTCTTACCTGACATACCACAATAGACTCCACCCAAACCATCCCCCGTGCCCTCCCCCCCTCCTCCCCCTCCCCCCCTTCCCCCCCCCTAATTTTTTTTTTTTTTTTTTAAGATCATCTCACAAATGACCACCACACCCTCACACTATACCCCGACCCCCCCCCCCCCCCCCAGGGTTTTCCCTTCCTTTTATTTGAACAGGCCAAATAAAATTTGAACCGGCCAAGCAAGGCACTCCTGCTAGGGGGGTCCGGGGGCATGCCCCCCCCCCCCCGAAAAATTTTGAAAATCTAGACGCAAAATGGTGCATTTTGGGGGGGTTTGGACAGAAATTTTAGAGATGAAAATTACTTGTTTTTTTGTGTATCACTTATGGAATTTTTCTAATTTTTAAAAAAATTTGTGAGGGGAGTGCCAAATAATTATACTGTGCATAGTGTGCGATGAATTTTGAAACAAGTCAATAACTAAGCTACTGGTTATGCCAAAGCCAGTTCATGAGTTCTTTGACAAAGCTTGGTGGAATGAACTGTTGATAAAGAACCATATCATTGAAAAACATCTGTAATTTCTTTCATGCATTTTCATCGAGATTTTCATCAATACAAACCTTTCTGACGTTTTGAAGGCGCTGTCACACTGAAAAAATCTCTCAGGGTTCGTTTCATTTTGAGAAAACCATGTGGTTACGATTTTTGTAGTTATTTGCGTACTCAAAATAATCAGCCAATGAGAAGCGCCGTTTTGTAGTTATTTGCGTACTCAAAATAATCAGCCAATGAGAAGCGCCGTTATAAATTATACTTGTTCGGTAAAACGTACACACGGAAGTATAAAGAACATAAACAAAACGATGTTAAATCGATGTTTTCGCTTGTTTAATTTCGTCTTTTCTTAACTTTAACAATTACATCGATCAAAGTTGCAAAACCTCTCATTATTTTTTTTTGTTACCAGCATTTGAACCGGCCAGAAAATCGATTGAACCGGTCAATTTGGCCGGCGGCCGGTTCTTAGGGAAAACTCTGCCCCCCCCCCCACCCCACCCCCCCAATTTTTTTTTTTTTTTTTAAGATCATCTCACAAATTACCACCACACCCTCGCACTATACCCCACCCCCCATCCCCCCCAATTTTTTTTTTTAAACGGTTATGTTTGAAATACCGTCCAACCATCGCACCCAAAAAATCTCCCCCCCCATCCCCCCCCCCCCTGATTTTTTTTTTTTTTTTTTTTTTTTCGCTTTTTAGGAAGATAATGTAATAAATGTCCACAACCCCACACTATACACCCCTCTTCACTCCACCCCTCCCTCCTTTGTGATTGAAAATAAGAGTCCCTTCACCTTTAAAAAGAAAATATATGAGCGGTCTGCACCCGCAAGGCGGTGCTCTTGTTTTTAAGTTATATAATAAACAAAATGTTTTTCAATGATGTAATAATCTATGAATTATGATGTTTGTTAATTTTATAATGCAGGAACGATCAAAGATTTCCAAGAACCATTTGACAGAAACTGTTGAAGAATTAAAGAAATTCAACTCCAGAAGAAAATTGAAGGTTAGCGTGTATGGAGGGTATTGATAGTATTATCCAAGGGAAACAACCCATGTATGGAGGGTATTGAAAGTATAATCCAAGGGAAACAACCCATGTATGGAGGTATTGAAAGTATAATTCAAGGGAAACAACCCTAATGTTAGGTTAGCACAGCAGTGTTAATAGGTTGTTGCCCTTTTAAGTTATAATCAAAAGTTTCTTAATTGTGTCTGAATGGTGTAAAAATACACGGATAAATATATATAGAATCTATACATTTTAAAGTAATAAATACAAATAAAAAAAATCCAAATGCATCTAAAACTCAAATTTCTTTAATCATATAGTTCACCAATATTTGAGTTTAATCACGTAAATTTGCTTAAAACTTCAATAATTTTTTTTTAAAGTAAACACTTAACAACTTTGTAGAGCTCAAGAATAAGTTGTTTGTTTTATCTTAAATCTCCATAAATAGAGGGTAAGTAGGTTGTCAGCACTTTCTTTGTTAACTTCTATTTATGATACACAAGTTATTTCCTGTTTTAGTAAGAATGTTTAGTGACAGTAATCTTCCAATTTATTTGGCATTTTTGCAACATTTATTTCTCATGTACAAATTAAATTTTCATATTAGACTTAATCTGGCACAAATGATTAAAAACTCAAACTGTTTGACAAAAACTTGTTTATGGCTGGAAAAAAAGGGTTATTCTGGTTAGACTTTTTCTATGCATTATAAAGCAAAATAATTAAGGTGAAATGTAACATAAAATAAATTGAACGTATAATTTTAGTTGTAATATGATCCGCGCTCAGGGAAAATGATGCTTAATGCATGTTCATAAAGTGTCATTCAAGATTAGCCTGTGCAGTCCTCACAGGCTAATCTGGGACAACACTTTTTGTTGTTATGAAATGTTTAGTTTAAAGAAAGGTTCTTCTTAACGTAAATCCTGTCTAGGCGGTAAGTGTTGCCCCTGATTAGTCTGTACGGACTGCACAGGCTAATCTGGGACGACACTTTAGGCACATGCATTAAGCCCAGATTTCCCAGAACTAGGCTAACATATGGATATAATTGTGTCTTGTTCTGAGAAAATTGGGCTGAATGCTTGTGCGTAAAGTGCCGTCCCAGATTAGCCTGTGCAGTCTGCACAGGCTAATCAGGGACGACACTTTCCGCTTTTATGGTATTTTTAGTTTGAAGGAAGTCTCTTCTTACCGAAAATCAAGTTTAAGCGGAAAGTGTCGTCCCTGATTAGCCTGTGCGGACTGCACAGGCTAATCAGGGACGACACTTTACGCACATGAATTAAGCCCAGTTTTATCAGAACAAGACACATATAATTTAAATGACCTGCCATGTATGTTTCTAGGGTGCAATCATGGCTGCGGTGTCAAGTGCCAAGTGGGCCAGCTTCTACAATGACCCGCCACTTGCAGGCGCCAACGAGGAGGAGGTCACCAGTGCTGGTGAGTACCCCACCTGACACTGCCGGGTGATGTTAGAGCCCTAGTCATTAGATATGGACCCTGATCTGTAAAAAGAGGCTTTAATGCATGTGCATAAAGTGTCGTCTCAGATTAGCCTGTGCAGTCTGCCACCTTTGATATTTTTGTGTTTAAAAAGTCTTTTCTTAGGGGAAATCCAGTTTAGGTTGAAAGTATTGACTCCACAGGCTAATCTGTTATGACACTTTATTCACATTTATTAAGCCACCTTTTACCAGAGTGATAATCGTATGTACATTAATTAAACTTGGAACGAATTGTTTGTTAAGGGTATCTTACCAACCAAACTACCACAAAGTCATTGTTATTGGTCAAATTATAATATTTGGTATTTATTATTAATTTTTATACACAAAATGCCATGTTTAGCCTATGGAGTGACCTGAGTCAATAATACCAAGCAGTAAAGTGTATATTCAGTTTGCACCAAGGCCAAGCAGTAAAGTGTATATTCAGTTTGCACCAAGGCCAAGCAGTAAAGTGTATATTCAGTTTGCACCAAGGCCAAGCAGTAAAGTGTATATTCAGTTTGCACCAAGGCCAAGCAGTAAAGTGTATATTCAGTTTGCACCAAGGCCAAGCAGTAAAGTGTATATTCAGTTTGCACCAAGGCCAAGCAGTAAAGTGTATATTCAGTTTGCACCAAGGCCAAGCAGTAAAGTGTATATTCAGTTTGCACCAAGGCCAAGCAGTAAAGTGTATATTCAGTTTGCACCAAGGCCAAGCAGTAAAGTGTATATTCAGTTTGCACCAAGGCCAAGCAGTAAAGTGTATATTCAGTTTGCACCAAGGCCAAGCAGTAAAGTGTATATTCAGTTTGCACCAAGGCCACACAGTAAAGTGTATATTCAGTTTGCACCAAGGCCAAGCAGTAAAGTGTATATTCAGTTTGCACCAAGGCCAAGCAGTAAAGTGTATATTCAGTTTTCACCAAGGCCAAGCAGTAAAGTGTATATTCAGTTTGCACCAAGGCCACACAGTAAAGTGTATATTCAGTTTGCACCAAGGCCAAGCAGTAAAGTGTATATTCAGTTTGCACCAAGGCCAAGCAGTAAAGTGTATATTCAGTTTGCACCAAGGCCAAGCAGTAAAGTGTATATTCAGTTTGCACCAAGGCCACACAGTAAAGTGTATATTCAGTTTGCACAAAGGCCAAGCAGTAAAGTGTATATTCAGTTTGCACCAAGGCCAAGCAGTAAAGTGTATATTCAGTTTGCACCAAGGCCACACAGTAAAGTGTATATTCAGTTTGCACCAAGGCCAAGCAGTAAAGTGTATATTCAGTTTGCACCAAGGCCAAGCAGTAAAGTGTATATTCAGTTTGCACCAAGGCCAAGCAGTAAAGTGTATATTCAGTTTGCACCAAGGCCAAGCAGTAAAGTGTATATTCAGTTTGCACCAAGGCCAAGCAGTAAAGTGTATATTCAGTTTGCACCAAGGCCAAGCAGTAAAGTGTATATTCAGTTTGCACCAAGGCCACACAGTAAAGTGTATATTCAGTTTGCACCAAGGCCAAGCAGTAAAGTGTATATTCAGTTTGCACCAAGGGCTTTCTCACTTAAACATAATTGCATGTTTTACTGACAACAAATTGGCTTAAGCTGTAAGAACTGCTGTTTTCCATAATGACTGATTCCATTTAAGCACATATTGAATTGTTTTCATACGCCTGGGGCTTTAACGATTTATAGTTGCCTGGAAATAGTAACAAATGTATTTAAACATTAAATGTCAGAAATATTAACAATAACTTAAACCAGAACATTCTGCATTTTAATGATCTCAATGTGTCTTGGAAATTCAAATAACCTGTTTCAGAAAGATGCAGGAAATAATATTACTGCCTTAAAAAGTTTTAGTTTGAGTATAAATTTTCCAACACAAATCAAATGTAACTGTTGTTATTTATTTTAATTGAAAGTGAGATTTAGTGAATTCCTACAATCTGGCATTTTCATTTTTAGCTCAACTGGCCAGAGGCCAGCGGGGCTTATGTCATGGTCCTGTGTCCGTTGTGCGTGCGTCCGTGCATGCGTCCGTGCGTGCGTTAACTTTTTCTGTAAACATCTTCTTCTCCTAAACTTCAAGTCCAATTCTGATAAAACTTCTCAGAAATGTTTCTGGGGTGAACCTCTTTTAAATTTGTTCAAATTATGCCCCTGGGGTCAAATTTGACCCCGCCCCGGGGTCAATAAATTGAACATATGCTTATATAAAGCCTATTTTGTGCAAACTTTAAAAATCTTTCTGTCCATAACCATTGGGCCTAGTGCTACCCCATTTGGTATGTAGTGACATTTAATAGTTCTCTACTTTGTTTGTACAAATTAAGCCCCTGGGGGTCAAATTTGAACCTGCCTCGGGGGTCACAAAAATGAACATATGCTTATATAAAGCCTATTTTGTGCAAACTTTAAAAATCTTTTGGTCCATAACGGTAGGGCCTAGGGCTACCAAATTCGGTATGTAGTGACATCTAATAGTTCTCTACTTAGTTTGTTCAAATTTTGCCCCTGGGGTCGAATTTTACCCTGCCCCGGGGGTCACAAAAATGAACATACGCTTAAATAAGGCCAATTTTGTGCAAACTTTAAACATCTTTCTGTCCATAACCGCATGGCAGAGGGCTACCAAATTTGGTATGTAGTGACATCTAATAGTCCTCTACCAAGTATGTTCAAATTAAGCCCCTGGGATCAAATTTGACCGTTCCCCAGGGGTCACAACAACAGTGGAGCGATACAGGGCCATCATGGCCCTCTTGTTATCTTAAATTCGAGGATTTTTTTTAATGTCTGAAAGATGACTTCAGACTTGAACATTCCTTGGTCATTCCATCTCATGATTAATTAATGGTTTCACATTATTTTGTGCATAATTTGTGTGTGTACACTGTTGTTGTATAGAATTTCTTCATCATTACAGTTATGGTGGAAACTCCATTTTAAGACTATGTATTTTGCCTTACCAGTAAATTATGTTAAAGACAACATATGGAACCACAAGTTTAAAGCATTCACTGCTCCAGATAATTTTTTAAGATAAAGAGTATTTCACTCATGACTTTTTTTTAGCTGATGAGTAAAATACAAAATCAAAGACTTTTGAGAGAGTATTTTAAAATACTTTCGCAAAAGTCTTTGATTTTGTATTGTATAAAATTGTTATACATGAACATGCAAAAAACATGTATTAATAATAAAGAACTTCTACTCTTGTTTGCATTAACATGCATTTTGAAATGGCTGATCAAATAATCGGAATTGGGGCACTGTTGGTCCAACTGATAATTGCATAAAATGCGTATACCAATTTTTATGATGATTCTTTTAACTCATCAAAAGTATAATGCATGAGTATTTTGAAATTTTCCATGAGTATTTTACGCAAATACACATATTATCTGGACCTCTGAAAGCATTACCTAAGTTTGAGAACTCTAGTTTCGTATGGATAGCTTGAAGATGTTCTTAATTAATGTTCATTGAAATAAGGTGTCCTGTTCTGATTTACTGTGCTGACATTTTTAAAAGGAAAGACTGCAAGTTATTAGGGCAAAAAGCTTCTTTAGTGACAAGCTGTTGAAAATGATCTTGATACAAATTTACACATTTTATAAGTTTGACCTCAAGTTACTGACTGATGGAATCTTTTCAAAACTTAGTTTAGATTTGAAATATCTTACATGTATTTTGTTGTATACATGCATTCGGTTCAAATTTTATTTACTTGTTTAGTGTAATATGGAGACTGTGCAAACATGATTTTTACATCTCTCTGGCAATAATCCCTTGTAATTAGACTTTTAAGACCTTTTCAACTTGCTTCATGCACAATTTCAAATTATTCAAAGTTGCTCACCAAACCTAAAGGCCACAATCATAGTGTATACTAGGAAAATCTACCAATCATAATTACAATTACTCATCCCTCTTTTGTATATATCTGTACATCTAGAACCCAAGATCTAGGCATTCTGTTCCATGCCAGCCAATGATTTTTAATGTTGTTAGTGTTTTATCCACAATAGACTAACTCTGATTAGGTATTGAAAACTCCCCACTAATTTTGGGTTACAAACAATGTTGTGCCATTTAAATCCTCTTTTAAATAACAACACTATTAGTATCAGCTATTACTATTTGAATGAAACTACAATTGGTGTATCAAATAGGTCAGCGCTGTTTGTACCTGCATAATAGATCTGTTCTTCTAAAACTGTGGAGATAATTCGTAGAACTAACCTGCAAGAGTATTTCCCATTCGATGGAGATAATTGTGTTAACAAACCTGCAAGCATAATTCCAAACCTACCCATTTAGCCATACACCTAGTTTGCCTAGAAGGTACAACGCAATTCATTCATGCTGCAAGTTTTTGAGTACACTTTCCATTGGTTCATCAAATAGAACAGCGATGATTGTACTTACATTTTGGATGGGTTTATCTAAAAGTGTACAGTTTGTTAAGTATTACAAACCTGCAAGTATAATTCCGACCTCCAATTTAGCGTTGTCTGTACCTACATATCAGATGTGTTGTATTAAAACTACTGAGATTTTTGCGTGTTACTAACCTGCAAGCGTTACCCCACCCTCCCCCCTAGCCACACATGAGTCGCTTTCTGAGAAAACTAGGCATAATGCATGTGCGTAAAGTTTCATCCCAGATTAGCATGTGCAGTCCACACAGACTAATCAGGGATGACACTTTCCTCTTTTATGACATTTTTCGTTTAAATGAAGTCTCTTAATAGGAAAAATCCAATTTAGGCGGAAAGTGTCGTATAGGTAGTTTGTGTAGACCCTAGGACCCAATGCATCGTGCTGCATGCCCGTGATTTAAGATGTGCATTCTTGTTTTCTCCTCCGTTCCCCCAAGGAGCTGTGAGTCAGGTGCTTGACTCCCTCGATGAGATCACGTGCCTCACCGACTGCAACGGGCAGAGCTTCCTCGAGAAGATTCTGGTCGACACCCGACTACATACACTACTTAACGTGAGTACATTATGTGGTTGGTACATGTGGTTATGCCATTCTCACCTTGTCAACCTGGGTTTAATGCTTGTTCCAGCGGATACCAGTTTGGTTGTCACCATACCAGACAAGTGGGGTTTACTTGGGGTAGTCTGGCTACCCCCTACACCACTAGACCACATCAAAATTGAAATCTGTCAGTAAAATTAAATAGCTTGATATTTCAGCTATAATTACATTATTCGTCCCAACTTTCGTGCGTCAAGTAAGTTAATTAGGTAGAAGTGCTGGGACTCATTCCGGGTTTGCACAAAAAAAGCAGCCTCACTGTCAAAACCTCATAATTCTAAAAAAATAAAACACTTGTGTCCTGGGGTGGCCTTTATACCCCTGCAAACAAAGTTTAAAGGGGTTATTTATTGCAGTCTGTAGGTTTTAGGATGGTCAGTTGACATTTTCGGAAAACTGGGCTTTATGCATGTGAGTAAAATGGCGTCCTAGAATGGCCTTTGCAGTCCTCACAAGCTTATCATGGACAACACTTTCCGACTATACTGGATTTTTATGCCCCCTTCGAAGAAGAGGGGGTATATTGTTTTGCACATGTCAATCGGTCCGTCGGTCGGTCGGTCCGTCCGTCCACCAGATGGTTTCCGGATAATAACTCAAAAACGCTTAGGCCTAGGATCATGAAACTTCATAGGTACATTGATCATGACTGGCAGATGACCCCTATTGATTTTCAGGTCACTAGGTCAAAGGTCAAGGTCACAGTGACTCGAAATAGTAAAATGGTTTCCGGATGATAACTCAAGAATGCTTAGGCCTAGGATCATGAAACTTCATAGGTACATTGATCATTACTAGCAGATGACCCCTATTGAGTTTCAGGTCACTAGGTCAAAGATCAAGGTCACAGTGACTCGAAATAGTAAAATGGTTTCCGGATGATAACTCAAGAATGCTTAGGCCTAGGATCATGAAACTTCATAGGTATATTGATCATGACTGGCAGATGACCCCTATTAATTTTGAGGTCACTAGGTCAAAGGTCAAGGTCACAGTGACTCGAAACAGTAAAATGGTTTCCTGATAACTCAAGAATAATAAGGCCTTGGGTCATGAAACTTCATAGGTACATTGATCATGACTGGCAGATGACCCCTATTTATTTTCACGTCACTAGGTCAAAGGTCAAGGTCACAGTGACAAAAAACGTATTAACACAATGGCTGCCACTACAACTGACAGCCCATATGGGGACATGCATGTTTTACAAACAGCCCTTGTTGTTTTAAAGAGGCTTCCTTTAAACAAAAACTTCTATGAAAGTGGAAACTGCTCTCCTCAAACTGCACAGGCTTATCCGGGCCGACACTTAAGGCACATGCATGAAGCCCCGTTTTCCCAGAATGCGGCATACCTTTATACACCTACAAACAAATTTTAAAGGGGTTATTTACTGCAGTCACTCTGTGGATTTTCCGTTGGTCAGTTTAGGTTTCATGGTTATTGTTTGTGGAGCGAAGCTATGCTGTATGTAAATCCTTGCTTGTCAGTTAGAGCGTCCTACAAACAACTTTAACGTTAGATAGAATCTTTGATACATGTTTCAATTTAAACAATTGAGTGGACACGCCTCTGCACATGTTATGCGATGTTAGTAATTGTGTTTAGTACTGATGCACATCTCTTTGGACCCACAGTTGTTAAGTGCATATTAGTCAAAGAATAATCTTCTTCTTTGAAATATTTGTCTTCAACATCCTGAAACATTCAATAACCTACAATTATTCATATGTTTATATTCAAGTAATTTAAAATGATATTTAAAAATTACACAAAATACGAGTTTAATTGCCTATACTATATAGAGACTCTTTATTATTTAAGAAACAGTTCTATATTAACTGATCCCTAAAGCACATGGTATTGTGAGAGTTTTCTCCTTTCTTGACACAAAAATGAAGGTTTTAGTTGTCTCTTTTTGGTAAGAGTTGTACATGCACAGGCTATTAGTTATAATGTTTCAGTGATTTGATATCTCTGAAAGTATGTGTACTGATTAGCTTGGTTTAAATAAGCACAATTAGAAAGCTCTGAAACCCAATCACTGTTATGTTGACTTCATTAGTTTACCTGAAATTAACATAATTAGAAAGTTCTGAAACTCAAGCACTCTTATGTTTTCTTGATTGTATAATGTCCCCCAGATTTATGAAAAAATGTCAACAAATTGTTATTTTATACACAGAGATTATTAAATAAATTTGTCCATCAAATGATGGCTATTCATTTGCCACATTCTTTTATATATGCAACAATGTTCCTGGGAGCTCTAAAACAACAACAAATTATTTGTTATTTTATAAACAGGCATTGTTATGCGTCTATAAATGTGTCAGCCATACGTTATCAATCCATTAGCCGGTGAAGAAAAGAAACATTTTTAATAAAAGTCTTCCACTCCCCTGAGACACGTCCGTGGCTATTCCTGGCGGCTGATAATTGCGTTGCATGCGCTGCAACAAATTGCTGGTCAATAAAGGACTGCATTTCAATGTCGTGTCTGTGACAGATTGATTTTTTAATTCTAAACAATATCCAGCGTGGGTCATGGTTCTTAAAATATAGTTTGTAACATTACAGAGTCTACTTATAAGTGGAAAAATCGGTGAAAACAATAAGGGAGGTAGGTTATTTTCGTACCATAAGGGGTCTCTGAAACCACACCCCTGTGACATTGTAGCAGTAATGCATACCAATCTGCGTATCTACAAGGGACTCTTGGCCTACAATCATTGAGAATAGTGAGTTGTTTAAAATTGTGTATGGAAATAAGACCATCAGTCTAAATCCTAATTGGTATTAACCATTCTTAATTTGTGTAGGTCTATAGTTTTCAATGACATAGATGACATTTTTGAAGAGTATTATTTTTTAAATGCATTTAGGTTTTCAGTGTTATTCTGCATTTGTAGCTCGGCTGTTTTCGGAGAAAACCCGAGGCATTGTCATAGCCAGCTCGTCATCCGCCGTCCGCGTCGTGCTAAAACATTTTGTTATGATTTCTAAAATCAAAGTGATTCAACCTACAACTTTGAAACTTAATTTGTAGCTGCACCTTGATGAGTTCTACATGCCACACCCATTTTTGGGTCACTAGGTCACTGCGACCTCTAAAAAAAATAATCTGACAAGCTTTCATTTATTCAAAACTGCACCCGCAGCCGAGCGTGGCACCCATTATGCAGTGCTCTTGTTTAATTTAAGGAAGGATTTTTAAGCATAATCTCAGCAAGTGTTTGTCCATGAGTAACTAATTGAAGGGCTACTCTGTGTCTTTGTCAGATAATTATGATGTTTTAAGGCTTATGTTTATAATTTATTTTACTGCAACTCATTTTTAATACAACAGAAGTTAAATTTAAATTTTAAGATTCTTACTGAACTAGAGCCCCATAGGACTTGAAGAATGTATAGAACGATGAACAACTGTCAGGACCAGATTTTTGTATCTGATTATAACAAAATTTGCCCCTCCTTAATAAAGATTTGCAGTATATGTGAAAACAATTGAATGTTATGTAAGCTTGGCAATTATAGTGTATTCACACAACAAGTCTGTCAACCTTTTCCCCCATAAGAAGCAAAGTGAAAAAGGCTTTTGCAACCAGCATACAGCCAGAAAAGCCTGCAAATAACTCACAGTCTGTTCAGGTTTTATGCTGTTTGCTGCTCATCAGTTTCTGGTTGAAAATGAAGCCTTTAAAACTTGAATCTTGTTGGAAAGGTGTTTTAATTAAATTTAACTTTTTAAGGGACCACACATGGGTCACAATACGTATCGAAAAGGTAAGGGTTAAACTGTTAATCTATGTCAGTGGGTATTATTGTGATTTTTGTAGATTAGTTGATCACATGTTTATTCCAAAAAAATGGCAACTAAATAAGTATTGATGGTGAATAAATTCTGTTTTAATTTGTGTTCATTATAGATACATAATGTAGATCAAATGATTAAATTATGGTCTTTTTTGGTAGATGGACATTGAGCAGTATTTGAAAATAAACAAGTTGTACATTTATTGGCATAGTTAAATCTTTTTTGGTGTTCATGGAAATTCTGACCATTTATTGCTCATAAAGGAAAAAAAACTATTGGCAAAAACTATTGCCAAGAGATTGCATCGATTTCCATGCTATTGATTTCTGCCTGAATTCTCCGAGTGGTTATAGGCATCAAAAGTAGCCTTAGGATGTTTATGGCATCAATTGAGGCAAATCCGCATTTCTTCTGCCATTTATTAAACTGCAATATATTTGTATCACGCATTGATTTTTGTCTCCCTTTTGGTTGGGAAAATAGATTTTATTTGTTTTGCTGTATTCTGCCGGAGAGTCATTATGAAAACAGTTTTACACGCCTATCAAAGTGTTTCTTATATCTAGATAATTAGTCTCCATCACCGACATGTCACCATTTATATAAGCTGCATATATATCTCTGGATAAAACAAAGCTCTTTGAGGATTTTCGATCCTTCTTGTTCATTATGTCTTGACAAGAAAAGCATCTTCAATTGAGTGTTGTAAAAGTTTAAAGACGTATGTATGCATAAGATGTTTAGATGTTCAACTCCCACTCACTTGATAAACAGAAGACAGTTCCAGATTATTGGAGTTTGTTGAAATCATCAGGATAGGTAAGATAAAAAAATTAGGCAAGGAATAATGTCATGCAAAGCATGTGTGAGCAAAAGGTCTCTTACAGAGTCTGCTTGGCAACAGAAATTGATATTTTGATTGATTCGGAAAATGCAAGGCATAAGAAACAGGGATGGAAACTGATAGTATTATATGACCGATTACCAGTTAGGTAACCAGATTGGTAACCCTGTCCCTCTTTGATACACATTTAGCCCATTTTTAACTCCTAGAAAATCAAATTAAATTGAAGAACTTTATTTCTAGATTCCAGTTTACATGGCTACATTTCCAACTGTAAGATTCTGATTCCCATAGTAGCAAACAGCATAATACCTGAACCGCTTTGGAGTAATTGACAGGCTGTTCTAGTTGTATGTGTTTGCAATTATAGATATTTTCTGTTTGCTTCTGAGCAGAAAATGGTTACAAAAACTCTGAATACCTGATAGACAGAAACGGGTTGCAAAGTTATTCAGACTAAGCTTATTATTGTGTGTTTACATGCATTGGGTGTTCATTGCAATGATATTTTGAGAACCCAAAATAGGCTGTTGTAAGCATGTGTAGCAGTTGATTGACAAAATGACTACATTAAAGTGTCCATTTTGAATGTCATGTTACACTATTGGCAAATAAGCAATCTGCCAGTAGAAATTTATGTATGTTTCACATATTGCAAGTAATTAGATAACTATTTTAACACTGAAATGAAAAAAATGAAAGTTCATTTGTAAATAAATGCAGTGTTTATTTTCACCTATAGGGGAATGGCGGCGGGGCCCGTCCAAAGGGGAGAAACACGTAGTTTTTTAGGAAAAGGGGAAATTTAAAAAGTCACTCCTTTATATGTAATGATATTTATTGTATGAATACACATGTATGTACAAATGTAATATTCACAGCTGAATGTCTCTGTCCTTTTTCTTAAATATATATCAATGATTTTTTCAACATTAGTTTCAGACTGTTCAGCCTTTATGCAAACTGAGTCTATGTTTTCCTAGCCATTTTGAGTCTAATTGGGATTTTTTAAATTGATACATTGGCAAATTTCAGCATTTATTATCAATAAAATGGATCAAATTGGAATGTTTTTTATCAACAAATATTGACACAATATAGATACATCAGACCTTTTCCTGATCATTTTGGAAAACAATGCAATTCATGTGAAAAGTCCACTGATTTGGGAAAAACTAATTTAATATAACTCTTTATAATAATTCAAAATCATATTTATTTTAGTTATATACTTTATTAGTTGTTAATGATATAAATTTGAGATATATTTATCATTAGACAGTTCTTTCTAAAAAAAAATATAAAAATATTTTTATTTTTTTTTTAATTCTGGAGGGGATTTTTTTCTACAAAATTGGGGAAAAATATATACTCTTTTTGAGGGGAATGGGGCTGAATATCGGCCCCGAAATTGCCATAAAAAACACTGAAATGCTACCTTACCATTTTATGCACTAAGTTGAGATAAGATCCTCCCAGCTGCTGATATTGGATAGGATTCCCATCACAAATTAAGACTTGATTATTATTTCTTTAAATTCATTTACTTCTGCACAAAAGTATACAAATTCTAAAAGAAATTTTAAATTGCATTCTTCATCAGACCATTTGCAGAAGAAAAAGGTCAACAGTTTGCAGCACCTGGTAAGCAGAGTTGTTCTCAATATTTTGGGGGATGGGGCCAGAACCCTATGGATTGGAAACAATAATGTCATTTGCTTAAAAATTGGAAAATTGTTTAGTTGTTTTTGTTGAAAAATACCTTTACATTGAGATATAAGTGTTTCAAAATAATATTTACCAAGGTTAGACTTATAGAGCTGGATTAAATAGAGCTGGATTAATATTGAAATTTATTGTTTATTGTCTCCTACCGGTTTCACTGGAGGGGACTTATGGTTTGCGCTCTGTGTGCCCGTCAGTCTGTGAGTCTGTCACACTTTTCTGGATCCTGCGATAACTTTATTTTTCTCATAAAACTTGAAACATGGATAGATGGCAATAAGGACATTATGCACGTCATTTCATTTTGTTCCTACGTCAAAAATTCTGTTTGCTATGGCAACAAATGTATATTTTAAAAAAATTCTGAAAATGGTGGAGCCGGTAGGGGACATATATTGCTTGGCAATAATCTTGTTTTATTATTGTAGTTTCAAATTTCATTAGTCCAAAATTTTAGAACAATATTATATATTTTTTGAGATTGGGAATGTGGCAAAATTATCAGCTCCAGGTTTGACCTAAAAAACCTATTACTCCAGTTTTTGTCCCCTACCAGTTTCACCGGAGGGGACTTATGGTTTTCGCTCTGTCCGTCAGTCCGTCACACGTTTCTGGATCCTGCGATGACTTTAAAAGTTCTTCATATTTTTTCATGAAACTTGAAACATGGATAGATGGCAATATGGACATTATGCACATCATTTCATTTTGTTCCTGCGTCAAAAATTCTGGTTGCTATGGCAAAAATAAACTAGAAATACTGCTGAAAATGGTGGTTTTCTGGATCCTGTGATAACTTTAAAAATTCTTCACATTTTTTCATGAAACTTGAAACATGGATAGATGGCAATATGGACATTATGCATGTCATTTCATTTTGTTCCTACGTCAAAAATTCTGGTTGCTATGGCAAAAATAAACTAGAAATACTGCTGAAAATGGTGGTTTTCTGGATCCTGTGATAACTTTAAAAATTCTTCATATTTTTTCATGAAACTTGAAACATGGACAGATGGCAATATGGACATTATGCATGTCATTTCATTTTGTTCCTACGTCAAAAATTCTGGTTGCTATGGCAACAAATAATTTATTTTTTTTTAATTCTGACAATGATGGAATTTCTTACAATGGTGGAGGCGGTTACTAAGGGGACATATTTTGCTTGGCAATAGTCTTGTTTTATTTGTGATTGTTATACTCCCTTGTATCCTGAAAGTTATGATCAGGACTGTAGAATTCATATCCGCCTTGCATTCTCAATATCATATTTTCATTATTTTGTGATGTATGCCGCGATGGCATGAACATTTGAAATGTTATCCATGCTATGACTTGGAGAACCGTTGAGGGTCATGTATGTTCCATTACGATTGATTGAATTTGTGTACGAAGCCATTTGACAACTCTTAAGGGATTTTAGTCTGACCTTTAATACAGACAGACCAATGCTTATGTATGTGTTTGTTGCATAATTTGGTTGGTCAGAAACAGAAGTTTTTGTCACAGGCCACCGTTTTATTTTAGTCAATAGACTAATTTCCCATACCATAGATGACAAAACATACATGTGTAAGGCATAATTACATGAGACATAAAATTATGATTTAAACACA
This sequence comes from Dreissena polymorpha, assembly GCF_020536995.1. Classification (NCBI taxonomy): domain Eukaryota; kingdom Metazoa; phylum Mollusca; class Bivalvia; order Myida; family Dreissenidae; genus Dreissena; species Dreissena polymorpha. The sequence continues at coordinate 42,204,436 of NC_068360.1, forward strand.
TGTCAATGACTTGGAACAGTCAATTCAAAGCAATTTGGGGATTTCAACCATTTTAAGTCACTGTTGATAACTAATAAATAATTTATTTGTTTGTTCTTTTCAAATTGAATGTTTTTTTATAGGAGATTGTTTGAGTTTTTAGAATCTTCTTTTTCCTGTTCAGTGATTTTTTTGCCCAAAATTACGGCCGATATTTGGCTGCTTCCCAATTGCAAAAAATGACGTTTTTCCCCAAAAATTTGACCAAATTTCCCCCAAAATGACCAAATTTTCCAAATAAAGCCAATAAGATTACAATGTCATTTAGCGTTAATTTCTTAGGAGTGCCGATCGAGCTTGTCAAGTCTTCGCCGAATGACAACTGACTTACGAATGTTTGCGAATGTAGCCGAATACGATTTTACGTTGCTATCCACACATCTCTCTCTTAATTGCGGAGGAAACCGACGATAGTCGATGTATCCTTATTGTTAATGCCTGTTTTTACACACGTTCAAGATGGCGGCAAGCAGACGAGAAGCTTGCGATGAGCAGCAAAAGTGATAAATAACACTCAAATTAACAGTGGATATCACATGGTTATTAGGAGATAATTTAATGCGTGTGCAAGATATTAAAAGGTAAACAATTGAAATGTATTATTTTAGCTCCATTTAATACAACATTAGCACAGCAAGAACACTAAAGCGTGTTTGTTAGTATTTTTTAATGTTTTCACCATATCATATTTACTTTAAAAACATGCTGAATTAAATTCATACTCTTAAAGAGATTATGGACTATTGAAGAATCTATAGATTATTGCAAGTTTAATATGCATGTGGAAGGATATTGTAAACGTTGTAAGAAGAAATGAAAGCAACACTTAATATTATAAAAATGCTGTCAAACATGAACTTGGCCATTTTTATTCTGTTCTTATAATCATATTTATAATGTTTCCCAATTTCATGGTTTATTGCCCTATTTTTCCCAATTTCATGGTTTATCGCGCTAATTTTCCCAATCCAAATGCCACAGGCTGGAACAAAAAAAACCCCAAAAATCACTTCTGTTAAATGATCAAACATTTGTTAAGAACATTATTACAAAATGCTTGTAAGTTAATGTCAAAAATGTATGTTCCTCTTTTTCACTTATTCTGAGGGGATTTTGCATGCTAACTAATTCTATACAAGTTGTTCACACAATGTTGTTACATTACTGCGGCAGAAAATATAATTAATCATATTGCGAGCAATCACTTTTCTCTGTTATGCAGTCATCGACTACTAGGGGAAAAAAGGCAATAATATATTGCATAAGACACGTATCGAGCCATGTAGTCTCCAAAAAATAAAAATACAAATGGTGAAGTATATTGCATTAGACCTCTACACCATTGACCTGGAAACCCTGAATTTTCATTTTCTCTGTGGCAAAAATAGTGTATAGTAGTGATGTGGATTTGATTTGAAATGATTCCTGATTTACTAAGCTTTGGGTGTGGGGTGTGGGGGGCATATTTTCACCCTAGCTTTTCAGGGCTAATTCTGTTTGTAGGGGCCAGGGAGGGCTTTTCATGGGGTGGGGCATGTTTACACTGATTAACTTGGGTGGGGATATAAGAGTAGTTTTAATTTAAGTCAATTTCAATAATCAATATTTAGTGACTTTTACATTTTACTGAAAATAAATGCAGGCAATAATTTTAAAGTGGTTGCATGCAAATACTTGTTTTGCTTATATTAATTTAGATTTTAACTTTTGGCTTTTTTATGATACAATGAGAATTTTTTTTAATATGTGGGAGAATAGAAAAATTTAATATTTTTAGCTCTGTGGAATGTGGGGCTGTATTTAAGGCCCGAATATGGAAAACAACCCGTCTCTAGATTTGCCACCGATTTCCACCAAATGCCACCATTTGCCATGTAAAAGTGTGGCAAACGGTGAAAATTCGATGGAAAACGATGGAAAATGGTAAAATGCCATCGTTTTCCACTAATCGATGGAAATCAACAGTGGCATTCGATGTAAAACGGTGGAAATTTGATGGCAAACGGTGAAAAATAGGACTTTGTCATTTTTTGAAGTGGAAAATGTACATTTTGAATAGGAGAAAATGGCTCTTAGAAAATTTTGCAAGAAAACCTGAGTGGCAAACGGTGGAAAAAAAACTTAGAACATTTTCAAACAAAATGCTCTCTGACAGAACAGAAAACGAAAAACAGTTCTTTTAATTTAAATTGAATGTTCATATAATTAAATGACATTTTCCGCAATTCCATGCGGAAAACTAGTAAAAATATGCAGAAATATGCGGAATTATGAAGAAAATATGCGGAATAATGGGGAAAAAGACTGAAATGTGCGGATATTTGATTTTTTATGAGATTGCGGATGCTCAAGAAAATTTGTCCGCATATTTTTGCGAACATTTGGTTTTTATAGGCGGAAAGTAGATTTTTGTTTGCACAAAGCTTGATTTTGTACACGGAAAATACACTTTTGGGGAAAGTTAGGACTAGTTATTTCAGGCTATTTCAGAAGTCAGATGTGTGCGGAAAACACTGTTTGTCATTTTTACAAGTATTCTAGACATAGGCATTAAAAAACAAATCTGAGTGCTGTTTCTTGTTGTAAGAGCAGTAGCAGTTGCATTTGTAGTTGTATCAGTGGTGGTGGCGGATGTAGTGGTATGATGGTAGTAGTAGTAGTAGTAGAAGTATTAGTAGTAGCAGAGGCAGTAGCAGCAGTAGTATAGCTAGTAGTAGTAGTGATAGAAGTTGTAGCAGTAGTAGTAGTTGTAAACGTAGTAGTAGTAATAGTAATAGTTGTTGTTGGAGTTGTAGGAGAAGTTGTTGTTGTATCAGTAGCGGTGGTGGTGGTGGTAGAAGTAGTAGTAGTAGTAGAAGTAGTAGAAGCAGTAGTAGCAGTAGTAGCAGTAGTAGTAGTCAGTGGTGTCGTCGTTGTTGTCATTGTCGTCGTAGTAGTAGCAGCAGCAGCAGCAGTACAAGTAGTAGAAGTAGAAGTAGTTGCTGTTGTTATTGTTGTAGTTATTGTTGTAATAGCAGTTTTGTAGTTGTTGTAGTATCAGTGGTGGTGGTGGTGGTGGTAGTGATAGTAGTAGAAGTAGTAATAGTTGTAGTAGTAGCAGTAGTAGTTGCAAGTAGTAGTAGTAGCAGAAGTAGTAGTAGTAGTAGTAGTAGAAGTAGTAGTAGTAGTAGTAGTAGTAGTAGTAGTAGTAGTAGTAGTAGTAGTAGTAGTAGTAGTAGTAGTAGTAGTAGTAGTAGTAGTAGTAGTAGTAGTAGTAGTAGCAGTAGTAGCAGCAGTAGAAGCAGCAGTAGTAGCAGCAGTAGTAGCAGCAGTAGAAGCAGCAGCAGCAGTAGCAGTAGCAGCAGCAGTAGCAGCAGTAGCAGCAGCAGCAGTTGTTGTTGTTGTTGTACCAGCAGTGGTAGTTGTTGTAACTTGCAAAGCAATTTCTACAAATAAAAATTTCTTAACCCTGTTCAAGTTACATACACTCTCTGAATATCAAACTACAGCAACTACAGCTGAGGTTTACAAACTATCTGATAACCACTGTGTGTTGTTGGCTTAACAGCCTTTTCTGATTGGCTGAATTCAAACACAGATGGTTTTCCTCTTGGTTTGAAATACTGGCCGGTACACATGTTAGAAAGTATACAGGTTTAACTTGTTGTTAAAATGAAACTAAATTAATTTCACAAACAGTAGAGATGAGTTATTCCATTACCAACAATTTCTTAAAATAATTATGTATAATTAATATCATTTGGATAGTGACATGAAGTGTTGTTAAAGAGTGATGAATACAGTGTTTCAGCAGTCTGTCTAGGAATAGAACAACAACTAAAGGTTTGTGCTTTTCATAATATTTCTAAATATTCCTTAAAATTAATGCTTCTTATGTCATCATTGTAGAATTTTTTTTTATGTGATATTTATGGCAAATATTAATTTAAATGATGTAATACGAATTTACAATAAGTGCAGTTTGCAGCTTGATTAAGGAAGTAATTAGACCTAATGTGTAGAAATTAATAAGGTTGAATGTAGTATTGGAAGTTTATCATGCTAGGGAACAGATGCTTAAAGGGAGTTTTGTGCTGTGCATGATGAGCACTCAATGCTCATTAATGATGTTAATGTTTATAATAATAAATTAATTAATTAAATTTTTATGTTTCACTGTGCATTTTCATACCAATAGAAATTAGAATTAAACATTATTATAATTGTAGCAATATTAAATTTGTACTTATCATTCCAACAAATTAAGTTAAAATAAAATGATAATGTGTTAAATATATTTTGTCATAATTTTGTTTAGTTTTAATCTAACCTGAGCAAAAAGTGATCATTAACTTGGCTGGTGTTCTACAGACTGAGCTATCCCGCAACCTGACAATTTATCTACTAAATTGACTTATTCAAAACGTGATATAAGATCAAAATTACATTTATTTGAGTAACCAGTAGGACTTCAATATTAAGGGTAGATGACTACAGATTTATTGATTTCTATGGTTTGTCATACTTTTTTCGACAGCTTGATGGCGGACTTACAGAGCATTAGCAACAGTTTCAGCAGCGACTTCTCCAACAGCAGCAACTTCTCCAACAGCATCAACCACTGCAGCAGCGAAAACAACAACTCCAGCAGCAATCAACCCAGCAGCAGCAACAACCACCCCAGTAACAACAACCGCAGCAAAAACAAATCCAGCAACAACAACCAGATCCTCAACCAGATTGTCAAGACCTACCTGTCAACAGGACATAATTATGGTGGGTACACAAAAGTAATTATTACAAAAAGTATATAACTTAAAGCTACAGTATGCTGTGGCAAACTGAAGCATTAGTTATTGCTTACTGATCTCAATTCACTTATAACAGATTCAATCAATTTTATCTTTACTCTGTAATTTGTAAAATTATTATAATGTCTTATTATGTCACAGAAAAGTGCTGGTAAAAGAACTAATTTTCTTTGAGCAAAAAGGAAAGTAAGGAATTCAAACTTTGTATATAAAGTTACAGAATTTAATGTAAACATTTATTTCAGGCCCAGCTGCTATTAGACATCACTGGCATAACAGATGCCAGTAAGGCTGCAAAGAAGTTGTTCCGCCGCCTGTACAGGGAGGAGTGAAATAAAACGAAGGACTGTGAAACACTAGAGTACTTGAAATATTCTGTTTTGTTAAGAGTGTATATATCCATTGTCTACTTCAAATAATAAATTGTTATACATTATTTCTTTACCTAATTTGTATTTTATTTATCCTTTTTTCTAAATTCAGTTAGGTGACATTCAAACTGAGAATGCAAAGTGCAATCAATATCCGTAAAACAATGACTAATTGTACATCTTGCTCCACCATTTGCCAACGTCTGTGGCAAACGGTGTAAAATATTACACCATTTTCCACTGGATGGCAAACGGTGGCATTTTGTCCAAATTCTCCACCGTTTGCCATCGTCTGTGGCAAACGATGTAAAATTTTACATCGTTTTCCACTGGATGGCAAACGATGGCATTTTGTTTCAATACTCCACCGTTTGCCATGGTCTGTGGAAAACGATGTAAAATTTTACGTCGTTTTCCACTGGATGGCAAACGATGGCATTTTGTTTCAATACTCCACCGTTTGCCATGGTCTGTGGAAAACGATGTAAAATTTTACAGCGTTTTCCACTGGGTGGCAAACGATGGCATTTTGTTTCAATACTCCATCGTTTGCCAGAAAATGCCACCAAATGCCATCGATGATGTAAATTCTTCACTGTCCTCTTTTTTTCACTGTTTTCCACCAATTTTCATCAAATTTGATGTTCCAATACTCCACCGTTTGCCACTCTTTTTTTCCATGTAAAACGATGAAAATCGGTGGCAAATCTACAGACGGGAAATGCCATTCTCATTTACTCCAACAGCTTGATTGAATCATGTTTTTGAAGGGAATGCAAAAAATGCAAAGCACTACTTAGATATATGTAGTGTAAGGTGAAAACAGCAAGTGATAGGAGCTATTGGAAATTCCCCATCAGAAAGGAATGCTGAATTAGATTGGTTATTTAGTAAACCACCACCTAAATGAATCTCAATTTGACATGGATAGCTTGTGATTATCATATAGCTTATTTTGAGGGTATACTAAAGTTGTGTTAGTGACATATTTCTTGGGATTGTTTTGAGTCATTGGAATTGACCACTGTTTTGGACAATGCACTTGTTATACTTGCATGTGCCAGATACCTTAGAAGAATTAGGATACCATGTGGCTTTTGTGTGCTGAGTGTCATTGGTGTTTTTTTGCTGGAAACATGATGTTGTTCACAGAAATACTTGTATTTACTTAATTGTTATGATTAGAAATGTGTTCTGTAAATATAATTGGGCTTTGCAAGTTCTTTAGTTTTGTGTAATATTATTTTGTGTCATGAGCTATTATGTCCTAAATACTTCAAGTACAACTGTATAGGACTCAAAATGTGTAATTCTTTTTTAGTGAATACCACTTTTAAATAAAAAAAATGGGTACATTTAAATTAAATTACAAGTATTAATCCTCAATTACAAACATGATAAATACCTGCATTCAAAGATTTTAATTTTGTAAGTTTTCCTGATGAGTTATGAATATATTTCTTTTACATGTATAAATTCTGTCACAAACAGATTAAAAGTTTCTAGCTTGTTGTTTGGAAATAGTTGTGTGCTTACTTAATTATGAAAATTTGTTTTTTGATGTAATGAAATCTTTAGCTTGATTATTGGTGGTAATTATGTATTAAACGTCTTGGTTGTTTACTTGTGTGTAGCGCCAGGCTGATTATTAATTATCTTCTTATGCAAGTTTTTTTTTAAAGTTTTCAGATGCAATTTCAGAATATTGTAATTTTTCCTAAATTTGGAACGTGCTTTTTAACTGGTACTTTATTAAGAAGGAGAAAAATCGCAGTGGTCTCCAAAATTCAATTTGTTTACAAATTATTTAGCGCAATTAGTACTGTTTCGATGTTTTAATGTTATCATTTGTTCACAGGAACTTTAAATTGGATGTGGAACAAATCATTATCATGCATACTTGGGAATACTCTTGTAGTATGGTACTAATTGATTCATTTCCCATGGGATTATGACTCATTTTAACAGTAAGTGGGCAGATAATAGAAGCAACATATCGTAATCTTTTCTCTGGCAAATGCAATTTTAACAGGAGGGGGGGGGGAGGGGGCATTCATATGCATAGGATGACTTTGTTATCCCCCGCCATAGAAGGAGGGATATTGTTTTGGCGTTGTCCGTCTCTGTCCGTCTGTCCGTCCGGCACTTTTGTGTGGGAAGCCATATCTTGGAAGTGCTTTTGGGGATTTCATTGAAACTTGGTATGAGTATATATATATGGATAAGAGGATACTGCACGCCAAATGGCATTGTACACCATCTGTTAATAACGGAGTTATGTTCCTTTGTATCTTGAAAAAATGCTTTTTTGTGTCCGAAGCCATATCTTTAAAGTGCTTTGGCGGATTTCGTTGAAACTTGGTATGAGTATATATATGGATAAGAGGATGATGCATGCCAAATGGCATTGTACACCATCTGTTAATAACGGAGTTATGGCCCTTTGTATCTTGAAAAAATGCTTTTTTGTGTCCGGAGCCATATCTTGGAAGTGCTTAGGCGGACTTCATTGAAACTTGGTATGAGTATACATATGGATAAGAGGATGTTGCACACCAAATGGCATTGTATACCATCTGTTAATAACGGAGTTATGGCCCTTTGTATCTTGCAAATAATGCTTTTTTGTGTACGGAGCCATATCTTGGAAGTGCTTAGGCGGACTTCATTGAAACTTGGTATGAGTATACATATGGATAAGAGGATGTTGCACACCAAATGGCATTGTATACCATCTGTTAATAACGGAGTTATGGCCCTTTGTATCTTGCAAATAATGCTTTTTTGAGTGTCAAATAAAACACTGTTGTGTCCAGAAGCATATTGGCGGGGGATATCAATTCAACGAATTTGCTTGTTTAAATTTAACTTTTTGCACTTTTTGAAAGAACGTATATTTCAAACCGGTAAGCAAGTTATATTCATATTTCTCTTAATTTCATACGAAAATTCAGTTCAACTTTTGGCTTCCTGCGTGGTTTTCTTTCAAGATCATAGACGTTTGAAGCAAATAAACAAAGTTATTGAGGACAATTTACCACAAATTTGTACTTACCTGACCTAAGAAATGGGATGGTCTTTGATCACTTCCCCTCATAATACACAGTTTTTGTGCAAGTGTGTGTTAAAATTTCACCAAAATCAAGAACTCCATCGTAGATTTGAACCAGTTTGCAAATCAGTTGCAAATAACCTCACTTTAACACAATCTTTCTCTGTTCCCACATCTTCTCCGCCTAAATTTTAACTACATGATATGCTTAAAATTGTGATTCCGCCCCCCCCCACCCCCCCACTGTTACCTAAAAATTCTGGATGTGACCCTGCTATTGCAATTATCTGTGCAAACATAGTGGTCAGGGAATGGAATGACACTGATATTTCTCAGAATTAAGTCTGCATTAATTACCAGCTTTTCCAAGCTGTGAGTGTAACCCTGGCAACATCAGTCCAACATGAGCAGGTAGTTACAGACCAGTGTTTCTTGCTGTCACATTCAGCTATATATTACATGCCTCTTCAATAACACTTTATTCTGAATGATGTGCTTTTACAGTTGCATTCTGCTCTGTGATATTTGTAGCTGCAACTAGATTTGAGTATTCAGATTTTGGTCTGTGCATTTTATTTCTGTTTTTACATTTTGTATGAAATTTGGTTCTACTTTTTGTTCTTTATAAACTCTGTTTTCTGTGAGATATTGCATTACCTTCTGCCCTATGTTATGTCAGATATTGCTACTACCTTCTGTCCTATGTTCTATGAGATATTGCCACTACCTTCTGTCCTATGTTTTGTGAGATATTGCCACTACTTTCTGTCCTATGTTCTGTGACATATTGCCTCTACCTTCTGTACTATGTTCTGTGAGATATTGCCACTACCTTCTGTCCTATGTTTTGTGACATATTGCCACTACCTTCTGTCCTATGTTTTGTAAGATGTTGCCACTACTTTCTGTCCTATGCTCTGTGAGATATTGCCACTACCTTCTGTACTATGTTCTGTGAGATATTACCACTACCTTCTGTCGTATGTTCTGTGAGACAGAGCTCCAGATAAGGTTTCGGGTCAATTAATTTTCACTACAAGATTTTTTTGGCAATTAGTTTTTTCCAAAATTCATCATTTTTAATAAGTTTATTTTTTGCTTAAAATGAAAAATATAAAATTGCAATGCTGCATAAAATACAGTGCGAAACAATTTCTTGTCATCTTCATCTACACTTACATCATCATCACCATCATCATCATCATCATCGATTTCCACATGGGACGATGTAGCAGAAAGTGTTTTAGTTACAGCTTCCATATGTTCTGCACTTTAGTTGTGCTTGACTATGGTATCTCTTTGAATGTTGCACGAGCCCAGACAGACGCCACATTGTGTTTAATACAAGAATAACATTTCAAGTGAATATCGGCATCAGATCCTTCTATTTGTAACCAGGGAAAGTAATTTTTCCATGCCGAGATCTGTTTTTGCGGCGTGATACCGCAAATATTGGGTTGAGAGATCTTCGATTCATCAACCGCTTTTGACAATATATAAGATAATAGACTGCCAACAATATACTTTGGCCTTTGTTCTCGCCGCAAAATGAAACTTAGTATACTTGGCTCTGTCACAGAATGAAGTTTCTTTTGAACTCGTTGGTGCGTTGCAGCCGCCATGTTTAATTTTGTAAACAGAAGAACGAAAACGGAAATGCGAATATTATTGGTTTCAATCAACTAATTCACGGATCTCATATCGGAAATCTCGTTATCATTAAATTTTCACTGGGCAGAGCTCGAAAATTCCGTACGATCAAACGTATAATTTGGATCCGTCTGTCTCAATTCGTTTTGATACGATGGATTTTTATTTTCTATTTGTTTTTCTTTAAAAACAAATCGTAATAACAGTAAAAAGATGCTTATCTGGAGCTCTGGTGAGATATTTCCTCTACCTTCTGTTCTGTGAGATATTGCCACTACCTTCTGTCCTATGTTCTGTGAGATAATGCCTCTATCTTCTGTCTTATGTTCTTTGTGATGTTGCCTCTATCTTCTGTCCTATGTTCTTTGCGATGTTGCAACTAGCTCCTGTCCTATGTTCTTTGTGATGTTGCCTCTATCATTTGTCCTATGTTCTTTGTGGTGTTGCAACTAGCTCCTGTCTTATGTTCTTTGTGATGTTGCCTCTATCATTTGTCCTATGTTCTTTGTGATGTTGCAACTAGCTCCTGTCTTATGTTCTTTGTGATGTTGCAATTAGCTCCTGTCCTATGTTCTTTGTGGTGTTGCAACTAGCTCCTGTCCTATGTTCTTTGTGATGTTGCTACTAGCTCCTGTCTTATGTTCTTTGTGGTGTTGCAACTAGCTCCTGTCCTATGTTCTTTGTGATGTTGCAACTAGCTCCTGTCTTATGTTCTTTGTGATGTTGCAACTAGCTCCTGTCCTATGCAATTTGAGCTTTTCCAGCTAGGTTCTGTTGGCTGTTCTTGAAGTATTGTCAACGAGATTGTCGTTGTTGTTTGAGCTGTTACAACTTGCGTCTAATTTGTTTTCTTAAAGCTGTTGCAACAAGGTTCTGTTCTGTGTTCTTTAAGGTGTAAAATTTATTGCTTTTGTTTTATCATTCTTAAGGCGGTTAAGACTAGTTTTTGTGGTGTGTTCCTCATGCAGCTGCAACCAACTTTTGTTCTATGTTATTTTAGTTTTTATACTGGTTTCTGTTTTGCATTCCTCAAGCTGTTACAACTAGCTTCTATTCTGTTTTATTTTAGCTTTTACATCTAGCATCTGTTTTGTTGTTTTAAACTGATACAATTAGATTTGGTTCTATGCTTTTAAAGCCATACAGCTAGGTTCTTGTTTGTGTATCATTAAATGTTACAACGAGCTTCTGTTTTGTGTTCTATTAGTTTTTACAGGTAGCTTCTGCTTTATCTCGTTTCTACTCAGAAGCAAAGTAAAATTGGCTATGTGCAAACAGCATAAAACTAGAACAGCCTGCAAGTAACTTGCAACCTGTTCAGGTTTTATGCTGTTTGCTGCTCATCAGTATCTTAGGGATGGAAATGAAGCCTTTAAAACTTGAATACAGTAAGAAAGGTCTTTAATTAAATTTAACTTTCTAAGGGACTACAAACACGTCAAAATACAAATCTAAGTGGTAAAGGGTTATGGCATCAGAGGACCATTACTATTGTCATGCTAGTTCCTGTCTTGGTGATTATATACAAAAATAATAAATACATGACTCCCTACCGTCTGAAATGTGACATTCCTGTAATTTTGTTGCTAGTAGTTATGCAAGAAATTAAAGCGGTTGAGGTTGGAGATAGACTAATGGAATGTGTAGAACGTTAATTGTATTTGTCAGTGGGTCCTTCACTTCCTTATTGCATGGCAATAGTGGGAGGTAGTGATATGAGTAGGAACAGCAGTCTCAATGGTAATCAGTAATTATGGAAACTAGTTGGTGAAGTCATGAAGCAGTATAACACGATGCCTGTCAGGGATTGACTCATGTGATATCTTATTGGTCTGAGAATATTTCCAAGTTATTCATTAATTGATTGGTCTTTAAACTTAACTTGGAGTTTTGTTTAGGAAATATTTGGTAAATTGAAAAATCAGAATATTCTTATTTTTGTGTAGCTATATATTTATATTTATATATTTTTAGCTTCTGCTGTATTTTATATAACAGATTTATTTCTTCTTGTTGCTTTACACTTGTTTTAGTTTCAAAAAAAATTCTTGTTAGCATCGCTTGTTATACTATTTCGATTGCTTGTAGCCTAATATAAAGTTTATAGAATTGTTGTAAAAATCAATGTTCCATGCATTATTTAAAATATATTCCTTTTTTAACCTTTTTGATGTGTAAATATGTAATGATAGGTGAAGAGAATATAAATATTACATGTGTTCAATTGTCTATCTATAAAGCAGTATTAGCACACGCCATTGACTACAGTGTCATATAAAGGCAATAAAATTTGTTCCTTGACTTACATAAAATGAAGGAAACACAATTATGAATTGATAAAAATTCTTGGGAAGTTAAACAGGAATTGAAATTGCGGCTGTTACACAACACTGTTGTATTTAAGTTCTAAATGTTCAATCATGCACAACATTGGTCTTGAACTCCTATTGAAACACATAAATACAAAATTGCCGCTGTACATCAACGCACAAGATATGTGCTAAATAAGTCAAGTGTACAAAAGGATCATAAGTTCCTGTGAAGAAAAACACCAACCTGATGAATCGGTATGATTATGTGCAAAATATCAGAATGCTATAAATTGAAAGTAATTTCCTGTGTGAATTAAAGTCACCGTGAACAAGTTGTGAATAGGAAATGAAGCTGTGATATTATGGATAATAGATTGCGCAAAGTATTATAACTTCTTGTGGAGAAAATTAAATGCCGCCGCCATGGTGACCAAAATTCATTCCAAGCAAAAATGGCCGTCCCAGTCACAGGGAATGTCAAGGTCACCAAAAGTTCAAGGTGCCTCGTCGCAATTGCTAGGCAACACTGCACCATCATGGCCTGTAAAAGGTCAGAGTTTGGTAAAACAGTCCAGTTTTCAAGAGTCTTCCAGTGATAAGCCAGTGTTTACGTTGCCATGGAAACAGAAAGTTGCCAAAAAGAAAAGCCCATCGTTGTCTTCGTTTTCTCAGTGTTCTACCTTGATATCAAGACATTCTAAAATGGGTCTCTGTCAAAGGCAAGAAAGTTTGATAAGCTTGGAAACTGCTGAGCAGAAAATGCAGGATATTGTGATAGGAGGATGGATTAAAAAGGGAAACCATCGCCGAGCATTTGAATATGACATGTATGGAACCGGCTGTTGGGTAGGTAGATTTAGGGGTGCCCTTCATCACAGATTTTTTATGACTTTAATGTTCTTGAAAATCAAACTGGTATTGATTGTTATGGCTTGATTGCAGATAATTTATTCAGCTTTTAAGTTCCAGCCAATGGAAATCAAAACACCTCGTTTGAAACAAGCTTTTCTATGGCTCAATTTGTAACTATAATGCTGACAACTGTTTTTTAAGGTGCAATAAAGTTCTGATTTATTGGAAGCTTAAGAGACATGAGGTCTTTATTATGATCTCTGCTAATGGAGCGTTTATAGGATCTTTTTAAAGACTGCAAGTACTGTATTTCTTCCCAGAAAATCGACGTTTAAGTATCTATGTATTCCAATGGCGTCTAATGAAATCAAGCTAACATAATTAGGTTAAAATTGAGTTTTGCAAAAGCATGTCAATGAATCAAAAATTAAAACATCCGAACTTGCCTGACCTACAAACATGTAACGTGTAACAAGTCTTAACCACATTATTGGTGGAATCATAAACTGTTTCATGTCTTTGCAGCGATTTTTTCCCCAATTAGATTGGGAAAGTACCAGTGCTGCTGTAATATAGAGGAAAAAAGCGGGAAATTCGCGTTGTGAAAGGGGGGACGTTTTGCTTTAAGTCTAATGTCCCAACAATATTTATGGAATGTCCCAATGCGCACCTTATAAATAGTTGCATGTATGCACTTACCTGTATATAGACATTTTTATGCCCCCCTTCAAAGAAGAGGGGGTATATTGCTTTGCACATCGGTCTGTCCACCAGGTGGTTTCCGGATGATAACTCAAGAACGCTTGGGCCTAGAATCATGAAACTTCATAGGTACATTGATCATGACTCGCAGATGACCCCTATTGATTTTCAGGTCACTAGGTCAAAGGTCAAGGTCACAGTGACTCGAAATAGTAAAATGGTCTTCGGATGATAACTCAAGAATGCTTAGGCCAAGGATCATTAAACTTCATAGGTACATTGATCATCACTGGCAGATGACCCCTATTGATTTTCAGGTCACTAGGTCAAAGGTCAAGGTCACAGTGACCCGAAATAGTAAAATGGTTTCCGGATGATAACTCAAGAACGCTTATGCTTAGGATCATGAATCGTTGTAGGTAGATTGATAATGGCTGGCAGATGACCCCTATTGATTTTCAGGTCACAAGGTCAAAGGTCAAGGTCACGGTGACCCGAAATAGTAAAATGGTTTCCGGATGATAACTCAAGAACGCTTATGCCTAGGATCATGAAACTTTATAGGTAGATTGATCATGACTCGCAGTTGACCCCTATTGATTTTCAGGTCACTTTATCAAAGGTCAAGGTCACGGTGACCTGAAATAGTAAAATGGTTTCCGGATGATAACTCAAGAACGCTTATGGCTACGATCATGAAACTTCATAGGTACATTGATCATGACTTGCAGATGACCCCTATTGACTTTGATGTCACTAGGTCGAAGGTCAAGGTCATGGTGACCCAAAATAGTAAAATGGTTTCCACATAATAACTCAAGAATGCTTATGCCTAGGATCATGAAACTTCATAGGTACATTGATCATGACTCGCAGATGACCCCTATCGATTTTGAGGTCACTAGGTCAAAGGTCAAGTTCAAGGTGACCCGAAATAGTAAAATGGTTTCCGGATGATAACTGAAGAACGCTTATTCCTAGGATCATGAAACTTGATAGGTAGATTGATCATGACTAGCAGATGACCCCTATTGATTTTCAGGTCACTAGGTCAAAGGTCAAGGTCACAGTGACAAAAAACATTCATATAATGGCTGTCACTACAACGGAGAGCCCATATGGGGGGCATTCATGTTTTACAAACAGCCCTTGTTTTTACAAACAGCCCTTGTTATCACAAAATTAATTTTAAAAGAATGGTACTTAATAGGTTACATCTGAAGAAATAATGATTTTTGTGTTGTTTTAGAAGACCTTTTTAACATAAGTGAAAGGTATGAACAAATGGCTTTCAGTGGACTAAGTTGTCTGATGGACAATCTGTTTTCAGAAGACCAATGTATAAATTAATGAAATTTATCTGATCGACATTTGACTTTCAGCAAAATAATATTTAAAAGAATGAAAGTTGTATAACGAATTATAGTCTAAAATTCCCCAGATCAATGCTAAGATTGCATGCCTACCGGTGGGCTTGGCTATGTACATAAAAGGTCAACTAAACCTGTATCCTCCACCTAAAGCTTGTGTTTTGACCATTTACACTCAGATAGGTATTTTGATGCATTTTTAGTCCCTCAGAGATTTAAATTTAATTGAAGACCTTTTTTTACTAGATTCAAATTTTACAGGCTTCATTTCCAACCTTAGATACTGATGAGCAGAAACAGCATTAAACCTGAACAAACTGCGGAAGACTTGCAGGCTGTTCTGGTTTTATGCTGTTTGCACATAGCGATTTTCACTTTGCCTCTAAGTGGGTAAGGGTTAACTACCAGTATAATGTTTGGTCTGTCAACTGTTAAATTGATACCAGGCAAAATCAAGCCTGCATCATTTAAAGCCATTTGAAATTGCCAATGTGCATTCCAATCATGACTTGCAAAATGGCAAACTATTGGCTGCAGTATTTGTGCGCCTTGCTATATGGTTACACAGCAAAAGATATGCTGTAAGATAATTATTACTTGTCAGTTCATGATGAACATTATCTGTCTGGTGGTCAGAGGAGCAGATCAATCATGTAACAGCATAGCCGGCAATTACCCAATAATGTGATGGTATTTCAGTTTGGATTTAGGAATAAAACATTTGTATGCTCACTGTTATTTGATGCAACAATCTATCAATTCCTTTAAGATCTGTTTTGCTACGGCCTTTTTACAATGCTTTGTATGTAACATGAGTTTTGTTACATAGGAACTTATATTACCACACCGCTTTATCATCAATGTACCGAGGCAAGTACTATAACGAATTGTGTATAAATGTGCAGTTTTTAACCAAAAACTAGTTTTAAAATTTTATGGGCTTTATACAAACTATATCAATTTTGATAACTTTTATAAACATTGTCGAACTTACTCAATAAGTGGCGTCCAACTATTTATACTATTGGCTGTATTAAATCATGTATAATTTAATAATATGTTTGATAATCAATAAAAAAAATATTAGAATGATGTTCTGAGGACTTGTATCTGTTAAGTTGGTTGTATGAAGTTGTAGCGATGCTTTGTCAAACTACCAACAAGAACAGAACGCAATAATAATCTAATTATCCATTTAATATAAACCTTTTTTTGTATTTTACTGGTTGAATATCAAAACAAATCACAAACAAATGTCAAGTTGATTCCACAAAACCATATCAAATTATGACATTGTCGTCACTTAGTCCTGTGTGATTTAACATTTTATGCCTAGTGGACTCTCCCATCCTTCTAAATTGGATCAATTTATTTCCAAAATTAGGATTGTCTAGTATACTTATTTCTATATTTAGAATATTTCTTACAGAAATTCCTTTAAGCAAACAGCGCAAACCCGTGCCAGTTCAAAAACTAGGTCACTAGGTAAAAAAAAAGAAAAAAACTTGTTAACACTGTAGAAGTCACATTTCATGCCCAATCTTCATGTAACTTTGTCAAAAGTTTGTCTTGGTTGAGTTCAAAAGTGGTTCATGTCCGTTGAAAAACATGGCCGCCAGTGGGCGGGGCAGTTTTCCTTATTTGGCTATAGAGAAACCTTGTAAACACTCTTGAAGTCACAATTTTTGCTCAATCGGCATGAAAGTTAATCAAAACATTGGTTTTATTGATTTCTTGGACAAGTTCGAAAATGGTCCAGATCAGTGAAAAAACATGGCGGCCAGTGGGCAGGGCATTTTTCTCTATATGTATATATTGAAAACATGTCAACACTCTAGAAGTCACATTTTTGGCCCAATTTTCATGAAA
Organism: Dreissena polymorpha; assembly: GCF_020536995.1. NCBI lineage: Eukaryota > Metazoa > Mollusca > Bivalvia > Myida > Dreissenidae > Dreissena > Dreissena polymorpha. The sequence continues at coordinate 42,221,443 of NC_068360.1, forward strand.
TTTTGTCAGAACTTTTGTTTCCTAGATACGCGAGTTAAGTTTGAAAATGGTTCAGGTCAGTTAAAAAACATCGTTGCCAGGGGAAGGTGGCAGTTTTCCTTATATTTATATAGTAAAAAGGCTTGTAAACTATCATGAATTAAGGTCATGTAACATGCGAGACAACTCTTCTAAATATTGCATTTAAGTTTACAGTAGTTACTCCCCTTTGATTATTAATGTTTTCATAATAATATCGTGTAGTTGTGTCATTTATGTGTTAATTGTTATTCGAGGATGGATGTTTTTATGCCCCCTTTCGAAGGGGGCATATAGTGATCGGACTGTCATTCTGTCCGCCTATTTGTCTGTCTGTCCGTCTTTCCGTCACACTTTGCGTTTAGGTTTCGAAAAATGCTCATAACTTCTATGTCCCTTGAGATATAAACTTTATATTTGGTATGCATGTGTATATGGACAAGGCCTTTTCATGCGCACACAATTTTGTATCCTGTGACCTTGACCTTGAACTTAGGGTCCGCGTTTAGGTTTCGAAATCTGCGTTTAGGTTTCGAAAAATGCTCATTACTTCTATGTCCCTTGAGATATGACCTTCTTATTTAGTGTGCATGTGTATATGGACAAGGCCTCTCCATACGCACACAATTATTTACCCTTGTGACCTTGACCTTGAACTAAGGGTCCGCGTTTAGGTTTCGAAATCTGCGTTTAGGTTTTGAAAAATGCTATAGCTTCTATCAAAGCGTTTATAGGGGGCATATGTCATCGTATGGTGACAGCTCTTGTTTTATGCTCACCTGTTTGCTCAGTTGAGCTTTTATGACTGGTCTTTGTCCGTCGTCCGTCCGTCCACATTTGTTTGTAATCACTCTAGAGGCCACATTTATTGTCCGATCTGCATGAAACTTCGTCAGAAGATTTGTCCCAATTTATATCTCTATCGAGTTCGAAACTGGGTCATGCTGGGTCAAAAACTAGGTCACTAGGTAAAAAAAAAAGAAAAAGCTTGTCAACACTGTAGAAGTCACATTTAATGCCAAATCTTTGTGTAACTTTGTCTAAATGTCTGTCTTAATGATATGTTGGTTGAGTTCAAAAGTGGTTCCGGTCCATTGAAAAACATGGCCGGCAGTTTTCTTTAAATGGCTAAAGAGAAACCTTGTAAACACTCTAGAAGTCACAATTTTGGCCCATCATCATGAAAGTTAATCAAAACATTGGTTTTATTGATATGTCGGACGAGTTCAAAAAAGGTCCAGATCGGTGAAAAAACATGGTCGCCAGTGGGCGGGGCATTTTTCTCTATATGTATATAGTGAAAACATGTGAACACTCTAGAAGTCACATTTTTGGCCCTATTTTCATGAAATTTTGTCAGAACATTTGTTTTCTTGATACGAGAGTTGAGTTGGAAAATGGTTCCGGTCAGTTGAATAACATGGCTGCTGAGGGAGGGGGGCAGTTTTTTTTTATTTATATATTAAAAAAACATTCTAGAAGTCACATTTTTTGCCCAATCATCATAAAACTTGGTGAAAAGATTGGTTTTATATATATCTCAGACGAGTTTGCAAATGGTCCCGATGGGTCAATAAACATGGCTGCCAGGGGGGTGGGGCAGTTTTCCTTATGTGACTATAAAGAGAGAAACCTTGTGAATGAACACTATAGAAGTCACATATTTTGCCTAATCATCGTGAAACTTAGTCAATACATTGGTTTTATTGCTTTCTTGGACAAGTTGGAAAATGGCTGAGATCCGTGAAACACACTTTAGCTCACCTGATCACTCAAGTGAGGTTTTAGGATTGGTCTTTGTCCGCTGTCTGTTCGTCCACATTGGTTTGTAAACACTCTAGCATTCACATTTCTCAAGCATTCTTTATCAAAGTTGCTGAAAAATCTCAGTCAAGTTTGATGATGAGCAAAATCACATAGTTAATGCCATAATTATTGCCCTTAGATTGTCCAAATTTTCATTATATAATACAAAATCCTTGTAAGCAAAGTTTGATGTTTGGTAAGGTGGGTCAACTCAAAATATAGGTCACCATTTCAAATCTTACAAAAACAGAAACACTCCCTACGCCAGAGCTTTGGTTCAATAATTATGAAACTTGACCAGGATGTTCGGCTAGTCAATATCTAGGTCACGTTTGACATTAGGTATAGATTGAATGAACCGACTCCTCTCAGGTGAGCCTACTAGGGCCATCTTGGCCCTCTTGTAAATAAAGTATACACTGATTGCACAGCTCAATAAGAGCACCGCATAACAGGTTCCACGCTCGGTTTTGAATAAATGAAAGCTTGTCAGAATATTTTTTTTGTAGAGGTCACAGTGATCTTGACCTTTGACCTAGTGACCCCAAAATGGGTGTGGCGTGTAGAACTCCTCAAGGTGCATCTACAAAAGAAGTTTCAAAGTTGTAGGTGGAAGCACTTTTATTTTAGAGCCATTGTTAAGGTTTAAGCACGAAGCGGACAATTTGGACGGCGGACGACACGATGAGCTGGCTATGACAATACCTTGGGTTTTCTCCGAAAACGCCGAGCTAAAAATTAACTGTCTGATTAACAGCCCAACGTTTCAACTTGTTTTTTCAGCGAAAAACTATGTCAGAATATAGTTCACATCTGAAAAATCGGTTGGGGTTACATCATGCTTTTTGTATAAAACACAAAACATATAACATCTTAGATTGATTGCTATTTTAAAAGTATGACGTTTATCAGATGCGCTCACATCGCTCTGTGTTGGTTTCGCATGTTCAATGCGAATACCCTGTATAACGTCATCATATCGAGTGTTCCCTCGTGCTATTAACGGGCACCTGGCACTTTCGACAAATGGCGACAGGTTGTGTTTATTCAATTCTTAAACAAAATTTTCGTTCATTCTCGGTATGCATTTGTATTTAAATATTTAAGTGCTGGATTAAATAATTATCTGGGATAATCAGTTAATATATGCAATACGTGATAATCTTAATTTTTCTCCAACTCGCAAAAATTTGCAATTACCTAATTTGTGCACTCGCATTTTAGAAGCGTGTTTAATTCGAGCCCTGATCCACAGAAATAACACCAGTCTTGATTTTTATTTAGTTCTTTTTCATTAAACTGCTTTTTCCCAAACAGGACAGATTTATGTCGTTATTTCATTCCACTTTTTTTCCTCGTCTCATTTAGGCGGATCTTTTCAAACCTTTGTTTTCAAGCATCTTTATTACAGAATAGCTAGTAAATATGCTGTACAGGTGAATACTTTTGTTGTCACCCAGTTTTGCTTTTTTGTCCCCTACCGGTTTCACCGGAGGAGACTTACGGTTTGCGCTTTGTGGGTCTGTCTGTGAGTCTGTCTGTCACTTTTTTCTGGATCCTGCGATAACTTTAAAACTTCTTCATATTTTTTCATGAAACTTGAAACATGGTCAGATGGCAATACGGAGATTATGCACGTCTTTTCATTTTGTTCCTACGTCAAGAATTCTGGTTGCTATGGCAACCAATATTTTTTATTTTTTTAAATCTGACAATGGTGGAGCCGATAGGGGACATAAAACGCTTGGCAATAGTCTTGTTCAAATTGTCTTTTTGTGTAAAAAAGAAAACAAACATGACCAAGCATGTTATTTTCGATTGGATGGATACAATTTTTATTGTTTTTTAATTTCAAAATTAGTTATGAGCTACTCATCATAAGTTTTTTACCTCCCAGTTATTTGACTACCAGGTTGTCATGGATTCGATCCCCACTGTGGAAGCGTTCTTAAGATCTCCTTAAATGACACAAAGTATTGGTTCTACCTAGGAAACAGACTCAATAGTGTTTCAATAAGCCTTTGGCTTTTTATGCAATTGAGCTTACATAAATAGGTTTAAACTGAAATAAAAGAATTTTTTTTTAAACTTATTATATTGTAATACATACATTTCACTTTGCCCATGCTATTTAGCATGTCCTTACAAATTGTTTTGTCAGACTAATCCTTACTTAATTAAATACTGAATTAACTAATTAGCATGGGGAAAGAGCATGTGTCCTAAACATGCCTTTTAATAGCTTGACTATTATATATGAAATATTTATAGTGGAGCTATCCTACTCACCCCGGCGTCGGCGCGACCGTCTGCATTAGCTTGAGCGTCTGCGTTAGCATGCAAATGTTAAAGTTTTCGTACTACCCCAATTATTTACATTGTCCCTTGACATATTGCTTTCATATTTTGCATACTTGTTAACCAACATGACCCCAACCTATAAACAATAGCAGACAACTCTATCAAGCATTTTGTCATAATTATGGCCCCTTTTCCACTTAGAATATGCGGCAAATGTTAAAGTTTTCGTACTACCCCATTTATTTTCATTGTCCCTTGAGATATTATTTTTATATTTTGCATACTTGTTTACCAACATCCCCCCAACCTATAAACAAGAGCAGACAACTCTATCAAGCATTTTGTCATAATTATTGCCTTTTTTATGCCCCCCTTCGAAGAAGAGGGGGTATATTGCTTTGCTCATGTCGGTCTGTCGGTCGGTCTGTCGGTCCGTCCACCAGGTGGTTGTCAGACGATAACTCAAGAACGCTTGGACCTAGGATCATGAAACTTCATAGGTACATTGATCATGACTCGCAGATAACCCCTATTGATTTTGAGGTCACTAGGTCAAAGGTCAAGGTCACGGTGACCCGAAATAGTAAAATGGTTTTTGAATGATAACTCAAGAACGCATACCTCTAGGATCATGAAACTTCATGGGTAGATTGATCATGACTTGCAGATGACCCCTATTGATTTTGAGGTCACAAGGTCAAAGGTCAAGGTCACGGTGACCCGAAATAGTAAAATGGTTTCCGGATGATAACTCAAGAATGCATACGCCTAGGATCATGAAACTTCATGGGTAGATTGATCATAACTCGCAGATGACCCCTATTGATTTTGAGGTCACAAGGTCAAAGGTCAAGGTCACGGTGACCCGAAATAGTAAAATGGTTTTCGGATGATAACTCGAGAACGCATACGCCTAGAATCATGAAACTTCATAGGTAGATTGATCATGACTTGCAGATGACCCCTATTGATTTTGAGGTCACAAGGTCAAAGGTGAAGGTCACGGTGACCTGAAATAGTAAAATGATTTTCGGATGATAACTCAAGTACTCTTTTGCCTAGGATCATGACACTTCATAGGTACATTGATCGTGACTCGCAGATTACCCCTATTGATTTTTAGGTCACTAGGTCAAAGGTCAAGGTCACAGTGACAAAAATCGTATACACACAATGGCTGCCACTACAACGGACAGCCCATATGGGGGGCATGCATGTTTTACAAACAGCCCTTGTTATACTTAGAATATGCATATTCTTGATAAATCTATGTTAAAGTTTGCGTACTACCCCAAATATTTCCTATATCCTTTGACATATTGCTTTTATATGTTGCAAACTTGTCTACCAACATGACCCCAACCTATAAACAAGAGCATACCACTGTATCAAGCATTTTGACATAATTATGGCCCCTTTTACACCTACATAATTGAACATTTTGCTTTAATTGCCATAACTTCTTTATTTATGATCACATTTTATTATTACTTTAACAAAACAACACTTACCTGAATACCACAATGTATTCCACCCAAACAATACCCCACGCCCCTACCCAATCTCCCCCCCCCCCCCCCAAATTTTTTTTTTTAACATCATCTAATACATTACCCCACCCCACATTATATCCCCCCCCCCCCCCTACCCACCCTTACCCCCCCCCCCCCCCATTTTTTTTAAAACATCATATAATAAATTACCCCACCCCACAGTATACCCCCGTCTCACCACCACCCCCCTCCTACCCCCCCCCCTACCCCCCCCCAATTTTTTTTATTTTTTATTCTTATTTTTTTAAACATCATCTAATAAATTACCACACCCCACATTATACCCCCCTCTCTTTTGCTTTGTGCAACTTAAAAAGTATTTCCACCATCCCCGTGCACATGTGAAAACAAAAGCTAACAGGTCGTTTGTTTTTCTGTCTTATGATCTATTGAGTCAATACACCTACGTATACAATCACTTTAACGCGGCCATACAAAATTGGAGATATTATCACCTCTATGCTACCTATTGCAGTACCATCTATTACAGGAAGAATCACTGATGGTGTGAGACATGAGACACAAAGTAATACATTGATTTACTGACATTTAGCCTCCAAAGTAATGTAGTTCCCAGAAGAATAGCCCAACTCAGTCTTCACATGAATATACATGTAGTTTATGATAATTTGTATAAGAACATTTATATTCAAACTTTTATTTCAAATTAAATGAAATTAAACTATTTATAAGGCCCCTCTCTGGAGAATTTAAGGGGTATCTCTCTTTAAAACTCTTAATTGGTTGGTCCATAGATAGGTTATCTTTAGACCTTTTACCACTGTTAGCTAAAACCATCAAATTTGCACATTGATTTTCCTATCAACTAAAACCATCAAATTTGCACATTGATTTTCCTATCAACTAAAACTATCAAATTTGCACATTGATTTTCCTATCAACTAGTAGAAGGTCAAGGTCTAAGGGGCTTCTTACAGTAAATTTGTTTCTGCGTGATATATTGAGAATTCTTTGAATTCTGAGCATGAAACTTGCTATAGTATGTACTTGATCGAAAGGGAAGCCACCTATAAATTTTAAGGTCTACAGTTTAAAGGCCTGAAGGTCATAGGTGTTTGTAACAGGAAATGGGTGTCTGTTCTATATTTTGAGCTCATATGGTCAAAGTTCAAGGTCACAGAGGCTTGTATCATGAAATTGTTTACCACACAATATCTAAAGTTAACTGTGATCGTCAAAATTGGTATGCTGGTAACTTTGGAGGAAATTTAGATGCCTATTGATTGTGAGGTGAACTTGTCAAAGATCAAGGTATTGTAGCCTTGTTACATTAACGATGCGTCCTCACAAATCTAAACAATTTTTATGCCCCCGGATCGAAAGATCGGGGGTATATTGTTTTTGGCCTGTCTGTCTGTCTGTCTGTCTGTCATTCATTGTGTGTGTCCCAAAACTTTAACCTTGGTTAAAGTTTTGCAATAACTTTTACATTATTGAAGATAGCAACTTGATATTTGGCATGCATGTGTATCTCATGGACCTGCACATTTTGAGTGGTGAAAGGTCAATGTTATCCTTCAAGGTCAAAGGTAAAAATATGGCTTCAAAGTGGCACAATAGGGGGCATTGTGTTTCAGACAAACACATCTCTTGTTAAGATTGCTAAAATAAGGATTCTGTTTAGTCTTGAAAAAATTTTGACCCCTAATTATTTTCTAATGGAGTGATCGAAGGTCAAGGTCACTGTGTTGTTTTTGTTGCCAGTCTGAAGGCATACATGTTTTGCTAACATCTCTTGTTGAATGTTTTTTTTTTCATCTGGTACCAATTTTCAATGAATAAATAACATATAACAATGTTGCGTCACATTTTTCCCATGTGGAATGATACTTTTATGTTATTCACAAATTATTGTAATAAATGAGATTTATTGAATACATTTTGGTATTTAAGTCATCCATATGAAATTTATTATCAAATTAGATGGCCAACCTGAAATTAGACTTGTAAATACAACAAGAAGTGTCGATAAATTTCAGACCAGTAATATATTGCAGACTTGTAAATACGCCATTAACCAGTAATTCATTTTCCCACTAGGAAAAGCCATGAATATGCAACATCACAGCACTGTTGCTGTAGTCTTGTAAAGTAATAAATTGAGTCTTGTTCTGAGAGAAATGGGCTTAATGCATGTGCGTAAAGGTTTGTTGAGTGTCGTATCAGATAAGCCTGTGCAGTCCTCAGACTCCTAAAGGATGACACTTTCTGCCTAGACTTGAAATTTGTTAAGACGAGAATTCCTTTAATTGAAAATAAAACATAAAGCAGAAAGTGTTATTCCTGATAAGGCTGAGCCAACTACACAGGCTTATCTGGGTCGACACTTCACGCAAGTGCTTTAAACCCAGTTTTCCCAGAACAAGGCTGAATTGTCTCCTAGTCTGGGCAGTGTTAATGTTTGTGTTCAGGAATTGGAAGTTTTCTTTTAGCATGTGGAATGATCCAAGGGAGACTACTGAAGCTTAGGTCTTGCTCTACGGGAAGTGTAGGAGTTATCTACTCCCAGTTTTTTGTCACATGTCATACAACATAAAGCAAATTTAGGGAATTTTTATGTGATTTTGTTAGTATTATATCTGTTTCTGTAAATAAATGTGCATTTGAACACTGAAGAGGTATTCACCTTATGCAAACCTTATGCTTTATTTTAACATCCAAAGCAAATTAACATCCAAATACAAATGCCAAAATGTTGACACTTCCAGTTTGAAAACGATAGAAGGTCTGTTAATTGACAGTGTCATGTGCATGTTCCGACATTATCCATTCGCCCATTGGCAAATTTCATTGTGCGGGTGCAGTCGAGCGAATAAATCACGAAAAAACATGTCTGCAACTATTCCGAATACAGAAATTAAAGCTACCAACTGCAAGTTGCACTATCGCCTTAAACGCACTGTTTTAACCTGCACTTTTTAAATAAACATTTTACTTTCCTGAAAACTGCTATCGGTAACAGCGCGTGCAAAGTTAAGTGACGTGTGAACAAGACAACCTCGCATAATTAAGGTTAAAGATCACTAATAATATTAGAATCCTCGACAAATTAGGCTACACAATTACGAACCGTTATTTCATTCTCATGCATTGCTCAATATGTATGATAATTTGGTGTTTTTTGTAATTGATTAACTTTTCCCACATTCTCGTAGTCAATATCTTTATATATGCTCATTCTGAATACCCCCACCCTCGCTGGATAATATGTGCTGTTGTTGCTAAATTATCGGAAGTCAAAATATTGTTATAAAAATTGTACTTTGTTATATTGCCCTTATTGTATATGTTTTATATTTGGGTGAAAATAAAAGTTCTGTTCTGTTCTGTTCTGTTCAGGTTTCACTAATAATATGTGATACATCAACAACCAAAGGCATTATAATGCACAACAAACACCTTATAATCTAGCCCAAGGCAGCCTGTAGATGGGCTGTTATTGCTGTGCATTGAGAGGAAAGCCCTGTTAAAGATGCAAGGACATGATTTATAAGCCTGATGAGATCAATAAAACCTCTGGCAGCTTGTGTAGATCTAGTGCCATCTTGGTTGGAGAGAAAGCCTTTTTTTGGGCGTAGCTGTATACGCCAGCTTTACACCTTACTTGACCTTTGTAACTGACCAATAAAATTCAAATACAATTTCCCGCGGCTAGGTCAGAATGAATACACTTCATTTATCCCATAGGCTGATTTAAGTATAGCACCAGAACATTGGAAACATGTCTGTGTCTTTGTAATACTGTTTTACTGGGTGTTCAGCATGAAACAATTTTATTTCTAATGAAAAGGCTTAAAAGATAGAACAGTTTTACACTCAATCTTGACATCAATACAGTTTGTGAATGCACCTTTTATTTTCAGAGGATTGCCAGCGCAATAGCGTGTGTACTTAAAGACTCATATTTAGCACTGACTTCCATATTCCTGTCAACATGTTAACATGTAAAAGTATAAAGAGCAGTGGAAGCGTGGCATCACTTTAATGCATTGCATTTCAAACTGCAAGGTATCAGGGTCAGTTCGTGGCCAGTATGTGTGAACGTCAGAGTTTATTTACAGGTCATTGCTACGTCTTCACAACTACCTTATGTGCTGACCTAAGTTCGCGGCCAAGTTCGTTATATAATATAGACTCTATCATGTGAACTAGGTGAACTGGAATTTTCTTTAGACCAGAAATATGTTAAATGAAGATATTCAGCGATATAATTATAGTATGTCAATAATAGATTCTTAATGATGTTTTCAACAATACCATGATAAATATTATTTTTGATTAATTTAACAAGAATTATTCCACCATATTGACTAATGTATTAAGCATGAGCGCGATGATTCTCAATACTGTTAATAATCGAATCAAATAGCAATGCCCAACAAACCATTAAAACAGGTTTGTTCGAAGAACGCGCGTATAAATATTAAAAATATTTACGGATACTTCGCGTTTGGCCGGTTGACTCATATGTTTTAATTTCACTTCCATTCTTCTTTTGGTTTTCTGTTTTGTATCTATAGGTTTATGACCCGAAATATGTAATAATGTAAAATAAGCCGTGAAAACTCTGCATAACATCCCGTACTGCGTGTGATGCAGCTTAGAACTGCACTGAAAAAGACATTCGCTATCTTTGATCTCATTCATTGAACTCTTTACCTGTCACAAACTCCAACCACAATCAACGCCGTATATCTTTTTAAAAGATATTTCTTGTTCCATATGTCATGAGCCGTGTTTTGGGAAAACTGGGCTGAATGCAGGTGCGTAGTGTGTCGTCCTTGATTAGCCCGACACTTTCTGCTGTAAGCCCGACACTTTCTGCTGTTAGCCCGACACTTTCTGCTGTTAGCCCGACACTTTCTGCTGTAAGCCCGACACTTTCTGCTGTAAGCCCGACACTTTCTGCTGTTAGCCCGACACTTTCTGCTGTTAGCCCGACACTTTCTGCTGTTAGCCCGACACTTTCTGCTGTTAGCCCGACACTTTCTGCTGTAAGCCCGACACTTTCTGCTGTTAGCCCGACACTTTCTGCTGTTAGCCCGACACTTTCTGCTGTTAGCCCGACACTTTCTGCTGGTATGGAATTTTTCTTTTAACTGTGGTCTTTACTAAATAACAATCTAGTGTTAGTGGAAAGTGTTGTCCCTGACTAAGCCTGTGCAAATGGCACAGGCTCATCTGGGAGGACACTTTATGCACATGCACTAAGTCCCAATAAATGAGAAAAAAAGCCCCATTTTCAAAGAGTGCTCCCCAAATGCTTTTATGAGTATCAAAATTTATACTGAAGAAAGAATGCTATTAGTAAAATTTCAATAAGTAAGTTGATTTCTCCTGTGAAAATGGTTGCATGAGCAACATATTGGTATTACTTTTGTATTTAACTCTTTTAGTGCTGGAGCCGAATTTTGTCGGCCTTTGCAAACAGTTTGGATCTAGATGAGACGCCACAGATCGTGGCATCTCATCAGGATCCAAACTGTTTGCTATTCTTATAGTATTCTTTGAAAAAAATCGAAGAAAATGCTAATTTTAGAAATTAAGAAGACAACATTTTAACAGACGACAAATTTCCCAGCATGCAAAGGGTTAAGAAATTCAGTAATTTTTTTAAGAATGTAAATTTGCATGCAGAAAGCTATTTCTGCAGTGCCAGTAATCCTTTGAAAATTCCCGTTGAGTCCGATGATTGCTTTGAGCTTATAAGGATGTCAAACAGTCCTGATTGGGGGCAATCTGTCAATGAAATCTTGACTTGCTAATGTCGCTCATACAGAATTCTTTCAGACATAAAAACGCCAAAGCATGTTGGCTAAATCAATATGTGCATTTCTCTGAGAAAAGTCATAACTTGTACACCCTCGACATCACAATGTGACTTCCTTGTTTAGAAAACTTCTGCTTTCCATGGACTGTGATTTATTTGCTGGTTTTATAGAAAGATTGCTTGGTAAAAAAGGGGAGTGAAGAATTTAGACTGATGTGCTAACGTCGGATGTCAAATAGAAGACACAATGTGACACTTTTTGGCTTCCATTTCTGGGAATTTATTTGGAGGCTAAGGGAATGTGTGGGTTCGCACACATAGAGCTTTCAACAGTTTTAAAACAATGGTGGTCATGAAATGTGTATTAGGTTTATAAGATTTTAAAATTGACTGTGGTTAAGGAGTGCGTAACCTTAATTGTAATTTTGATAATGTATACTGTGTGTTGCAGTTCAAACGAAAATGTGAGAGTGTCATTAATTCAAGGACAGGAAAATAGAAAAACATAATTTTATTTCGAAAAAATGGATTCAACAGTGTTAATATAATACTTATCTTATATAGTTACTTATAATACTAACTTAAAAATGTGACAAAATATTTATCTACCAATTGACAGTGCAATTAAGTAGTTTATGTTATATTAATAATGAAATTGAATGATATATATACCATCATGCAGTTTTTGTTTGGCCATCTAAACATTATTGTAGATCTTGAGATATAATTTTGTCAATAGCAACAGTTTTTAGTAGGGATATTTGAATACAATATTTTTCATTAGAACTCCAATGTTTGTGTGTAGTCTGTTCATTCCAGAAAAAAGTATGAGAAATATATTTCATTTCTTTATGCTAAAAAGAGTGAATTATCTGAAATTGACAAAACACTGAGTTTAATTTGTGTTTTTTTTCACTCACTTTTATACACGATGAGTGACAGCTCATCTGTAGACAGTGTTCAGTCGTTTCTCCATAATCGTGGCGACCGAACAATCCTGCGTCTGTGCGCCCTCTTGTGGATTCTAAAACTGCAGCAGGACGACATACGCAGACGGAATATGTTGCTACGACAACAACAATTACTACAGCAACACCAGTTGCTAGGGACGGAACAAAAAGAATTTCAGCAGGATCAGGATACAAATAACACAACCACTATGGAAATATGCCTCCATGATAATGATTCTGAACACACATGTGCTGTTTTAGAATCAACAGAATTTCATGATAAGCTTGATTCTAAACATATTTGTAAGGAACCAGATTTGACACAAATTACAAATAAGTGTGCTCCTAGCCAAACTTGCACTGTTAATGAAGTGACACATCTCTATGATAATCATGGTTTTCAAAGAACTTTTTCTGATTTGGAAGCAACAAAGTTTCATAAATCTACTATGTTACATACAGACACATCAGAGATCGAATTAAGGCATTTTAATGCTTTAAAAAATATTCCAAATACCTCAGTCGAGTTATCCACTGCTGTTGATACTCCTTCATTCCAAGAAAAATGTTTGTCCCTCCATTTGTGTGCAGAAAAGGTATTCAGGATTGTTTGTCTCCCTTTGAAACCATATAATGTGTAATTGTGAAAGCTCACATTAGGGGTAGGATATAGAATTAACATTGAAGTTATGGTGTCAAAATATGTATGAATAATGTTGATGACCAACCAAAGGGCGGCCTAAAATCCAAGCAAAATTTGACTGTATTTATTGTAGTGTGTGACATTTAAAGTGTCTGATATATTATTAAATTGATATGACTTTATATGTAGTAATAAAACATTAACATTAAATTGGCATGACATCATTGATAATGATGAAACATTGAAATGTTTGTATATAAGAATGATGACATATATTTCTTGGTATTGCAAAGGGCTGACCTTCTTTCACCAACAATTATTCATACATGTATAGGGGGGGGGGGCATACATGCAAAGAGGGGGAGGGGGTAGTATAAACGAGAGCGCCGATGGCGTTAAAAGCATAGGTGCAAGATACAGGGAAGAATGGCGTCACGTGGTATAATGTAGTTCGATATCGCCATCCGCGAGTTTCTCAAATCAATAATTTCAAACAATTACCGACTATTTAAATAGATAATCTTTCCATTTACATCAGTGTTTGAAACGCTTATGAAAAATAATTACCCAAGCCTTTCAAAATTTAAGCACGGACAGATCTGTATCGAACTTTTCTTTTCACAAATGAAAATAGACGCTACCCTATTCGTCTGCGTCAAGAATTTGTCGTAAAACTTGTGGTAAGTGTTAGATGCAGACGTGCACAACAGATTGAGTTCTGAATACAGATTTCTGAATGCAGAGTTTTATAGAAACACCTCACAGCAGTTACTTCCCTTTGCTTCGCCCGGTCAGTAACTTCTAGTATAAGGGAGGCCACTGCGTAGGAGATTGAGATTTATAGTGCAGATAGAATTGTTTTACGAACGAAATTTGTTTTAGGTTATAAAAAGATTTTTTGACATAAAACGGTCTTAGAAAAATTCACTAAAAACGGTGTCAGCAATATTCTTGGAAGAAAACGTTAGAAAAACGTTTCCAAAAAAAAATTGTAAGAATGACCATATACTAAATTAAATAGATATTTCGTCTGATTTTTGATCAGGTAAGGCTTCATAAAGGGCAACCGATCGATGTGGATTTTCGAAATGTGGTATATACCATAAGCGTAAACGCACCTATGCTAAAAATGGGAATCCTCTTACACTGTTTTTTGTTTGTCTATAGAAACAAATTTTACTGACAAACTCCTCAGTATACAAAATGGAAAGTTGGTGCATGAAAGTATGAAATGAAGTTTGGTATGTGCAATTTTTACCTGCCTATATTTAAATTTCTTTAGTCACGCCCCTTTAAACATATGATCTGTTCAGATGATTGTTACAACTGGCTTCATGTGCAACTTTGATAAGCTGTAGTTAACATGTGTATTTCTAAGGAGGGCGATTATGTACATTATGTATTTAAAGTGAGAAATTGTTGTGTCTGTTTAACCCATTTATGCCTAGCGTCTAGAAAAAAGGCCTTGGCAAACAACGTAGACCCAGATGAGACGCCTCATGATGCGGAATTTCTGTAAGAAATATGGTAAATATAGAAATAAATATACAAGACATCCCTAATTTTGGAAATAAATTGATCCACTTTAGAAGGATGGGAGAGTCCACTAGGCATAATTGGGTTAATATTTCCTTTTGAGAAACAATTGTTTCTCTGACTGTAACTGTTTGTATTAATTAGAATTAGTTTATAGTAAGTTACAGTCTGAACAATTATCATCATACTTTCTGTATTCTCCTTACAGTTGTATGACAAGATCAACTCTCGCCAAAACCAGCCTTCCAAACACCTTACCACTGACGCTGTTATAAGGGCAAAACAGGTGAGTGATTTCCAGTATAGGGCCAGGTAGTGTCATATGAATATCAAACATTTATTTTATATACCCCAAGATCGAATGATCGGGGGTATATTGTTTTTGGCCTGTCTGTCTGTCTGTCATTCTGTCACTCTGTCATTCTGTCCCAAAACGTTAACCTTGGTTAAAGGATTGAGATAACTTTTGCAATATTGAAGATAGCAACTTGATATTTGGCATGCATGTGTATCTCATGGAGCTGCACATTTTGAGTGGTGGAAGTTCAAGATTATCCTTCAAGGCCAAATATACGGCTTCAAAGTGGCGCAATAGGGGGCATTGTGTTTCTGACAAACACATCTCTTGCTATTATTTTAACATCATTAGACATTTAAAATGCTCAAACAATTATTTTCAAAACACAAGGACCATTGTTTAAACTAAATGAACAACATGCAAATTCAAGGTATTTAATCAGTGAAATTTTGATTGCAAAAGAATAACAGAATTTCACTTATACACTTCAAGTCAAATTTTAATATTTATCTTCGTTTATTGGCTTCTTAACATGTTTGGTCTTTTTAAAGCACAGTCATGACAGAATGTCATGGTTTTATGACATCAGTACCCATGGCAGTCTTAACAAAGATCTGTAAAGTGATGTTCGTTAAGTGTCATCCCAGGATAGTCTGGGTAGTCTGCATGATCCAATTAGGGATGACACTTTTCTCATGTATGGTACTTTTCATTTAAATAAAGACTCTTCTTAGTTTAGGCGTAAAGTGGTGTCCAGGATTAGCCTATGCAGACTGCACAGGCTAATCTGGGATGACACTTTCCCCCAAATACATTAAGCCCCTTTTTCCCAAAGCGAGGCTTGTATATTTATTATCAATATGTTCCTGAAATGAAAGACTGTGAAAGATACCAAGACAATCAATATAATCACTGAAATAAACAATTCCTGCTAGTGCTTTAGGCTTTGAGGTTGTGCTTCTTTGAAAAGTGCTTGTAACTTTAATTTGTCATACAATATATTAATAAGATGTCCTCCTGAAAACTTTCTGGTATGCAGTAGCCTTTAAACAATCATTAATAAAATATTTCCCAGCCCTTGCATTCTATGTTATCTCAGATGTTTGTCTCTGATCAGGTTCTCCTTAACATTGAGGGGGATGGCAGTCCAGAGGCAAATGCCCTGCGATCACTTCTCGACAAGACACACTTTAAGGTGAGATACATGTACACATTTTTGGGGGCGTTTTTATGCCCCCGGTAGGGTGGTATAGAGCATTTGAACTGTCTGTCCGTCCGTCCGTCCGTCCGAAAACTTTAACATTGGCCATAACTTTTGCAATATTGAAGATAGCAACTTGATATTTGGCGTGCATGTATCTCATGAAGCTGCACGTTTTGAGTGGTTAAAGGTCAAGGTCATCCTTCAAAGTCAAAAGTGAAAAAATACAATCCAAGGGAAGTAATAAGCTTTAAAGGGGAGATAATTTCTAAACCTGCCGAATTATATTGAAATTTTATTTCAAAGCGGTGCAATAGGGGGATTTGTGTTTCTGACAAACACATCTATTGTTTTTTTTTATAGCTGATTTGGTTCTCAAGGCAAATATATTTACATTGTGTATTCTTGATAATTAGTATAAATGATGTTTGTTTGCCCCCAAAGGTTGACATATATAGTATTTGTAGATTCGTATTTTACCCTTAACCGCTTAGATACGTATTTTAACCTTTACCACTTAGATACGTATTTTTATGCATTTGTAGTCCCTTAGAAATTTAAATTTAATAAAATACCTTTCTTACTTAATTAAATTTTTAAAGGCTTCATTTCCAACCCTTATTTACTGATGAGCAGCAAACAGCATTAGACCTGAACAGACTGCTAGATACTCGCAGTCTGTTCTGGTTTTATGCTGGTTGCAAAAGCCATTTTCACTTTGCTTCTGAATGGGGAAAAGGTTAAGGCTTTTTTATTTCTTGTTTGTATTGTCTTTTGAGAGAATAACAAATACATCAGTTTTGCTGTAAATTATTTTTTAACAGTTTCAAAAATAGGGAATTTTGTGAAAAGAATGCATTTAACGTAAATATATAAAACAGAGTTTATGACAGGTGATGGTATGTTGGTTTTCACATTATTATGAATTATTTTAATAAAGTTGTGTGTCTATGCAACATAATGCTTCTTTTTTGTGTCAGAATTACAACTATTAATAACATCTAAAGTTTAGTAGGATGCCATATTATCCCCAAGGATACAATATTTTCAATATTGATATAACAAGTAGCAGTATTTATTCCCTAAGATATGTTTGCCAGTGTCGGGAGAAAATTGGATTTCTCATTTTATAACATAGATATATTGATGCATGCATTTGATGGGATATGTTTGTTTTGATGCAACTATCAGATCTGACATTTACCAATCTTTCATTTGCACACAGCATCAGAATTTAGACATGAAATTATGTTGAACTAACATTGTGTTACATTTATCCCAATAGATTTTTAAGAGGAAAATTTGGCTTCTAAACAGAATATTTGTGCCTAGGTCTGTCTGTCACTTAGTTAACCCTTTCCCACTTAAAAGTTAAGTGAAAATGGCCATGTGCAAACAGCATAAAACCAAAACAGCCTGCGAAAACTTGCAGTCTGCAAGTAACTCGCAGTCTGTTCAGGTTTAATGCAGTTTGCTGCTCATCTGTATCTAAGGGTTGGAATTGAAGCCTTTAAAACTTAAATCTAATAATAAAGGTCTTTAATTAGATTAAACTTTCTGAGGGACTACAAATGCGTAAAAATACGTATCTAAGTGGTAATGGGTGATATGCCTGCAACTTAGTCAAGAGTAGGGTTCTGATTTACCATGAACGTGACAGTCTGCCTCTCTGTCTCTGTCTGTCTCTCTTTATGTACACACATATTGTCCGACAAAGAACTTCACCACATTTCCCCATAAAACATTCATACTTACTCACATGCATTGTTTACGATGACATGATGTTGTCCATGTGAAACTTTTATTACTCCACATTCAAAATTACTAAAGTTGTCCCTTTTTAAGACCCTAGCATCTTCTGATGCCAAAAGTCAGATAGCAATAATTACTGGTCTGTCCGTTACTCCACCTGTTCATCTGTCCATGGTCTGTCTGTTACTCCACCTGTCCATCTGTCCATGGTCTGTCCGTTACTCCACATGTCCATCTGTCCATGGTCTGTCCGTTACTCCACCTGTCCATCTGTCCATGGTCTGTCCGTTACTCCACCTGTCCACCTGTCCATGGTCTGTCCGTTACTCCACCTGTCAATCTGTCCATGGTCTGTCCGTTACTCCACCTGTCCATCTGTCCATGGTCTGTCCGTTACTCCACCTGTCCATCTGTCCATGGTCTGTCCGTTACTCCACCTGTCCATCTGTCCATGGTCTGTCCGTTACTCCACCTGTCCATGGTCTGTCCGTTACTCCACCTGTCCATCTGTCCATGGTCTGTCCGTTACTCCACCTGTCCATCTGTCCATCCATCAGTCTGTTCAAGAATAACCAAAAATAACACAGCTTCCCACATCAAAGTTTTGATACTTGCATGGATTAAACACTTTCTGCACAACCACCTGACTTGACCTCATGTTGACCTTGAGCCTGACCTTTTTTAGTTTAATTCAGAATGTCCGAGTTCTTTGTATACCCACAATCATGTGTTTTGTCCAGCATCAATATCTAAAGCTGCAAAACTTGCTTGCATAGATGCTTTCTACGAATACATGTACTTTTTACTCTATTACCTTACTTGACCTTACTTGACCTCACCTGGCCTTACCTGACCTTGACATTGGCCTTTTTTAGACTAAGACTACTTCAGAAAGTTCAACTCTTGGTAAAAAAGGCGTATTTTGCGTTACATCAATACTACTTGCTACAAACCTTTGATACTTGCATGGAATATTTTGACCCTGACATTGACCTTCAAAAGGGATGATGAACCACTTCTGAAAAGGCTTTAACTGGGCGGCAAGTTACATTTAATTTAAGACCTTTCTTACTAAATTCAAGTTTTAAGGCTGTTTGCACATAGCCATTTTCACTTGAAAATTCATTTCTCTGATATTCTCTTGTATCTGGACTTAAAATCATCACAGATGCCTGATCACACCCAAGACAAGGTCAGTAATTCCACTGACATCCCTGCTACAGTTCCTGCCTCGATTAAAATCCATAAACGGCCACAATCCATCATTCCTTAACAGATAATAGTTTCTGAATATGGTCCCTGTACTGTCAGACAGACTTGTGTCTTCTATAGTAACACGTTATTGAACTTGTAAGCTGGCAACTCGCTTGTTAGAGTCTCTTTGTAATGTTATAGATGCCATGCTGTGTGTTGTTTGGCATTGCATGTTGTTTGGGAGTGAACTAGTGAAAAGTGCTGAGAAAGTGACTGGTTATTGGTTTCTACGTATTTGCTACTTTGCTTGGTTACTATACCATTTGTATGAACTGGTTGATTGACTTCAGTGGTAGTCAAATTTTTAGTGTGTTTGTCTTATTCAGGTAAGAGTTGTCGTATGTTTAATTTCTTCACAAAACATCAAACTCATTAGGCTTTTTTCTTTTTCGTTTTTGAAGCATAAGCGTACAGATGTTTGCATATACCTTTCAATGTAACTTTAAGTACATGTGTTTAAAACAAAGAAAATGTTAGTAATAAATGAATTTATTTTAATGTATGCTATCACTGTAAAATTCATAATACTTTCATGCTAATTAGTGTATCAATGTTAAATTGAAAACATCTACTGACTCTTATACCCAGGGGTAATAGGGTCAAGCCTAAAAAAATTGCAAACCTCTGACATTGTAAAACTCTTATAAAATATAGTTTACCTTGCATCACTGTATGTTTTTATGCCACTGGATAGAATGATCGGGGTGTATTGTTTTTGGCCTGTCTGTCTGTCTGTCATTCTGTCCCTAAACTTTAACCTTGCATTAAAGTTTTGCAATAACTTTTGCAATATTGAGGATAGCAACTTGATATTTGGCATGAATGTGTATCTCATGAAGCTGCACATTTTGAGTGGTGAAAGGTCAAGGTCATCCTTCAAGGTCAAAAGTAAAAAAGAATACAATCCAAGGGAAGTAATAAGCTTTAAAAGGGAGATAATTTCTAAACCTGCCAAATGATATATTAAAATTTTATTTCAAAGCGGTGCAATAGGGAGCATTGTGTTTTTGACAAACACATCTCTTGTTAAGTTTTTTTTTGTTGTTTTTTGGGGGGATGGGGTGATGGCAGTTACCATAATGATATATAATTCCGTCCAAGAGACACGCACACACTTTGGTACAATTCTGCTGTATGCTAGAATCAATCATATTATTTTGGATTTCTGTAATATCTTATTTATTATTATTTGAGCTCAATCGCATGCAAAGCTCAAAGGTTATTGTGGCACACTCCCATTTCTTGGGAAGAACTAGTACTTGTTGTCTTTGGAGAAATTCTATAGACTGCTGCTAGAGGTGGGATTAAACTCAGGATCTCCTTTTTTTAGCAGACGTAAAATCTGTCACAGTGATTTGTTTGCAGTAAATAAATGAATATGTAAAATATTGTAATTTTTGGGGCTGGAAATGTATTTGCTTACAGCGATTTTCCTTGTCCAATTGGGAAAAGTACCCGTACCGGTCCAATTGGGAAAAATCGAGTCGTGAAAACATCAAAATTGGGAAAAATCGAGTCGTGAAAACCTCAAATTGGGAAATTGTTGTATTTGATTATTTGCTCCCAAATACTTTAAAATTGATAACCAAGTGTTTTCAAGCTGTTAATATTGTATAAACCTAGGTTCAAGCTATAGAGCTGCAAAGGGAAACTAACTAAATGTTGCTTAAAAAAAAAAAAAAAAAAAATAATTTTTTTTTGTTTTTTTTTTTTTTTTTTTTTACCTTTAATTGGGAATTTAAGGACAGCAATTGGGAAATTTGTATTTTTTTCGTAATTGCGAAAGTGCCGTTTACCGGTACTTAATAAAGAAGGAGGAAAATCGCTGGCTTAAAACAATGATGCCTTAATATTAACTATGAAATGAATTCCTTTAAGGCAAACCTTTTCTCAAAAGTGTCTGCCACAATAAATGTTGAGACTCTTACATTTGTCCCGTGAAAAAAAAGTGAGCTAAAACTTGAGTTACTACAGTTACTGTAGTGTTTTTTAACCCTTAAAGCGCTGGAGCTGAATTTTAAAGGCCTTTGCAAACAGTTTGGATCCAGATGAGACGCCACAGAACGTGGCGTCTCATCTGGATCCAAACTGTTTGCTATTCTGATAGTATTCTTTGAAAAAAAAATGAAGAAAATGCTTATTTTAGAAATTCAGCAGACGACATTTTAGCAGAAGACAAATTACCCAGCATGCAAAGGGTTAACAAAATAGCTAAATCTTGGGTTTCTACTTCTACTGTAGTTTTGTCCTAACAAAAAGGCAAATACACTGCAAAGTAGTTCATTCTCTTATCATTATGTACCACTAAAAGGCTGGACATTTCTTTGCCATGAAATCAATGAAATTGGCAGAATCCAAGAAACTTGATTAGGAGCTGGTTGAAGGGTTTCCTTGTAAATGACAGGAACAGGAAGTTTGGCCTGAATCTTTATTATGTGCCTTGTCTTTCTTTTCATGAAAGCATCATATTACAAAGTTTTTATATTCATTTTGGTTTAATAAATATGATGATTGGAAGTAATTATAAAGATTGAGGTTTCAAATAATGTATAAATTACACAATTAAAGGCTGCAATCTTTATGTCAATAAGGGACAATTTAGGCTGCAGCAATGCAGCAAATACTAAATAACAGCAGGACATTATGGCTAGTTTTATTGTTCCAAAACTGTCTGTTTTTCAAGAAATTGTGCACAGAACCAATATTTATAAGGAAAATTGATTTAATTGTTGTTCAAAAATCTCTACTGGTGATATTCCTTGTTTGGCATGGTGTTTTTTATTGAACCAAAAAATGTTACACATTTTTGCAGATGAATAAATTCTCTCTGCTGTAAGATCCAGAAAGCTGACGTCTTGTTTGTCCAAATTCAAACCAAATTCCTTCAACTGGGGAGTGTGATGGGTGGTTTTTCAATATTATCTGATATATTTGAGCCATTTATTGTTTGCTTAAACCATCTTGCCAGTGAGGGAGAAAACATCAGGAGAAAACACTCTGACCAGTTTCTGTCAATTAAATGAATTTATTTGAGACAGAAATGAGCCCTGTCCTGGGAAAATGGGGTTTAATGCTGGTTCATAAATATTCATTCAAGATTAGCCTGTGCTAATCCGCACAGGCTAATTAGGGACAACACTTCCTGTCTAAACTGGATTGTTGATAAGAATAGATTTCGATAAATGAAAAATACCATAAAAACGGAAAGTGTTTTCCCTGATAAGCCTTTGCAGATTTCACATACAAATTTAGGATAATTGTTTACACACATGCATTCTCAAGCATAAAGCATCTACAGCAGTTTTGTGCCAAACCAGTAGTTCCTATATATATGAAGCGATATAGCATTGAAGAGGATTGAAGATGGGAATAATATTAAAAGCTATGGCAAGGGAAATTCTAATGACATACTGTGTCTTTCCTGGAAATTGTATTTCAAGAGTATACAACTTTCTAAAAAACTTTCTTCATTAAAATGCCTTCAAATTAATATTAAAGCCCATGTAAACCTAATATATAATTCAATTCATGCTAAACATTATTGCGTTTGTAATTAATAAATTTAATTAAATTAGTTTTAAAATCCACGTCTTTGTGTGAAACTAATAAATACTTGAACATGTAAGTGTTACGATCATTGTGCACTTAATCAATTTACACCAGGGAACATCAAGCAATTATGTCGTGTATAAGAACATATGATTTCAGCAATTCTTTGTTTATAATTAATTTTACTAAGTTTTTAGCTCCACTGGCCAAAGGCCAGCGGGGCATATGTCATGGTCCTGTGTCCGTCGTGTGTCCGTCCGTGCGTGCGTGCGTTAACTTTTCCTTAAAACATCTTCTCCTAAACTACTGGTCCAATTCTGATGAAATTTCTCAGGAATGTTCCTGGGGTGAACCTCTTTCAAATTTATTCAAATTATGCCCCTGGGGTCAAATTTGACCCTGCCCCGGTGGTCACAAAAATGAAAATTTGCTTATATAAGGCCTATTTTGTGAAAACTTTCAAAATCTTTCCGTCCATAACCATTGGGCCAAGGGCAATCAAATTTGGTATGTAGAGACATCTTATAGTCCTCTACCAAATTTCTTCAAATTATGCCCCTGGGGTCAAATTTGACTGCCCCGGGGGTCACAAAATTGAACATATGCTAATATAAAACCTGTTTTGTGAAAACTTTCAAAATTTTCTCGTCCATGACCATTGGGCCTAGGGCTATCAAATTTGGTATTTAGAGACATCTAATAGTCCTCTACCAAATTTCTTCAAATTATGCCCCTGTGGTCAAATTTGACCCTGCCCCGGGGTCACAAAATTGAACATATGCTTATATAATGCCTATTTTGTGAAAACTTTCAAAACTTCTCGTCCATAACCATTGGGTCTAGGTCTATCAAATTTGGTATGTAGAGACATCTAATAGTCCTCTACCAAATTTCTTCAAATTATGCCCCTGGGGTCAAATTTGACCCTGCCCCGGGGGTCACAAAATTGAACATATGCTTATATAAGGTATATTTCGTGAAAACTTTTAAAATCTACTCGGCAATAACCATTGGGCCTAGGGCTATCAAATTTGATATGTAGAGACATCTTATAGTCCTCTACCAAATTTGTTTCAAATTATGCTTCTGGGGTCAAATTTAACCCTGCCCCAGGGGTCACAAAATTGAACATATGCTTATATAAGGCCTGTTTTGTGAAATTTTTAAAAATCTACTCGTCCATAACCATTGGGCCTAGGTCTATCAAATTTGGTATGTAGAGACATCTAATAGTCCTCTACCAAATTTCTTCAAATTATGCCCCTGGGGTCAAATTTCACCCTTCCCCGGGGGTCACAAAATTGAACATATGCTTATAAAGGGTGTATTTTGTGAAAACTTTAAAAATCTACTTGTCCATAACCATTGGGCCTAGGGCTACCAAATTTGGTATGTAGTGACATCTTATAGTCCTCTAACAAATTTGTTCAAATTATGCCCCTGGGGTCAAGTTTGACCCTGCCCCGAGGGTCACAAAATTGAACATATGCTTATATAAGGCCTATTATGTGAAAACTTTCAAAATGTTCTTATCCATAACTGTATGGCATAGGGCAACCAAATTTGGTTTGTAGTGACATGTAATAGTTCTCTTCTTAGTTTGTTTAAATTATGCCCCTGGGGTCAAATTTGAAACTGCCCGAGGGGTCACATAATTAAATATATGCTTATTAAGGTCTTATTTTTTGTGAAAACTTTAAAAATCTTTTTGTCCATAAACATTGGGCCTAGGGCTACCAAATTTGGTATGTAGTGACATCTTATAGTTCTTTATCAAATTTGTTCAAATTATGCCCCTGAGGTCAAGTTTGACCCTGCCCGAGGGTCACAAAATTGAACATATGCTTATATAAGCAGAGCTCCAGATAAGGGCCGTACAGCCGTAAATATGCCTTTTTCATGAAGATTTACGCATTTATTTTTATAAACTGGATGTACAATTACGACATTAATATCCATTTTACGCATTTACGAAAAAATTCTGGCCGTACCGATACGTCTGCGTCAGCGCGGCGTGATTTGTTGGTCTCTTACCTAACGGCGCTTTTTGTTAATTTAAATTACCGAAAAGTTGTAGACTGGGTTCATATAGTACTGTCTATTCTGTCGCGTGATTTACTGTAACTTGTAAATCCGTCAAAAACGATATGTCTGCGCGCAATTGAATGCCGGCTTAACCGAAAGCGGCTCAAAACAACACTTTGTTGTCATATAATGACTACATACGGTGTCTTCTAACCATCCTGACATTAAATCTGTAAACCCAGAAAAAGACATTGTCGCCCCGATATTAAATGATTTGATTGCATCGGTGGCGTAAAACAATAGAAAACATGATGGGAAACGGATGAGACAGTGAAATAAGTGTTCATTTACTTAGCTTACTAGTTGGCTTGTGTTTTGTTGTCAAGAAAAATGAAGAAATAGTATTAGTCATGAGTTTTAATGTGTAGTTGTATTAGCATCATAATTCAGAATGGAAAACCTAATACAGTAACTGTTTAAGAAGCTACATATATTTATTATAATTGCTGCAAATGTTTCTGTAAAGTAAGTTATACACCCTTCAATATCCACGAGCACGGGTAGTACAGTACTACCTGTATTTTTGGATATGGTAGTACAGGTACTAATTGATTTTAAGCGTTACTCCTTTTCTTTCTGTCAGTGGCAGTACCGTTACTAATTTCACAAATCCTTATCTGGAGCTCTGTATAAGGCCTATTGTGGGAAAACTTTAAAAATCTTTCTATCCATAACCGTATGGCATAGGGCTACCAAATTAGGTATGTAGTGACATGTAATAGTTCTCTTCTTAGTTTGTTCAAATTATGCCCCTGGGGTCAAATTTGAAACTGCCCCGGGGGTCACAAAATTGAATATATGCTTATAAAGGGCTTATTTTGTGAAAACTTTAAAATCTTTCTGTCCATAACCATTGGGTCTAGGGCAACCAACATTGGTATGTAGTGACATCTTATAGTCCTTTACTAAGTTTGTTCAAATTATGCCCTGGGGTCAAATTTGACTATGCACTGGGGGTCACAAAATTGAACGTACGCTTATATAAGGCCTATTTTGTGAAAACTTTAAAAATCTTCTTGTCCATAAACATTGGGCCTAGGGCTACCAAATATGGTATGTAGTGAAATCTTATAGTTCTCTACCAAGTTTGTTCAAATAATGCCCCTGGGGTCAAATTTGACCTTGCCCCGGGTATCACAAAATTGAACATATGCTTATATAAGGCATATTTTGTGAAAACTTCAAAAATCTTATTGTCCATGCATTGAAGAATTTTTCCAGAGCCACTCGCCCTGCAGGGCGAGTAGGCCTGACAATCCACTCGCCCTTCACTTTAATCTACTCGCCCTGCATTAAAAAATAAATATATCTATATTTATAGTTATGATCAACCAGAACCTTTTTAACCTATGTAACATAGTGACACTAAACTGCAAACAAATTAACTACATTATCTGATGGATTTTATTAGCTTTCCTTACGTTTCTTGCACCTGTTTCCTTTTCTAAACACTTCTGCTTCTCGTTTTGATGACCTTTCTTTCTGTTCCCTGTCTCCACCACCTTGCAGACATTTTAAAATAGAACCTTTTTTGATGCTGAGTTTTAATTAAAGGGACTGTCAACCACGGCGACAAAGAAAAGAAAATTTGTAAAATACCGTATTTTTTTACAATTATTAGTTTATATTAATTAAAATATCACGACTGGTATATTACATTACTTGAAAAAAGTTGTTAAGTTTTCATATTTTTAGTATATTTGGTAATAAATTTTACTGAGTATGTCTACCAGGTAACTACCAGTTAAATAACACCAGTAGATTGATCATCATCATCACGTGGTCATCTCAGGAATGCAAATTGTGCATGCGTAGTGAATTGTATATATCTTATAAATTTATACATGTAAAATTATCAATCTACATGCGTTATGTATAGTGTGTGTATCGTTATGTCACCTATTTTCGCGATGAACTTTTCTTTTTTCGTCATTCGTGGTTGACAGTCCCTTTAATATTTCAGACGAACTTTTACTGAAAGACACGCTTGATTGACAAATGGTTACAATATTGTAATTTTTTGATAAGGCTTCTGATCATGAATTATTATGTTTATTAATAATTATTGTTTCTGTTTATTTATAATTAATTAACCAGATATGTAATAATTTTTTATTGATATTTACATTAAAATGAAATTTTATCCTTCACGGAATTACAAATATATTTAACTGTTTTTTTTTCACTTTTAATCAATAAGCTAAGAGCACTGACAGATACGAAAAGAGCGCAGCCGATTTCAAAAATTATTTTTACTGTGCCCATGACGTCATGTTTTCATTGTCAAAACGAAAGTGCAGTTTCTTTGTGTACTAAACCTTTTTTTTTTTGTTCGAAAAATTGTTCGCAATTTGTATCGATGTGGCAGGAGTTCTGGAACTGAATTTATATTTCTCAACTTGAATAACAGCACTCGCCCGGTCGGTCGAGTATTTAACAAACTTTACTCGCCCGACCGTCAACTGCACTCGCATATGCGAGCGGTCGAGTGGATTCTTCAATGCCTGTTGTCCATAACCATCCAGCCTAGGGCTATCAAATTTGGTATGTAGTCACATATTATAGTCCTCTTCCAAATTTGTTCAAATTTTATACCTGGGGTCAAATTTGAACCTGCCCCGGGGGTCAAAAAATTGAACATATGCTTATATAATGCCTATTTTGTGAAAACTTAAAAAAAAAATCTTGTCCATAACCATTCGGCCTATGGCTACACTATTTGGTATGTAGTGACATTGTATAGTCCTCCACTTAGTTTGTTCAAATTATGCCCCAGGAGTCAAATTTGACCCTGCCCTGGGGGCCACAAAATCAATTATATGCTTATATAGTGCCATATTTGTAAAAACTTAAAAAATTCTCTTGTCCTTAACCATAAGGCATAGGGCTACCAAATTTGGTATGTAGTGACAATTCTAATAGTTCTCTACCAAGTTTGTTCAAATTATGCCCCTTGGGTAAATTTTGACCCTGCCCTGGGGGGTCACAAAATTGAATAAACGCTTATAAAGCGTCTTTTTTGTGAAATCTTAAAAAAAACAACTTCTTGTCGAACACCATTTAGACTATGGCTACCAAATTTGGTATGCATTAACATCTTATAGTCCTCTACCAAGTTTGTTCAAATTATGCCCTTTGGGTCCATTTTGACCCTGACCCGCAAGTCACAAAATTGAACATTATATGCGCTTATATCTTGCTTATTTTGTGAAAACTTTTAAAATATTCTTGTCCTTAATTCTAGGACCTAGGGCTACCATATTTTGTATGTACATGTAGTGAGATATAGTAGTCCTCTACAAAGTTTGCTCAAATTATGCCCCTGGGGTTAAATTTGACCAAGCCCAGGGGGGCACAAAAGTGTACATGTGCTTAAGTAGGGCCTATATTTAAGTATTTGCGCATGCAGAGAATATTTGTTTCAGCCTTTTTTCAGCAGTGGAGCGATACAGGGCCATCATGGCCCTCTTGTTGTATTTTGTGGGGTCATATCAGGTCTAAAGTTGTTGTTCTGAGGAGGTCCTGGAGGTCTCTAAGAAGTAGTATCTGCTAGGTTTCACTCACTTCAAAAATGTTGAGTAACAACACAACTATAAACAGAGACATAACTGGAAATTATTTCATCCAATGTGAACAATAGAAAATTGGTTGGGAAAAATGCAGGTATAGTGGAATTTAAAGAGAGCCATTACCCAATAAAAACCATAGTAAAAAAATTGCTTTATGAGAAAAAAAGAAAATGGGTAATGTTTCAAATATAAAAGGTTGCCATATATAGTCATATCATGCAGCAAACTAACCGAGTGAGGTCAATTGATTTCTTCCAATTTCTAGGCACCTTCTCCTATCTATGAGTAAAACAATGTGATTAATTTGTGTAGCTGTCATGTTATTGAATGGAAGACCATTACTATAATGACAACTATAGAATACGTGGCTTATAGGTTCCATGTGACAAGGGACATGCTTGTTTCCTCGATAATAATAGGAGATCATTGAAAAGACCTTTTAAATGGAATATTTCCAGACCTGGCCATTAGTGTCAAGTTTATGTCTTGTGTTAATATTTCTGAGGTCGATTAATTATTTTATGCCAAAAGTGAATGCCCAAATTTAATCTTTTTAAAGAAACTAATCATACATTACAATACATGTTTATGCTTTTCTCTTTTATCTAGAAAATTACAAAAAGTTTCCAAACAATAAAGAAGTGTCTTTTGAACTAATTTAGATTTTAAGATATTTAGCCTTATTTCAACATAAGCAGATTTAAATTGTTTTAATTTATGTAACTGACAGGCATATTTTTACGTATTTGGTCATATTTGTATAACAAATTTACTTTACGGTCTTTTCCCATGAAATAGCCAAATGTCCATATATTACCAGACATCCATGCCAATGGTTGCAGACAGTGCCCTACAGAACGCTCAGTAATATTGACACTTGAGGGTTTAATCAGAGGCCATCGAAAGTCACACTTTCTAATTTATCTATCTAGTTTATTCAGTATTCAGTATTTGATTGTGCAATTTATTATTCAGTTTGGACAGTTCAGTGGTAGATTAATGGCTGTATAATTTCTGACTCCTTCGGCTCTCTGAAGTTATTTCCTCTTACAGATACATGAGGCACTTCCAATATCTCAATGAAAGTCACACTTTCTAATTTATCTATCTAGTTTATTCAGTATTCCGTATTTGATTGTGCAATTTATTATTCAGTTTGGACAGTTCAGTGGTAGATTAATGGCTGTATAATTTCTGACTCCTTCGGCTCTCTGAAGTTATTTCCTCTTACAGATACATGAGGCACTTCCAATATCTCAATGAAAGTCACACTTTCTAATTTATCTATCTAGTTTATTCAGTATTCAGTATTTGATTGTGCAATTTATTATTCAGTTTGGACAGTTCAGTGGTAGATTAATGGCTGTATAATTTCTGACTCCTTCGGCTCTCTGAAGTTATTTCCTCTTACAGATACATGAGGCACTTCCAATATCTCAATGAAAGTCACACTTTCTAATTTATCTATCTAGTTTATTCAGTATTCAGTATTTGATTGTGCAATTTATTATTCAGTTTGGACAGTTCAGTGGTAGATTAATGGCTGTATAATTTCTGGCTCCTTCAGGTCTCTGAAGTTATTTCCTCTTACAGATACATGAGGCACTTCCAATATCTCAATCCATTGTGATTTTGTGCATTAAACAGTTAGAAATTTAATTGATGCAAATCTCTTGTGAAAATCTCTTAGTCATTTAGACCAAGTAGAAATAGTGTTACTTGTTTCTATCATAAATACATCTCCCATCAGTTGATATTGATTTAATTTTGGAAAATGAATGCATAGTTCATTATAATAACAATAAAATTTCACATATTGATATTGAAAGAATTGTGCTCACATCATATTTGGTATTATTATAAGCTGTGGTTTCATTCCTACATATCAGGACTCCAAA
The DNA here is from genome assembly GCF_020536995.1 of Dreissena polymorpha. Lineage (NCBI taxonomy): Eukaryota > Metazoa > Mollusca > Bivalvia > Myida > Dreissenidae > Dreissena > Dreissena polymorpha. The sequence continues at coordinate 42,251,647 of NC_068360.1, forward strand.
TCGTTTTGAAGTCTTGATACACTGTAATAATTCAAACATTTTAATTGAACTATAATTATATCTCTTGGCTTTATTCCATGATGAACTCTGAATGTCTAGCTCAACTACAATCACTTCAACTAATACCACTTAAACTTATACCTCTTCAACTAATAACTCTTCAACTAATAACTCTTCAACTAATACCTCTTCAACTAATAACTCTTCAATTAATACCTCTTCAATTAATAACTCTTCAACAAATACCTCTTCAACTAATACGTCTTTAACTAATTAATACCTCTTCAACTAATACCTCTTTAACTTATACCACTTCACCTCATACCACCCCTACTGATACCATTTCTCCCTCATTCTGTTGCATATCATAAGATATACTGTAGATTTTACACTGGTAATCATGCTCAATGGAACTCTTCCTCCAGACCTAGACTACATTACACTATATCTAGGCTACATTCCACAATATCTAGGTTCAATCAACAATGCCTAGGCTTAATTCCACTACATCTCTCTTCTGTAAAATGCAACTCCTCCATACCTGGGCTACATTCTACTATATGAAGGTTACAATCCAAAAATACCTAAGCTTCATTCCACACTACCTCTCTCCCGACAGGCCTTGCTGCAAGCCCACGATGTCGTGGCCCACGAGGTGTACGGAGAGGAAGCTGTGAGAGTGACACCTACGACGACACAGCCCTTCCTCAACGGCACTGCCGACCCTGAGTCACCTGACATGTCAGACACGGACACAACTGTGACACGTGTGCGGCTTGTGCAGTTCCAGAAAACAACAGATGAGCCAATGGTATCTTTATAACTTAGAACAAATTAAGTAAAATCTTAAGAAGGGGTGGAGAATGCACCGAGCCCCTTATTAGCCATGATTATTGACTTCATATGTTCTAATGTACTTAGAATGTAATGTACACTGTGATTGGTTGATAAAAAGCAGCTACCTGTTGGGTTTTATGGGGGAGTTTCATATAATATATGAAAGAATTTCAAAGATAGTGCAGTATCGGTTTCATCTACTTTCACAGGGCATCACTCTGAAGCTGAATGACGATGGTCGGTGCCTGGTTGCGCGGATCATGCATGGAGGGATGATCCACCGACAGGGCACGCTGCACGTGGGAGATGAGATAAGGGAGATCAACGGGGTCAGCGTCATCGACCAGACCGTGGACAACCTCCAGAAAATGCTGGTATTGTACTTATATGAATTCTCTGAGTGATTATAGGCATCAAAAGTAGCCTTATGATGTTTATGGCAGCATTGGAGACAACTCAGAATTTCTTCAGCCATTTAACAAGTTGCAATATATTAATATCACTAATTGATTATTGTCTCCTTCTTTGGTTGGAAAATAGATTTGAGCCAAGCTCTGGGAATATGGGGCTTAATGCATGTGCTTTAAGTGTTGTCCCAGATTAGCCTGTGCAATCTGCAATGGCTAATCAGGGGCGACTCTTTCCCCTTAGACTGGAAAAAAGCATTACGCACATGCATTAAGCCCTGTATCCCCAAAGCATGGCTGATTTTTAGCGAGCGTCGTCCAACGTCTGCCGTCCGCGTCGTGCTAAAACCTTAACATTGGCCATAACTTTTAAAAATTGAAGATAGCACCTTGATATTTGGCATGCATGTGTATCTCATGAAGCTGCACATTTTGAGTGGTAAAATTTCAATGTGAACATCATCCTTCAAGGTCTAGGGTCGAAAAATCAAAGTTAAGGGAAGTAATAAGCTTTAAATGGACATAGTTATCTGACCTGCCCACATATATTTTTTTTTTAATAAATCAAAGCAGCGCAGAAGGCGGCATTGTGTTTCTGACAAACACATTGTGGTAAAAGGTAAAGGTCATCCTTTACGGTCTACGGTAAAAAATACAAATTTAAGGGAAGTAATAAGCTTTTAAAAGGGAGATAATTATTCAATATTGAACATAGCCACTTTATATATTTGGCATGCATGTGTATCTCATGGAACTGCACATTTCTTTATGATTTAATTAAGGGACATACATGTTATCGCATGTACTGAAACTTCATTTATCAGTTGAGTTTTTGTTGGTTCAAGCTAGTGACAATCATTCTCCATTGCAGAAAGTGCAGGGCACAGTAAGCTTCAAGGTGATACCCAGTCAGAGAGGGCTGATCTTCCGAGAACGATACGAAAACAACAACCACAAGGAGGTCAGTGCAAGCGTAATTTACCGTTGAAATATTTATCAGGGATGTAAACTAACATTTTGATCAGAGTTTTTCATTCAGTATTTCTAGATTACGGTGGTTTCACCTTGCAGTAAAGTTTTGATTGTTATACATGTGTGTGTATTTCGAAGTTTATGAGGTCCTTTCCAAGCCATAGGCTACATTATTTGTGGACCCAAAGTGTGCCCCAGCACCCCTACCTAATTAACTTACAAGACTCACGAATGTTGGGACCGATTTTGAATTATAGCTGCAATATCCAGCTTTTTTGTTATGCCCTTGGATCAAATGATTGGGGTATATTTTCTTGGCCTGTCTGTCTGTCCTTCTGTTTTTCATTCTGTCCCAAAACTTTAACCTAAAACTTTAACCTTGGTTAAAGTTTTGCGATAACTTTTGCATTATTGAAGATAGCAACTTGATACTTGGCATGCATGTGTATCTTATGGAGCTGCACATTTTGAGTGGTGAAAGGTCAAGGTCATCCTTCAAGGTCAAAGGTAAAATATATGGCTTCAAAGCGGCGTAATAGGGGGCATTGTCTTTCTGACAAACACATCTCTGTTCTTACAGATTTTTTTTCAGATTGTTATACATCCTCTTGTCAATGAAAATTGGTTTTATATCTAGCCTGAATCACATCAATGGGCCGTGCTCTGTGAAAAGGGGGTTTAATGCATGTGCATAAAGTGTCGTCCCAGATTAGCCTGTGAAGTCAGCACAGGCTAATCAGGAAAGACACTTTCCACTTTTTTGGTATTTTACTTTTGTCTAAAGATAGTCTCTTCTTCACTGCACAGGCAAATCTAGAACGACACTTTACACACATGCATTATTATTATTATGTATGACTCTTTGCAACAGACTTCCCTAGGGGCTGGGGCCAATGTGGAAGGCCAAAGCTCACTGGGTTTTCGCCCGCACATTGAGGTATTGGTAAATACATTCACCCTTCAGAACTAACCATTGCATTCCAAAAAACTTCTGTTATTTACTTATTCATTTTGTTATCCGCCCAGAATGATAGTTGAGTTTGGATCTGCATTTTATTGATTTTCGATCTGTTCAACCTTGGACAACACTGTTTTATTTTTGGTTGGTTGGATATGCTACATCAACTTTTACCATATATTTTCAGAAATTATGTTTATTTGACACTTAATTATATGTTCTGTAAATGGTTTACAAGTACATCTACCTACATGTTTTTGGCCTTAAAACTGTTATATTTTAAACTTGTTAAATATATTGTAAGTTTTGGCAGATATTGGGTTATACCTTCCATTTTACATTTTTTTCAGAGTTGGTAATACAGTACAGCCAAAGCGGAACAAACGTATTTCGCGATCCGCGGCGGCAAGGCGAAACGAGTCGATGCCGCGTCAGTCGTTGAAGCCGCGTCAGTATGCGGCGGCAAGTCGCATTTCGCCGCGAAACTTCGCATCTGTCCGCCGAGGCATTCCGCGATTCGCGACATGATGCCGAGTCGATGCGCATCATGAAATAAAAAATCTGTTTCAAAATAAGTTACATGTAGTTAACAAATTTTTAAAGAACAATTATAATAATAATTAAAATCATAATATATTTATTGTGCGCGGATTGTATTAGCATATACATGTAAGCATAGTTAATGTGTCTGGCCAATTAAGTTTGTTTCCCGCCCGTAGTGTATGTATTTCACACATAAACAAGGTCACGTAATTATGTTTTCGCACATACAAGTGGTCAAAGCTCCAGCATATGCTGGATTTATAAATTAATTGCATGTTGATTCTGCTATTATATTTTAGCTGAGAAAATTAGCAGTTTGAAGCCACATCAATAATCAAGACGGTGACGACGTATTTGTTGTTTTGTTAATTATCAGCTTATTATAACTATTGTTTGAATATGCGTATATAAATACGTTTTATTTTGTTCATATTATACAGTTAATATCGCTACTAATTACCCGATAATCCCGTATATTCCAGTTTTCAAGCAAATGCTAGTAAATATTTACGATACACAAACATTCTCGATATTTCCTTAAGTATCAAATACATTTTGGCATTTGTTACCATTAATAGAGATGATGAAATAATGTCTAATCGGGGCGGTTTTTTTCCACTGAACACGCGATTTACGCCTGACGTGATGTTCATGTATTTATACAACACAAAATACACCCAAATTTTCGCGCGCATTTTATGAAACAAAGGATATTTTAGCACAGTTTATTTGACGCTTGAATTTGCCAAAGGACGCGTTAGCATTAAAATTTGGAAGTGTGTTTCGGATTACAAATTTAATAATGATAATCGAACGAAATATAAACAGCTGCGCGTAATTAATTCTACTCTACACATACATGTATGTACATGTAGGTGGATATCTTTTCACTCGATCCGCCGCGTACGTATGCGGCGGATTTACTCCGCGAAAGTACGCGAGGTTAATACAGACTCGGCGTCGTTGCGCGGATCGATGCCGAGTGCCACGGCGATACGCCGCGTGAACACACGATTCGGACGCCGCGGACTAATAATCTGGCCGTGGCGTAGCCGCGGATTATGTTTGTGCCGCTTTGGCTGTACTGTATAGTATGCATAAACATGTATTCAGTTTGCTGACAAAATTAGTTATATTTGGTGAATTGTCTGCCCCTTGAGCTATTATGTTTGCCTGAACTTATTGCTATTTAGATAATTTTTAGTTTTCAACAGTTGCTGCATGTTTTAAGCATGAAGGCAGTTTTCATTTTGTTATAGTTGTTTTGTTTGGAGATTTTTTATACATTTTATAAATCATTTCTTACATAATGTTTTAAATATGTAGTCATGAAATATTAATGTTATTACCAATCATATATTGTATGGTATTAATCCACTCACATTCACTTATGTATACATATTATAAATCATATGTTAAATAGCACTGAAAAACGAAAAAAAACAACACATTACATACAGTGGCTTGAATCTATATAAATGTTGCTTCGCAAAATAGTCAGCGATATTATCATCTACAATATGCTATATGATTGTATGATATAAAAGCACTGCAAAATAGCAAAAAAAGGCCTTATATGTTGTTTGGAAACGTCTATACAGATTAATCTTTCTCCTCAAAGAGTCATCTATGTTTTGCTTTTATGCCCTGGCATCTTAATGCAAAAGAGATAGACTAGGCAGTGTCTGTCTGTTGTTACATTGAGGTATAATTGTTTTAAGTGTTCTTCAAGCATCAACACCACTTGCTGAAAATCTTAGATAATTGAATATTTGTTGCTTAATGATGGTAAACTATTAACCCATGACTTTCTAATTTCATGCTTATTATTTCTAATTTTGACTAATTTCTTAACTGGATGTCAATATTTCATCCAGCTGCAATACTTTTAGACACAGCACTTAGGTACCTGCACAGTTATTGCTTGTGATTGATTCAATGATTGTTTTGTTTCAAAGATTGCTTATGATTTGTTATATTTTTTATCTGGCAGCAAAACTATTTGACACAACACTTGGGTACTGACACAGATGTTGCCGATGATTGTTTATATGATTGTTTATGATTGCTTAAGATTGTTTTAATGCTTTTTCAAACAGCATACACTAGGGTAATTGCACAGTTGATCCTGATGATTATTTTTCTATCCATATTATCACTCAGCTGCACTTTGATCTTTATTAACCCTTAAAGCGCTGGAGCTGAATTTTAAAGGCCTTTGCAAACAGTTTGGATCCAGATGAGACGCCACAGAACATGGCGTCTCATCTGGATCCAAACTGTTTGCTATTCTGATAGTATTCTTTAAAAAAAAATCGAAGAAAATGCTAATTTTAGAAATTCAACAGACGACATTTTAGCAGACGACAAATTTCCCAGCATGCAAAGGGTTAATAGGACTTAGAATATTCAAATGGGCTATTTAGTAGATCTTACTGCTTGGTCTATAAAGAACACTGTTTCACACAACACTTGCCATACTTCAATTGTTGTTACTTATTACCATTCCTAATAGACATATATCGCCCAGCCCCTCTCTGACCTTGACCTTGCCTAAGAAATGGGTCATTAAGCATCACCATCGGGCATATGTGTTAGTCAAACAAGGATTCTTCTTTTATTACTTATTCTAGAGAGTAATTTCATTTTTACTGAGAGTTGCATATGTCATTCATAATTATATTAGCAAATCACTTATTTGACAACTTTAGCCCCATGACTAGATTTAGAGTGCCTATAATGTCATTATGCCCCCACAAAAGAAGTTTAGGGGGGTATATAGGAGTGAACTTGTCTGTCAGTCGGTCCGTATTAAGTGTCTGCTCTCTAATTCAAGTTGCTTTCATCGGATCTTCACCAAACTTGGTCAGATGTTGTATCTAGATGATGTCTAGGTCAAGTTCAAATATGGGTCATGCCGGGTCAAAAACTAGGTCACAGGGTCACTTAGTGCGTCTTAAACATTGAGCATGTTGTCCGCTCTCTAATTCAAGTAGTTTTCATTTGGTCAGAAGTTGTATCTAGATGATGTCTAGGTCATGTTCGAACATGGGTCATGGCAGGTAAAAAAAAAATAGGTCACGGGTCACGCTTAGTGCGTTTTAAGCATTGAGCATGATGTCGGCTGTTTTTTGTGAAGATAACATGCAAAATATTCTGTGTCAATGCGGCATGTGGGGGTATTCGTCACGTCTGTGACAAAGCTCTAGTTTCTTAAGTTGTACAACATTTGATGTTTATGTGGATTAAAAGGTGCTTCCTACTTTCAGAGTCACATTGATTTTTCTATGAGGAATGGTTCAGAATACATAAGATATTATCAGTTTTGTTATTTCTTCTGGGCTTTCCACTCTTGTAAATCCTCTTTCTTGATCTGACTATTGTTCTTAATTGTAAAAGAAATGCACAAAGCAAAACACACTGTAACATCTTCTATTTTTGCCAGTTTTCACATGTACATATCAAGAAAGTGTCACATTTAAAGTTGTATCCCATTTAAGCTAAATTTTACTGCTTTTTTTCAGATATTTGTTCGAGCCCTGTTTGACTACGTTCCATCCGATGATGATCTCATTCCATGCTCGCAGGCTGGTGTTCCATTTGCAGTTGGAGACATCCTCAGGGTAGGGCACCTTTTATCTGATGAGTTACTTTGCATGATTCTATGCTTTTTGTCTCAAAGTTACATGTCAGACTAAAATATGCCACATTTGTGAACAGTCACACAATTTACCCAATCGATTATACATTGCTTAAAAAATAAGTTTGTTCACAGTAAGAAAACTGACTTAATCAAGTATAAATGAGCTGTAGGCAATTCTATGGAGAGTTAAGTCCCTTGACATGTATGTCTGTAAGCTATTCAACTGAGAGTAACTTCTCTTGGCATTTTTTTCTCATTTACATACTATTGAGAGTTACTCCCTCCCCAAAACTTATAAATGTATACAATTTTACCCATAGTTATTTCCCCAGACATGTGTTTCTATTAGCAATTCTTTCAAGAGTTATTTCCTCTGAAATGTGTGTCTATAACGAATTCTAACAAGAGTTTTTTCCCCTGACATTTGTGTCTACAAGCAATTCTTGCAAGAGTTATTTTCCCTTGACATGTGTTGTTATAAGCCATTCTTCTAAGGGTTGTTTTCCCTAACAATTGTGTCTATAATCTATACTTCCAAGACTTACTTCCCCTGATAAAAGAGTTATTTCCCCTGACGTATGTGTCTATAAGCAACTTTTCCAAGAGTTTTTTCCCTTGACATATGTTTCTATAAGCAATTACAAGTTGCTCCCCCTTACAGGTGATCAGCAAGGAGGACAACAACTGGTGGCAGGCACGCCGTATTGACGTCCCGACCATCGAGCCTGCGGGCCTCATCCCCTCGCCTGAGCTGCAGGAGTGCAGGGCCATGACCTTGGCCAAGGAGAGGGCCCGCCAGGAACATACAGGTAGGGGCTCTCAGGGCCCAAAATCTGTTATTTTTATGGCGGAACTGGGCCAGCAGGATCAGTTGATAAGAGTGTCGGACTACAAATTCATGGATTCAAGGATCACTGTTCGGGGATGTTTAGGGATTTGTCATGAAATTATATCTATGGTAATTCTTCTCATACTCCCATGACTCCTGATTCAAATAGGGCACTTGTCAGTAACTGGTATATCAAACTTGTACCAAGGAAAAGTGGGAGAAGATTGGTCTGAAAAATATTGTTGAAAAATTGTTGAAAACAGAATAAATAAAAGATAAAGAAAAATAGAAAAAAGGCCTCTTTTTTTAACCTTTTTGATAACCGTAAGAAATTCTCCCTGATGTTAACATAAAAAACACAGCTAACAATCAATCTTGATGTTGTATAGTAGGATTATTGTAAGAGGAACGTAAAGCCAAAGCAACCAATACAATTGGCATAGTTTATTACAAGAAAACTATTATGATATTATTTAGAAATTATGTTTCAAATAGAAAATGATGCAAATTATCCCTCATTCGATAGTGTGGAACCCCTGACGACAGAGAAACATAGAATGTAAAAAGTAAAATAAATAGAAAATATTTGAAAAATTTCATGCAATAATAATGCACGTTAACATTTGTTTTAACTATTTATTGCAGTGCATTGTTCATGGTTTGGAAAAAAGAAGAAAGACAAGTACCTTGCCAAACACAACGCTGTGTACGACCAATTAGAGGTGAACACGTATGAGGAGGTTGTACGATTGCCAGCGTTTGTTCGTCGAACATTAGTCCTTCTAGGTAAGATATTTACAAGCCTTTTATTACCAAATAATTGGTTGTTCAAGACCAAATAAATAATGGCCTTTGTTTGGAAAACATTGGTCTTTAAAGGTCAGTAAATAAAAGGTGTCTCTTCATAAAAAGTTCATAAAATGTGTATTTCTGCTTTTGAAAGAAACACTTTACCATAAAATAAGTATGCTAAAGGCATTTTAAGTCTGTTTAAATTATATTTATAAGTGCATTTAAAATGTTGAGAAAAAAGTATAGAAGTGTATTAAAGATGTATTAAATGTGCATTAAATATAGTTGCAATAACTCTGCTTTAAACGTGCATTAAATACACTGTTTTTCGAGTAGGGAAGTAATACGTCTTTGCATTGTTAGTTTTATGCAGTCTACAGTTATTAAAAAATTATGGCTTACGTTAGTTGTTTTATAACACATTGAAAAAGACTTGAATAAAGGTGGGCAAATGGTTACTTTTAGATATTTGGTTTAGAATTGTCATACTACAGAAAAACAGTGTGCAGTGTCTACATGTGAATGAACAATCCTGTTTAAGATAATCATGATAAGTCATTCTGTAAGAAAAACATTATAATTTAACTGTGCAGTTTACTGTGAAATCCTTTCAGTCAGTCAACAACTAACAATCAGCAAGCATTAGCAGTTGCTTAAGTTTGTGTTAAACGTAAAAAAAAGTTTTCGGGGGGGGGGGGGGGGGGTATTGGTTCTTTCTTTTTGGTAGTTTTATGCTGTACGTGTTGCAGGTGCCCACGGTGTTGGAAGGCGACACATCAAGAACACACTTATCACCACCCATCCGGAGAGATATGCCTACCCCACCCCTTGTGAGATATTTTGTCAATTGTTCATGATTCAGGCTAACAGATATCAAGCTTGAAATAAGTGTTGAACCTGCATCTTAATCTAAGCTTTTTAACCAAACTATTTCTTTCATCAATAGAAAATCAAATGATAGAATGTCCATATATTTTTTATGCCTCCGGTAGGGTGGCATTATAGCAGTTGAACTGTCCGTCAGTCAGAATGTCAGTATGTGTGTATGTCAGTCTGTTCGTCAGTCTGAAAAAAAAACTTTAATGTTAGCCATAACTTTTGCATTATTGAAGATAGAAATTTGTTATTTGGCATGCGTGTGTGCCTCATGGAGCTGAACATTTTGAGTGGTGAAAGGTGAAGGTGAAGGTCATCCTTTAAGGTCAAATGTCAAATATATGGCGTCTGTCGGTCCAAAAACTATAACATTGGCCATAACTTTTTCAATATTGAAGCTAGCAATTTGGCATGCATATGCATCTCACGGAGCTGCACATTTTGAGGGGTGAAAGATTAAGGTCAAGGTCATCCTTCAAGGTCAAAGGTCAAAAATATATAAAAAAAATCCAAGCGGTGTTCTCATGAAGCTGCACATTTTGAGTGGTGGAAGTTCAAGGTCAAGGTCATCCTTCAAGGTCAAGGTCATCCTTCAAGGTCAAAGGTAAAAATCAAAATCAAATCAAAGCGGCGTTATCATGAAGCTGCACATTTTGAGTGGTGGAAGTTCAAGGTCATCCTTCAAGGTCTAAGGTAAAAAAAAAAAAAAATTAATTTTAAAGCGGCGCAATAGGGGGCATTGTGTTTCTGAGGAACTCATCTCTTGTTCCAAAGATTATTATATGATCATACTGGTAACAGTGTAATCTCGTATATATTATATTCAAAGTTTTTATCTATGCAAAAGAGAAATTTTTATCATTTTTGGACAAATGATCAACTGGTTTTGTTTTGTATAAGCAAAAAATCAGTTTTGTGATTTCTTATGATTATACTTCATTAGCAATATTTGGTTTAGGTACCCTTAGTGTTTGATTTCATACAGTTATGAAATGTTATCTTCACTCTGGTAATACAGGGTTTAATTAATGTGTGAAAAGTGTCATTCTAGATCAACCTGTGCAGTCCGCACATTATAATCAGAAAAGACCCTTATGTGATTATGGTATTTTTCGTTGAAAGGAAGTCTCTACAAAGCAAAAAATCCAGTTTAGGCCAAAAGTTTTGTCCCTGATTAGCCCATGTGGTCTGCACAGACTTATCTCAGATGACACTTTACGCCCCATTTTCCATGAACACGGCTCATTTGTATTGCCAATCATGATATAATATTTTATCATTTTTATCTGGTTTACTACTTTTTTAATGTATAAAAACTAAAAATGTTTTTAATAGTGAAATATAACATTAAGAAAATATCTTACAGATACAACCCGTCCGCCAAAACCTGCCGAAGAGGACGGGAAAAAATATTACTTTGTAACACATGAGAAAATGATGAACGACATAGCTGCAAACAAGTACCTTGAATACGGCACACATGAGGATGCAATGTACGGAACCAAGTTAGAAACAATCAAACAAATACATGAGAGAAACCTCATGGCAATATTGGATGTTGAACCACAGGTAATTCTTGTGATGTGTAATCTTAAGACTTTTTGTGCAATCTAGTGATTTATAACCTGAACACTTTTTGTGCAATCAAGTGATTTATAACCTAAACACTTTTGCGGCAATCTAGGGGTTTGTTACCTGGAGGCTTATGAAGTAGTCTGTTTATAGAACAAAATAATTAAAAGGAAACAGTGAATTTAAAAAGCCAAATAACAGCAGCAATATATACCAGTATTATTTGTGATTATTTCATGACCAAACAGCTAAAGATATTACTAGAAAATAAAAATATTCATTAGAAGCAAATGTTTCAACACATGATTAATATATTTTGACTTCTTATGCTTCTTATGTAAATTGTTATCTTCTTAAAGCTTATAATCACAGGTTACCATTGATTGAATATATCCAAGATGCTTTATTCGGGATTTTCGTAACTTAGAAGTTGTCCCCCATTCGGGTAGGTATCACGAGTATCCCGGGTAAAAAGCGGTCTGTCTAAAATGCGTAGATGACTCATATCCGCAGATATGACCGAAAAGTGCGGATATGGACGAATATAAGCAATATCGACACTTTTTCTGCAATTTTTATTTCAATGTTTAATGAAAAATACACAATATGTATTGAATATGCAAGGTAAAAATATCTTATATTTTATTGTTACTATGTATTATAGTTTATTGGTACGTACAAATATGCACGTTATCTTTTTATTCAAATGAACACAGCATATCGTAGTGCTACATTTAAATGTTTCTAGAATGATTATAACTATTATAGTTGCGCTGTTATTGAAAAGCTATGCATGTCCCGGTAAAATTTTAGATTTTTCGTTAATATTTCAACAGTTCATATCCAATATCCCGATAAGTAAAAATAAGCAGCCTATAATTTTATGTTTAAGATTAATATTACAGCTGTTACATTCACTTATATAACATAATATTAAAGAAAAATCTAAAATTTTAGCGGGACATGCATTGCTTTTCAATAACATCGCAATTATAATGGTTATAATCATTCTTGAACATTAAAATGTAGCACTACGATATCCTTTGTTCATTTGAATAAATAAAATGACATGCATATTTGTACGTACTAAGAAACTATAATATATATAGGATATTTGCTGGATTCGGTGGATTATCCATATTAAAGTGATATTATGGGCATTTTTCACCGTTGAATTGAGCTAAAAAGAATTATCAGGTCAAACGATTTAGTTAAAATGTGGTTACTTACCAATTATCTGCAACTCATCTTGCTATCAGTTGTTTATAAAAATAAATATAATATTCAATATTTTACATAAAAGAAATACATTATCAAAATTTGACTAGATCTATTGTGTTTTATTTTACCCTTTTAATATCCTGTTAAACTTTTTCTGACAAAAATAAGATAAATACCTCATGTTAATCCAAATATGTCTTACATTTGGTGGCTGAATTCATAGGAATGGATGAAACTATAGGGGGAACGTATATTTTTGTTAAACCTTTGAACATGATGTGCACAGTTATGGATTATGTCTTCAAAACTTGATACCTGTCTGATACTTACGAATGGAAATGTAGGGCAGCGGTGACAGAGATATTTTCTGGAAGTAGCTGTCTTAATGTTTGCTGCTTTCTTTCATGTTTTGGTACTACTTTGCGCTGAAGTAAATTTTTCGTAGGAATTTTGTTTTGGTCAACAGAGTTTGGACAGATTCCAGCTCGAAAGTGGTCGGAACAGACGCGAATATACGCCGTTGGAAACCAATTTTTCCGGCTAATTGCTATCATCCAAGCTTTTCTTGTACATGAGTCTTTAGGCAATTTATGTAATGTTACTTTTTTTGAAAATTTACCGATTATACCGCTAAAATTATGGCATTTAACGATGGAACAGTAGTATTTCCCAATTGTTTTCCTTAACACCGGAAGTAGGTATACCTACCCGCACGAACGACAACTCTGTTAAGACGGAATTACGAAAATCGGGACACCTTGTTTAAGAAATTAACTAAAGCTGGGATAATGACGTCATTTTGTCAAAAAATGACGTCATTACACAGAAAAAAGTGAAAATTATCGATAATTTTCAATGTTAATGTTTCACTGTTTCATTCACTGATATTTCTCAATAAAGCACCTGAAAGCATAAAATAAATAGTAACAATCAAATATAAGATATTTTTACCTTGCATAAAGTTATTATAGCACTACAAATATAGATCCTTTATTGGATAAACCACATTTGTCGATTTTATCATATTCCCGCATTTATCATTTATTTTCAAATGAAAAGTGCCACTTGAAACAGTGACATTTCAGACAATATTTACTGCATTCATAACATTCAGTATATTTAAAATAAATTCAACAATTAAAATATGTATTCAAATAAAAATATAACCAGGGAAAAGTAACATCATTAATTACTTGTGGTCTGGCGATAAGCGGCCCAAAAATACTTTACTATTTTCTAAAGCATATTGTATATCTAAATACTAAAGTTTTGAGACGACATCAAGAATAATAATACATTTAGTATATTATATAAACATTATGTAAAATTATACAACAAAACATATGTGGTGTTGGCGTGGTTATATTGTTTGTGGTGTGTAACCCTAAAACAATCTTCTGGCACTTCGTCATGTTAGCGGATATGAATTTAGAGTTGGAAAAATGATAATGTCTATTAAATTGTTATATTTTGAGACAATACTAACATATTTAACACATATTGTGTATTTTTTTTATTAAACATTGAAATAAACATTGCAGATAAAGTGTCGATATTGCCTCTATTTGTCCATATCCGCACTTTTCGGTCATATCCGCGGATATGAGTCATATACGCATTTTAGACGGATCGCTTTTTACCCATGATACTCGTGATACCTACCCGAATGGGAGACAACTTCTTAGTTACGAAAAGACCGAATGCTCATGTACCTGGTTTGGACCAGATTTATTATTAATCATGTATTAGCTACAAATTTAGTAGGTTGTATCTTTCTGATTTTGAGCCATGTTTCTGTATGTCACTGTTAATAGCAAATAATTTTTTCAGGCTTTAAAAATCTTGCGGACGCGAGAGTTTTGCCCCTTTGTAGTTTTTATAGCAGCGCCAACTATACGACCTGCCCAGGAGGTAACATACATCAAGAATTGTCACATGTTTGTCCATCAGATTGATTTAATGATATATGTCACATGGGCCTGAATTAAATTAATGTGTATGTTTTTTATTGTTGCAGTTCTTTGCTTTAAGCAGGATGTGCATGATGTTGCATGGTGGCATGTTTTAGGATATGAGTTGCAATCTGAGAAAAAGGGGCTTTGAAGTGTCCAATACACTTAGCACTTATGTCCAATACACTTAGCACTAAGACTGGATTAAGTGTCCAATACACTTAGCACTAAGACTGGATTAAGTGTCCAATACACTTAGCACTAAGACTGGATTAAGTGTCCAATACACTTAGCACTAAGACTGGATTAAGTGTCCAATACACTTAGCACTAAGACTGGATTAAGTGTCCAATACACTTAGCACTAAGACTGGATTAAGTGTCCAATACACTTAGCACTAAGACTGGATTAAGTGTCCAATACACTTAGCACTAAGACTGGATTAAGTGTCCAATACACTTAGCACTAAGACTGGATTAAGTGTCCAATACACTTAGCACTAAGACTGGATTAAGTGTCCAATACACTTAGCACTAAGACTGGATTAAGTGTCCAATACACTTAGCACTAAGACTGGATTAAGTGTCCAATACACTTAGCACTAAGACTGGATTAAGTGTCCAATACACTTAGCACTAAGACTGGATTAAGTGTCCAATACACTTAGCACTTAGACTGGATTAAGTGTCCAATACACTTAGCACTAAGACTGGATTAAGTGTCCAATACACTTAGCACTAAGACTGGATTAAGTGTCCAATACACTTAGCACTTAGACTGGATTAAGTGTCCAATACACTTAGCACTAAGACTGGATTAAGTGTCCAATACACTTAGCACTAAGACTGGATTAAGTGTCCAATACACTTAGCACTAAGACTGGATTAAGTGTCCAATACACTTAGCACTTAGACTGGATTAAGTGTCCAATACACTTAGCACTTAGACTGGATTTTTGTTTAGAAGAGACTTCCTTACAAGGAAACATTACATAAAAGCAGAAGGTTAATCTGGGATAACATTTTACCCATATGCATTAAGCCCTGTTTTCCCAGAACGCAGCTGATGAACTAGTGTTATTTATATGTTTATGATATTTTTAAATTGCAGATATTAGAACAAAAGTTGAAAATGTGCTTTTCTGTTTAAAATTGCCGACTTATTTTTGTTTTCAGGCATGTTTATGAAGCTGCAATGTTCTGTCCTATACTAACATTATATTGTATATACTAACCTGATATTGTAATGTGGCAACCCTCTTTGTCCATATAAATTGCTCATAATATGTGACAAACCAAAAACATTTAGCACAACATAAATGTTTTGAGTTTAGTATTTAAAGAATAAAGTAAAATGTTGAATTATGATTGTCTCCTTAAAATATTTGAAGTTTTGATAATTATATACTACTGTGAAACCATTATTAATCGTCAGGCATTAATTTTCATAAATTTCGTCAGTCGACCGATCGGCGAATTTAAGATCCTTACGAACAATCATGCTCTATGTTTGAACACAAACAAACACTAAGTTGAACAATATTTTAAAACTTTACCGTAGACATGAGGCATTAAATTCCAACATAATCCATGCACACATTCACTGCTGTTTCGTAATCAAGATTAATCCGGTTTTGACACAAAGGGATGTAGATTACACAAGGTACTTAACTGACACGTTACACTTCTTTAAAACGCGTGTGCAGTACAGCTGAATCGAATGCGTTGACTTCGTTTATGTAGAATGGTCATGAATTAGCGCTAATTGTTTATAACTTTATTACCCATGCGTATTTATCACAAATAAATAAAGATTATTTTAATTGCTGTTTGTTGTTTGATTGTCTGCGTTTAACCACACTTATTACTATTTTATATGTATCAATTTTTTTTTATTGACATTATTGATTTATATACCGGTAGTTTACTTTTTAAGAACAAACACACACATAGAGTTTATAATTTTAATGTTGATATCAGAATAAAAAAGCATTTTATTTGAAAAAAACACTTAACAATCTGGAACCTCTTTCGTATAACACAAACAGTTTTAAAACGGTATTGACAGCATTTTAATAAAATTGTTATCAGTATGGCAATTATAATAATAGAATAAGACTAATTGGATATTGGCTTCGTTGTTACAAACACTCGTTAACGGTTATTCGATGCCACTTGTCCGCTAATCATAACAATGAACGTGTGAGGGTCCATTACTGCCCCTTGATAACAAAAGACTAGTTAATTGGCATGTGACAAACAGGCCCCTCCTCCTGCAGTGATTCTCAAGTGTGTTCCCGCATTCGTACCACGATTTTTCGCAACTGCGATTGATCGCGAATATGTATTAAACACAAATCGGATATTGACTGACGCATATTATTAAAATTCAAAATCAGAAATCGGCGAATTTAAGTGCTGACGAAATCGTCATTTTTATAAAAATGACGAAATTTTGTGCTGTCGAAAATAAATGGTTTCACAGTAATAAAGCAAAAGAACGACAAACCATTTTTTAATGGGTGATATAGAACACTCGGATTGTAGTCACATCATTTTGATTTAAACCTGGCATTATCTACTCAAACTGACCAGTTGACATAAATACATCGCTCCATCTTTTGGTTGTTTACCTGAAAGTTTGGAGTTTATTTAATCCATCAATATTTGCATATGCTTTTAATTTGTGTAGCATTACAAATGTAAACCCATGTTTGGTCAACTGGTTCAAGCAGAATCTGCAGGTCAATATTTTACATGATCAGCTTTACTTTACAATTTTTGGTTGTTGACAGTAAGTTTTAATAGTGATAAATGCAGTATTCTTTTCAAATCAGAAATTTCTTAAGCTCTGCACATGTCATTTTTTAATGTTCTATAATGATTTCTAAAAATCAAATGATTGAACATTAATGTGAGACACACTCGAGAAAACAGCATTTAATGCATGTGCCTAAAGTGTTGTCCCTGATTAGCCTTTGGAGTCCACACAGGCTGATCAGGGACTAAACTTTCTGCTTTAATAGGATTTTTTTGTACAAAGGAAGACTCTTCTTGACTAAAATTTAGTTTTGGCTGAGTCTTCCCTGATTACACCCTACAGTAGAGTCTTCCCTGATTACACCCTACAGTAGAGTCTTCCCTGATTACACCCTACAGGAGAGTCTTCCCTGATTACACCCTACAGTGCGCAGTCTGCACAGGCTAATCTGGGTCAACACTTTATGCACATGCATTAAACCCGCTCTTCTCAGAGAGCGTCTCATTTCTAAAGATCTCAAAAGGAGACAACTGGAACAAAGAGGGAGGTTCACTGCTTGATCTGTGGAAACTAGTTACCATGACAACATTAGCATTATTTAAGACATTGTTGTTGTTTGTTTTTATTTAAGTTGTTTTGGTTTATGTTTAGAACCTTTACATTTCAACTGATACAATTATAGATCATTCTGAAAAATATGTGTTAAGCAAGATTTTTTATTTTTTGCAGCATTTTGGAGTAAAAGTTCTTTATTTGCTTAACATTTCTGTAATAATTACAACTGCTGATTCAAACCAAAATTACTTATGCAATATTATGAAAATGAGCAATATATTTCCATTTAGCAAAGATTCATGTAAAATCTTTTAGTAAAAAATGAAACAACAACAAAATATGCAAAGATATTAAGAGGAAAATCAGATTTTTTTAAAGGCTCATTGTCAACAATTAAAATGTTATGGTTCTGTTATATTTTAATTTTCTAATTTTTTGTTTGTGATGTATACAAGCATGAATTACGTGGTCTGTTTGTCTGATGCATTTGTAGGCCCTGAAAGTGCTCCGTTCTGCAGAGTTTGCTCCCTTTGTTGTATTTATCGCGGCCCCTGGAGCTCTTCAGTTAACTAACGCAACTGGTATAGATGTAAGTGGCTGCATGAAGCTTTGTGTTTTAGTTTTTTTTCACTCACCTGAAGCCAACGTGCTCATGGTGAGCTTTCGTGATCACCTCTTGTACAGTCCGTCGTCCATCATGCATCGTCAACATTTGTCTAGTTAACACACCAGAGGCAACATTTATTGTCTGATCTTCATAAAACTTGGTCAGAACATGTGTCCCATTCATATCTTGGTAGAGTTAGAAAATGGTCTGGTTGGCTGAAAAACATTGCCGCCAGGGGGCAGGACAGTTTGCCTGTTATGGCTATAGTAAAACCTTGCTAAGACTCTAGAAGTCACATTCAATTTTATTGTCCAAGCTTCATGAAATTTTGTCAGAACACGTGTGCAAATTATATCTTGGCTGAGTTTGAAATGCTTCCAGTCTGTTGAAAGGGGGTCATTTTTCTTTGTATGGATAAAGTAAAACCTTGTTAACACTCTAGAAGTCACATATTTAGTCCAATCTTCATGAAACTTGATCAAACCATTTGTTCTCATGATACCTGGGCTGAATTTCAAAATTGTTCAGGTCTGTTGGAAAACATTTTACTTATATGGCTTTAGTAAAACCTTGTTAACATTCTAGCAGTCACATCTATAGCCCAATCTTTATGAAACTTGGTCAGAACATTTTGTTCAAATGATTGCTCAGCTGAGTTCGAACACGAGTTATTTGTGTCTAGTTGTCTATTAATAAAATTATATGATTAACTTAGTCAAATAATAACAATTAAATGGGCTGTGCTCTGTGAAAAGGGGTTTGAATGCATTTGTGTATTTTGCACATGCATTAGACCCCCTTTTCACAGAGTGCGGCTAAAATACAGAAACAACTAACAATTAGTTAAGTCATTGTGTTTTAATGGTCAATGTCAAAGTATTTCGTATTTCTGAAATTATAATTCCTTTTCAAAGTACAATCATGCTATCATCTTTCAATTGTCTAGAAATGTTAATACCAGTTAGAAAAATCCTATAAATTATTTGTTTGAAATGCCATAATAAAAATGAAATTAATATTTTGTTACTGAAAACCATTAATATAAAATTAATGTTTAATGGATCATTCAATGTACTCTATTTTAATAGAAGTATTTAACAATTGTTTTGACTCCACCAATTGGTTGAGCATTAAGCTAAGTCCGTCTGTCTGTGTGTACATGTCAAAGATTGTGTACTCAACTGCTGTTTATAGCTGCATGGAGGATTTTGGTCTAAAAAATCACAGCTGTTAGACCTTCATGTGTGGATTAAAACTGCTACCAGAAATATTGCCCCATGTCTGTTTCCACTTTATCATAATAAGTCCCCAAATCTTGTTTACTCAACTCATTTTTAACTGCTGGAAGAATTTGGGTTAAAAAAAAAAGAAAAGGCTACATTACCATAATAATATATCGGTGAAGGAATCAACATATTTTCTGGAATTATGGCCATTTGTAGTTTTTATGCCCCCCCTTCGAAGAAGAGGGGGTATGTTTTTTTGCTCATGTCGGTCCGTCGGTCGGTCGGTCCGTCCACCGACTGGTTTCCGGATGATAACTCAAGAACGCTTTGGCCCAGGATCATGAAACTTCATAGGTATATTGATCATGACTGGCAGATGACCCCTATTGATTTTCAGGTCACTTGGTCAAATGTCAAGGTCACAGTGACTCGAAACAGTAAAATGGTTTCCAGATGATAACTCAAGAATGCTTAGGCCTAGGATAATGAAACTCCATAGGCACATTGATCATGACTGGCAGATGACCCCTATTGATTTTCAGGTCACTAGGTCAAAGGTCAAGTTCACAGTGACTCCAAACAGTAAAATGGTTTCCGGATGATAACTCAAGAACGCTTAGGCCTAGGATAATGAAACTTCATAGGCACATTGATCATGACTGGCAGAGGCCCCCTATTGATTTTCAGGTCAAAGGTCAAGGTCACAGTGACGCGCCTCAGTAAAATGGTTTCGGGATGATAGCACAAGAATGCTTAGGCCTAGGATCATGAAACTTCATAGGTACATTGATCATGACTGGCAGATGACCTCTACAGATTTTCAGGTCACTTGGTCAAAGGTCTAGGTCACAGTGACTCGAAACAGTAAAATGGTTTCCGGATGATAACTCGAGAATGCTTAGGCCTAGGATCATTAAACTTCATAGGTACATTGATCATAACAGGCAGATGACCCCTATTGATTTTAAGGTCACTAGGTCAAAGGTCAAGGTCACAGTGACCTGAAGCAGTAAAATGGTTTCTAACGTATTCACACAATTGCTGCCATTACAACAGACAGCCCAATTGGGGGGCATGCGTGTTTTACAAACAGCCCTGAAAGCAAGTCCTTGTTGAGAGACATATTTATTTGTTTGTTTCCAAACACTTAAGATTGGTTCATCAGTGTGTAGGACACTTCTAATAAACAATTGAACCTCGCCTTGGGAAAAAGGTGTTTAATGCATGTACCGAAAGCATTGTCCCAGATTTGCCTATGCAGGCCCCACATTGTATCTGTTCTTAGACAAAATCCTAACGAGGTATAGAGTGTTGTCCCTGATTAGAATGTGCGGATTGCACTTGCTAAACTTGGGGGACACTACACAAATGCATTCAGCCTCTTTTATTTCAAAGGCAAGGTTTGATTTTTATACCCCCACAAAACAAAGTTTAGGGGGGTATATAGGAGTGAACTTGTCTGTCGGTCGGTCGGTCAGTCCGTATTGAGTGTCCGCTCTCTAATTCAAGTTGTTTTCACCCAATCTTCACCAAACTTGGTCAGATGTTGTGTCTAGATGATAGTTAGGTCAAGTTCGAATATGGGTCATGCCGGGTCCAAAACAAGGTCACGGGGTCACTTAGTGCGTTTTAAACAACGAGCATGGTGTCCGCTCTCTAATTCAAGTAGTTTTCAACCGAGCTTCACCAAACTTGGTCAGAAGTTGTATCTAGATGATGTCTAGGCCAAGTTCAAACATGGGTCATGGCAGGTCAAAAACTAGGTCATGGGGTCACTTAGTACGTTTAAAACATTCAGCATGGTGTCTGCTCTCTAATTCAAGTAGTTTTCATCAGATCTTCACCACACTTGGTCAAAAGTTGTATCTAGATGATATGTAGGTCAAGTACGAACATGGGCCATGCCGGGTCAAAATCTAGGTCAGGGGGTCACTTAGTGCATTTTAAACATTGAGCATGGTGTCCGATGTTTTTTGTGAAGACAACATGCAAAATATTCCTTGCCAATGCAGCATGTGGGGGTATTCGTAACGTCTGTGACAAAGCTCTAGTTAATTTTAAGTTGACTATATTGGCCAACCCCATAGCTCTGACACTATCCATTTACTGTATATTTCATTATCTCCACAGGAGGGAAGCCTGGAGCGTCTTGCCAAGGAAAGTGAACTCTTGGAGAAACACTACGGCCACTACTTTGACTATAAAATCATCAACAACAACATAACTGACACCATTGTGCAGCTTGAGTCGGCCATTGAAGATGTGTGCTCCACACCCCAGTGGGTGCCTGTCAGCTGGGTGTATTGAAAACATGGGAGGGGTGGGTGGAGGGATAATAAGATGGGTGAGCTGAGGGGGGATGTAATAGTGGGAAATGTGGGTAAAGCTAGCTGGTAGAGACAAGAATTGGTATAGCTAGCTGTGGGGGTAGTTGTATTTAAAAAGGGGGGGGGGGGGGAGATGTGGATAGAGCTAGCAGTAAAGGCATGGGATTTGGGGTATGGTAGTTGGGGTATAGCTAACAGTTAGTGCAGGGAATTCAGGTAGAGCAATTGAACTTGTCGGCTCCATACTTTAATTGGTACCTGTTGGCTTAGTGTATTGGGCTCCCCACAGGACTTCAGATCAAAGGGTATTATATCTTGCACAAGATAAGTTTAAAGTATTTATTACATTATAGGTGTCTGTAAATCCATGGCAGACACAGACCTTGGTATAATTAAGGTTCAGGGGGGAAGGGTGTTTAGCAGGATGTTGTTGTTTTTTTACTTTAACAAATTGTGTTGTTATAAATAGCAAGCTGGTTGCATGTTTAACATATGAAATTTATGTTAAGCGCACAAAAATAGGTATTCATTAATGGCAGTTCCATACTGGTACATGGTAAAAATTAGTGGCAACCTTTGTCTGTATTGAACAGGGGGTGGGTCCGCAGGGTGCTCTTTTCGGCACTCAAAATTACAAGTGGGTATGACCATTTTTTATATCAGAGAAACAGTTTTGACTTTCATTTGAAGTTTTCATTCATTTGATTTACACTCCAGCTGTGGTTGGATATTTGACTGTGAAACATGGTTTGATATTGTGCTTTGATTCAGAAGTTGTTAATGATATGTTATTGATGTCCTCAGGACACCCATCATTTTCAAAATATTAGGCTTCCACAAAACTGTTGTCAATTAGTATTATTAAATAGAGTATATTTGTAGTTTTAACTGGAAAATTGATTTTAATTCATTAGTGATAATAGAAAATATATTTCTTTCTATGATCACAAGTTAATTAAAATTGATATTCCAATGAATCGAACAAATTTTCTTTCTATTTTATGCCTACACATGATAATTTTTATGCCCCCGATCGAAAGATCAGGGGTATATTGTTTTTGGCCTGTCTGTCTGTCATTGAGTCATTGTGTCAGTCATTGTATGTGTGTGTCCCAAAACTTTAATCTTGTTTAAAGTCTTGCAATAACTTTTGCAATATTGAAGATAGCAACTTGATATTTGGCATGCATGTGTATCTTATGGAGCTGCACATTTTGAGTGGTGAAAGGTCAAGGTCAAGATCATTCTTCAAGTTCAAAGGTCAAATTTATGGCTTCAAACTGGCGCAATATAGGGGGCATTGTCTTTCTGACAAACACATCTCTTGTTGTATTTAAACTGCAGAATAATGCTTTAATAATGATGTCATGACATAAAAAATAATGTCATTTCACAGTAAAACTGTAAAAATTGTGTGTATATTATTTATACTGAAAGATACAGCTCTCAGCCCTTTAATTATAATTTTGTAAAATGTGATAATAGACCATAAATCATAATGATACAGTGGCATATTAAAGTGTATGCTATATATTATATTCATAAGAAGCAGTTTTCAAAACAGATTACTTCATGTCCAATGGGCACAATGAAATTGAAGGAACATATGCAAAAGGTCAATTGTGGTTGTTGATGCGTAAGGGGGCTTGAAAGGAAAACAATATTAAAACTGAGTAAAGCAATAATTGCACGGTTAGGTCAATTATTGCATAGCAACTATGTTAATATTTTGTTTCTGTACATTTTGAAACTTAGCCAGATATAGTATGCAAATATTTTTATTTGAATGCGTTTTGTGTTTGAAAAATTAGATGAGTTGTGAGTAGAGAGTTTATTTTAACATAAATTTATTATGTTTTATAGATTTTGTTATTCTGTGTATATACTGTAGCTCGCATTTATTGGGTTCTTAGAATGTAACATTACATTATTTGTTTTGAATTTTCATTTGATTAGACTTCATGTTTTATTTTTCAAAGATGATTGAGTTAACTTTTTATATAATTATTATTTTTTTAGTTGATGGAATCAGGTACATAAGTTAAACAATTCTAATTGAAGCCATTACCGCAACATTAGTTTATATAGATTCCCGTAGTGAATTATATTTGATGTATATGTGCATAAATAACCTTTTGTTTAAAATATATTTTATTTTATATACATTCATCAGATACTAAACATAATTATTTATGTTCATGTTATTCTTATTACAATATTCAGTTTTGTATATGTTCTTTTAGATGTACACATGCATATAATAACCTATTATCATCTTATGTTAAGTTCATATATTTACATTAGCACCAGTGGAAGTTTACGTTTTAGAATGTGTGATGTGAGTTTTTGTAGAAGGTATTTGGTGAAGTGACTGCAAGAGGTAATCAAAACAAAACAGATGTTTCAAGTTACATAATAGATGCAAACATTTTTGACAGAAACATATTTGCTGTGCTATGTGTATAATAACATGTGTTTATGTCTTACATGTAATCATGGATTACGATAATACATGTACAAACCTTCTCAATGTCTTGCTGATGATTTTTTTTCCGAAATTAAAGTGATATTTCAACAGTCATTCAATTTATAAAACTCAAATACTATTACAATCCTACAGTGATCTAAAATGTGACAATATATCAGTCTTCCAGAATATGACGATCTAACAGAATTAACAATTTGGCAACCTAACATTTGTTAAAAAAAGACAATTGACAGCTCATCAAAACATGAAAACAAACTGTCATATAACATATGAGGATTGCCCAGTCATCCATTAATAGATATGGCTTATCAATTGTCTTTGGTTCAATTTAATATATATGGTTAGACAAGTATTAGTCAATCATTATAAAAAATCTCAAACCATTAGTCTGTATTTATTCTAGCCTCTATTGGCAGGTACAAATAGAAATGTGTGATTTGTAGTTTTCGAAACAAAAACATGTCATAGTTGATAAGTATTGGTAAAAAAAGTGACCAGGACTTTATGCTTATTTAATATGTTTATATGATAACATAATCTATGTATGTGTGAAAATGAGATCCATGTTTATTGTTTTACTGAAGTTATTTTGTTAATGTTATACAAGGATTAGCCAGTCAAGCATGCGAAAGATATATGTATCCAGTTGTGTTTTATTACTTACAAGTTAATGTATTTCCCTGTATGACGCTCAAAATCATTAGATCCACAGTAACTTGCGAGTATTTTGCTTTAGTTTTGTATGTGATGTTCACGATTTATCTAAGCTCATTGACTTTCTATAGATAAAATCTGTTCATGATAGTTCACTGTTTTCCTGTCAGTAGTTCCTGAAGTAAAGCAATCCGGTACACATAACATGACTTCATAATGACCATGATTGTATGAGAGTCTTCTTGAGCATAGGAGAAGACTCGGAAAAGCGCAAGAAAAATATCTCATACATACATATGAGAAATAAAAAATATTATATACATGTTTACAATATTTAATCATGAAAAATTATTAGAAGAAATAAAAACAAAACCGGCGAGTAATGTAAAAAATGTACATTGATGTATAATTAATTTTAAGTACAAACCAGATCAAAAACATGATATGGTAGTGAAAGTATTATTACCTAAGCCAATCAATAAACCTCTTTAATGTTGAAGCAACACAAAATACAAAAACTAATAAAATCACAATACCAGCCAGAAGGTTTTTTCGAAAGTCATACACGCTTATCGCCGTCATAAACTTGGTTTGATCTTTACTAAACAAAGCCATTCATCAGTATCTACAAACACACGTGTACAGGTTTTCTGCTATGTTAAAATGTATTGTCATAAAACGGACAAGATAAAAAAGCTAACTTATATCTCAATTTCATTTCACAAACGTCTAACAAAGTATCGTACTATAATTTATATGATTTTGTCTTAATGTGTCAATATTTGTCGATGAAAAACCGCAATCTGGTCCATTTTTTCTTGATAAAAAATAAAATTGCCATTATATCGATTTAAAAAATCCCAATCGACCAGACTCCTTTTCGCGAAATGGCTAAAAAACTCATGGTGAAATATTTCCATTTATGGTGAATACGACCACATGTAAATTATCCGATTGGCCACCTAACCGTGTGATGGTGATATCTTATACAACTGAAGTTTCCTGTCGCCTATGATGGTGATATCTTATACAACTGAAGTTTCGTCTTGCCTATAAAGCTGTTGGACACCGCCAGCCTAGTGCCATTCTTAGACACACATATACTGAGCGGGTACGTCATATCAACAGGGTAGGTGCCCAGTATGTTACCATCACTACTTAAATGCACGATGGAGTTCTTGTTCGTACTGCACACCAGCACCGTGTCACCAGGCCCTACACACGCACCACGAGGTTGCTGGATGTTCTCATCAGTGACAGCCCGAGACGTGCCCTTCACGGTGTCGTAAATGTGCACTGTGTTAGCAAACCTGTCAGTCAGTACCAACATGTTCAAAGACTGGACATACATGCACATACTCTGATCTTTTTTGTACGTCTTATCTTCTGGAAACTTCACGTTATAAAATTCAGACTCCACACCATCTACCGATATCATTCTGACAGGGCGGGGATCATCGTACGTACTCACAACCATGTTGGATGGAGACATATAGTCTATAGAGTGGACATAAAACGAAGTATTGATCTCCCTTGTCAGCACGGTGACATTGTCAGAACTCACGGACAGAAAACAGACAATCTCCCTACACGTAACAGCAAGTTCATTAATAGGAAGATATACCACGTCTTTAGGGGGTGTCTTGAACTTGTACGGAGTTCCTAGTTTCTGCAGCCGCTCATTCAGTATTATAAATGTATAATTCTTGTTATCCACGACTACCAGTCTCCCATCTGGCAAGAAGTCCAGTCCAGTGAGGAAAGGTTCCTTCTCATCATCTTTAGCCTTTGGTAGTTTCACAGACACAAGCAGCTCCAGGGTGACTGGCATAGACTGGGAAGATAGACAACCTGGAACAATAATACATATAATGATAATCATAACTGTTAATAAATACATATATAACTAAAACGAATTCATGTTCATGGGCAGCATCCTCCTCCTCATCATCATCACCGTCATCCCCCTCCTCCTCCTCATCATCAACAACAAAATGATCTTTTGGTTAGCATTTTTTTATGAGTGTATACATTATACTTAATATCTGCTTTTCACATGCAGCCTATTTACAGAAGATCATCATTAATATCATATTCATGTTAAGTTGTTAAATCGTGACACCTTTGATATGTTTGTGCAGACGCATGAATACTCATTAGTGTTTTTTTCCGTGCAACTAAACTCTCTACTTACGGTTAGGCAATTCTTTATAACCTTCACATTTCGTCATTGTGATAATAATATAAACAAATTATCAAATGGCGTATAAATACCGAAGTACCATTTTCGAAATCTTAATATCAAATATGTTTACAACAATTTATGTGCATCTCTAGCATATCTGAAGACACGAATTCCTATCCAAGCACTAAACTCGTAAAATAACTTGTAACGAGGTAATAAACTAAACTATCTAGAGGGATGGATATATGGGAGCTCAGCAGATTAGGGCCTAGTATACAGACGTTGCAAAATATAAAGAGTACGGTAGAACATATAAATAAAATGTTAGTTGTACAATTGTGTGCGATTTTTTTTTTGTATTTGATGAGTTTTGACGAATGTGTTATAGACTAAGAGCATTTTCGATTAAAATCAAATTGTCGATGTCATATTTCCATTTTAATCTCAATAACCGTTGTATCCCGCTGTGTTGACCGGTTTGACCATAGGGTTTAATGTGAATATCAGTTTTTAATGGCAAATAAACACAGCAAAGACAAACCTCTGAGCCTTTGAGTTTTAGAGACGATGGAGCGATTCATAATGTAAACCACACGCCGTCATTTGAACATTCATTTTAATGCGCCGCAATATAATGCTCCATAAAAAAAATGGCGAAAACTAGAGATTTTTTATGTTCGTAATGATACAGTGGACAATAAAGTTTTGAACAACATAAAATAAAGATTTCCCAGTGCTCATTCCTGTTAAGTGAGGTAAAAATTATTTTCGTTATGAAGCGCAACGAATCTTATCTACTCGTACTTCCACATATTGTGATTGCAGTAGATCTTATGCCAAAGATATCATATTTTGGTACTGTAAGTTGCAATCTCAGGAATTAATGACGTCGATAGAGAAGCGGGCTATTCTTATTTATCCTGGCACATGCCTTTAAATCAGCCCGATAACCAGGTAACCTATTATCCAAAAAGCTATTAGGCTAGATGACCACGTGACCTTGAATATCCGTCAGTCGCTCTGTTTTACTGTGAAATAACGTAATTTTTTACGAAATGACGTCTTTATTCCAGCGAAACTCTCCAGTTAAACTCTTTTACAGTGTTAATAAACGATGAAAAAAGCATAAAATAAACAAGAAATAAATGTGACATGATAAATAGAATAATAGGTTGGTAACGTGGATGGAGAATGGTTATCTGGCTGGTCGGAGGATCTAATCGGGATCGCCTTCGGCTCACCCGATAAATTCCTCCGACTTGGAAGATAACCATTCTCCATCCACGTCACCAACCTATTATTATCTATATAGTTTGCACGCGGGCTTTTCTTATATAATAATAGTTTAATTGTGGCCACAGTTGGTTAAGTCGTGAAAGATATCATAATCGTGTCTTTTCGTCATTCAGCGCTATAATACGTTATAAACGTTATATTTATAATTTATATAAACGTTGGATACTGTTTCACCTGACACAAACACGTACTTTTTTTATGAAACCGTCTGTGATAACCGTGTCGGATTAACACCCAGATAACGACAACATGTAATTTGAAACACTCTCAAATGGCCGTATGCGATCGTGTATGCATTGGAAATCAGACAATGTCAGACCGTTGCACGTGTAATTGTCAAATCTTGTACAGATTGCTGCCGATCGCAAAGCAGCGTATCATAACTTGCGGACAGATATTATATCGTATCTGAACAAAATCTAAGACAAAGACAACGACCAGTCATTCCAGTCGTGGCGTTGCGGTGAATCGCACGACGATAGGAAAGTAGCTTCATCGTATGACCCCAATCTGAATGTCAGTGACGGATCACTGTCAGGTATGAGTGAACAATTATTCGTGGTGGTTCAAACAATAAAATGTAACCAGGCATTACTGTGATGACCACGATCATATCAGTATTGCGTTTAACAACGCAACCTATGTATATGTACTATTTTTAGACATCGGTTGAAGTTTTATATGTTTACAATCAAATCCATTGGTAAATTAAAACCGTAATAAGATGTGTAAACGCAGTAAACCCTCTTACAGAATACAACTAAATATTTTAGGTTAATAGATTAAAAAACACGCATGTTTTATATGTAGATCTATAGTTTCTTCTGTATTCTTGGACATACCAACAAAAACAGCATTTAAATCGTCCATGCTTTGACGAAATACAAGCTAAACTTAGCGGCATGTAGCAATATGTATCATGTACAAATTTTCTCAAAATATCGGCCCCCTAACAGGTTGCTGAGATTTGTGACTATGCGCATGTGCTTGTTCTATAAATAAATTTATCAATTGAAAATGAAACTCTTGCTACTGTTGTTCCTTTATGCTTAAACATTTTCTTTTCACAAATAAGCGGCTTATACAAATTTGATAAACCTACTAATGAATGTGTTACGTAATTTAAAAATCAGAGCATCAAACTGTAATAAACATGACCTACTTTACAATGAAAATTGAAAATCATAAAAATGATCGTCGCAATTTTTATTAATAAACATGAAATAAATTAAAACTTCTTTAAATTGAAGAACATCAACTGCCCAGCACTTCTAGCTGTTTTTTCGTCAAGATACAATGAGGAGGACCGCTACTATGAGAATAAGAATATATATACATGTACATTTATATATTTAACACGACCAACTTGTATGAAACTATGCAATATTCATAATACCTGGATTGTTGCCATTACATTTTAGTTTTATGAATTTGTTTCCCATCTCAAGCAGTGATGACAGCTCTCTTGGAAATGAAACTGTCACTTTTGTTGATATTTTAAGGTTTCTATGTTCATTGATAATTGATTGCCATGTGTTGTTCTTCTCTTGAATAATTTTCGAACACAGGTATTGTTGACAGGGCGTTCCGTGTTCTAGAAC
Source organism: Dreissena polymorpha (assembly GCF_020536995.1). Taxonomy (NCBI): domain Eukaryota; kingdom Metazoa; phylum Mollusca; class Bivalvia; order Myida; family Dreissenidae; genus Dreissena; species Dreissena polymorpha. The sequence continues at coordinate 42,281,948 of NC_068360.1, forward strand.
GGCACAACATATCGGCAAGACTTTATACATTTCTTCAAAAACTTTGAGCGAGGCTTCACTATTAATTCTAATGCGTTGGACTTCTGAACTTTTGAATTGTGTTGCATCAGTTATCAACTTCTTTTTTGCCTCTTCAAACAGTTGTACGATGCGATCTCTCATTTTATCCACCTCTGACGAAATATTTGCAATTGATTCATTCAAACAAGTCTCTGACTGCTTACAATCCGCTATGATAGCTTCAGCCTCCGACTGCAGTTTGATCATGGACTGTTGTAAAGCTTGAAGCTTCGGTCGTTCTTGTTCAGATGCGCTAGCTATTTCCTCCACATGATCACATTTCCGGTGAATTAGTACACATTTACTGCAGCAGAGCTTGGAATGATCCTTACACGAAAACTCTATTTCCTTGCCGTGCTCCGGACATATGTCCATTCCTTTCATATCGACTCCTACCGGCACTGATTTTCTATCCTGGATATTGACAATGTCGTGTCTGCCAGGTTTATACACTGTGTGTGGATTTTTGCACGTATCACACAGGTACTCATTACAATTATTGCAGAAAACCGTAGCAGTTTTTGATACGTTGGTTTTCATACATGGCTCACAAGATTGTGTGACAGAACATTCTCCAATGAAATCACCTGCATTGTCCCGGTTCGATTCACGTAGTTTTCCTGTCGCCATAATAAAATGAGTGCTTCAAAACTCCTTCTTTCGATTTTTAAAGTCTACTTTCGATTTAAAAAATTAAAGTTTACAAAAATATTTCGGATTTACAACACACCGAGACGTAACAAAATATTCCCTTGAACATTTGGATTCTGTACACTTTCATTATGTCAAGGTTATGCAATCAATATTATAGCGTATAGCTTAAAAATCACAAAATGTCCTCTTTATTGGTGTACAAATTGAATCGGTTATTTCCTAACAACGCCCGACTCGCTCGATAAACACCGACTAACTCCGGACTACCTCGAGCGATATTTTAATCTGTGGTTCACGTACACCAATCAATCGTGATACATCGGCTATCTCGGATTCCTCCGTAAGATAGGCCTCGTGGCTAACGGTCGCCATATTGCCTTGTATTACTATTTTACTACCCAAAAGGTTGTCAGTCTATTGTTATGGGGCTGTATACGATGCGCGTTGAACTAGCGCCAAACTTTTTACCGAAACTTTGATATTAATAGCACTATTAACGTTCATTTGTGTTGCATTTTGACCTATTATCCAAGCGATTTACTTTTCCATTATTATTTAATCACCCTATCATCCAATTTTTAAGATGAAATTACGGTGTTTACAAAACCAACCAAACCGAAAGTGAAACTGGATGCATTACGTTTCGCGATGTAAACATTAAATATTTGTTCAGTTTGAGGAAGCGAATCGATAATAGACGTTGGAATATGTATGCAATACAGACTATCATTGCCGATTGTAATACTGGCTAAAAAATACCTTTTATGACAGGTCATGTATAGAACGTTAATCAAATAGTGACCATAAATCACTACAAATGTCTGGGTTGTTCATTAATATAATTAATGCACGTTTCTGATCTAATTGCCTGTATCTAGTTGTAATTACCACGATATTGATAAAATTAAAACGTTTTTTTCATAAATTAACATTACATGTTTTATTTTTATCATTTAGGGAATATATAATTGTATCATTATCATCATTAAATATTCTGAAGATCTAAATTATCATGATTACTTTAAAGTAGAATTTTTAAATTTTACTCATTATTTTTAATGAATTTGCACATTTGCTTGATTCAAAATAAAATGTATTAATAAGGGTTTCAGTTGTTAGTTTTAACCCATTTTTAGTTCGATTAAATTTAAAGTACTAACTACGTACATGTATGTAAAATGCTCTTGAGTTCGTTTCCTGGGCCTAGAACCAGTACTTGGGTGTCTCTTGGAGATTTCTTAAGAATGCTCCCACACTGGGGATCACACCAGTGACCTCCAGAGCATTATACAATTGAGGATGCATCAAGATTAAAAAATGGTACATGTATAAATTAATAAAGAATCAATAACAATCAGAAACTGTGCATTTTTTTCAGTATTGTGTGAAAGGATTTGAAGTAATTATGTTTTTTTGAAATATGATTTATGTGAATTTGAATAAATATATAAAATTTAGTGATTTTCTCAGACAAAACTGTTTATTACATACTAAAGTATTCAGAATGTATTATTGTAATATTCATTCAAATTTTTTAGTACAAAAAGCACTTTTCCCTGGCATTTGTATTTATAGTACTTACATATTTTATAATTCTGACAGCATTTATAAACTGTGTTCATGCAAGCATGAAACCGGTTTCATTTTTTGAGTATTTAAACAAGTGGGCCATGATGGCCCTGTATCGCTCCTCTGCTGAAAAAAGGTTGAAACAAATTTCTCTGCATGTGCAAATACCCAAATATAGGCCCTATTTAAGCACATGTACACTTTTGTGACCTTCTGGGCTGGGTCAAATTTAATCCCAGGGGCATAATTTGAGAAAACTTTGTAGAGGACTACTATATCTCACTACATACAAAATGTGGTAGTCCAAGGTCCTAGAGTTAAGGACAAGAATATTTTTTAAGTTTTCACAAAATAAGCAAGATATAAGCGTATATAATGTTCAATTTTGTGACATGCGGTTCAGGATCAAATTTGACCCAAAAGGCATAATTTGAACAAACTTGGTAGAGGACTATAAGATGTTACTGCATACCAAATTTGGTAGCCATAGTCCAAATGGTTTTCGACAAGATGATTTTAAAGATTTCACAAAATAGGCACTTAAAAAGCGTTTATTCAATTTTGTGAAACCCCCCCCCCCCCCCGGGGCAGGGTCAAAGTTGACCCCAGGGGCATAATTTGAACAAACTTGGTAGAGGATTATAAGATGCCACTACATACCAAATTTAGTAGCCCTAGGCCCAATGGTTATGGACGAGAAGATTTGTAAAGTTTTCACAAAATATACCCTATATAAGCATATGTTCAATTTTGTGACCCCCGGGGCAGGATCAAATTTGACCCCAGGGGTATAATTTGAACAAATTTGGTAGAGGACTATTAGATGTCTCTACATACCAAATTGATAGCCCTAGGCCCAATGGTTATGGACGGGAGATTTTGAAAGTTTTCACAAAATAGGCCTTATTTAAGCAAATTTTCAATTTTGTGACCCCCAGGGCAGAGTCAAATTTGACCCCAGGGGCATAATTTGAACAAATTTGAAAGAGGTTCACCCCAGGAACATTCCTAAGAAATTTCATCAGAATTGGACCAGTGTATAGTTTAGGAGAAGATGTTTAAAGGAAAAGTTTATGCATGGATGCACGATGGACACATGACCTTTGGCCAGTGGAGCTAAAAATCAAATTAAACATTTAGTTTTGATGTAAAATCAGTTTTTATATGCAAGTGTCTATTTCACTTATAAATTAAAACAGCATATTATTCATTATTGAAAAGATTATTCCAAGCTTGATGTCATATTTCAACTTTGCATAGTGTAGTTAATTGAACATTGTATTGAACTGTATGGGCAGCTATATTTTTTAATTTATGTATGTTGTATTATACAAAATGCATTATTTCTACCACAAGTAGACCATATAAGGCCTACTGCTACTAAATAGGCACTGGTATGAATTTGACACTGTTTTGATGCTCATACAAAACTTTAATTATTACAACACTTTAGTATATTAAATATTTTCAAGTTTTTGTTCAACATTTTTTGCAAAAGAAAAGAGTGTCTTAATGCATTTGAAAATATACTTAAAACAAACTAAAAATGCATTTTAACATACCTTTTTCCTGGTAAAGTGTATTTGGGATGATAAAAAATAAACTTGAAGAGTATTAATGCTGGAAAAATGCAGAAAAAAATACATTTGTTTCTGTTAGAAGTGTGTCTTGTCTGCATTTTTAAGTGTATGAAATACATCAGATGCAGATAAATACAATGCCAATACTTTTACATGTATTGTAATGGACATAAAATGCACTTGTTCTTGTAATTAAATGCTTTAGTGAATTGAAATAACCTTTTATAACGTTTTAACAATTAATAATACCTTTTTATATAAATTTTCTTTTGAAATGTGACACTTAATAGATTTTTGCACCACTAGTAAGAGATATAATTTGTGCTCATAATGCTTTATCATTACACTATATAATATCATTTGTTGTATGAAAATTGCCCGTAAAATTCATGTGAAAGCTCAAGAGATCAATAGCAGCGTGCTATACCCTGCTCCTTTTTACATGACTTGATGGTATTTAGTCCCCAATTCTACATGGCTAAGGGAAAATTAATGTTCAGATTTGACAAATAAGTCTTAATTGGGATCCAATAGGCAGACTTTCATATTACTTGTATTTAATTTAAATCATGATCTGAATTGCTCTTTGGCAAATCTTGGTCACAGTAGTCAACTGAATTTTGTTCACTTTGTAGTGATTATATTTTCTACATTTATCAGACAACATCTTTCTTCAAAAGTTTAACATGATTGCTTGGTTAATTTAGAAACAAGATCAATGCATCATAACATAAAATGAAAATATGTGTAATAGTAAAAATGGCAGCAAAAAAGCACTAGATTATCTGCCTTAAATCTGAGACGATATGTTGATGTATTGGAATTTCTCATAAATAATGTGTTCCATAGTTGTATAATTGTATAGTCGCATGCATGAGTGGTGTCAATGTCACAATACCAAGTAAAGCCTATAATTTACTAAATCAATTTGAAGTTTGATGTGTGTTTTTTTCAAGATCTGTTATATATAATAATATATACATGTATATATATATTGTTGAAAAGTTAACATGCAATAAGTTAACTGTAATTAAGTGACAAATAGTTTTACTGATTTGGTTGGATGCATATATGCAGATATATCATGGTTTGTGCAGAGGACAGTAGCAAAAACAAGAGCTGTCTCCGTAGGATGACATACGCCCCCGATAAACGCTTTAATAGAAGTTATGAGCATTTTTCAAAACCTAAACGCCGACCCTAAGTTCAAGGTCAAAGGGGTCAAAATTTGTGTGTGTATGGGAAGGCCTTGTTCATATACACATGCATACCAAATATGAATGTTACATCTGAAGCGACATAGAAGTTATGAGCATTTTTTCGAAACCTAAATGCAAAGTGTGACGGATAGACAGACGGACAGTGCGATCACTATATGCCCTCCTTTGGGGGCATAAAAATGTGTTTCACATTGTTTTGGTAAATTAGTAATTTAGTTAAATGAGCAGAATCGTCAATTATAAAGTTATTGATTATAAAGTGTTGCTGGCATATTTGATGCATTCATCTAGCTATAAGAAGGTCCCTGTTTTATCCCCACTGGCACCGAGTGAGGGTTCTCAAAATCTTTAAACAATATGAATAACTACATATAGGGTCAAGAGCCTTGTTGATATGGGGGCTAAACACCTTAAATCAAAGCGACCCAGGTTAAAGGCCGAGGCAAAATAAATAAACCAGAGGCCGCATGAGCCTGCTATACTCTGAACAAGTATTGTTTCTTCTCAGAAAACTGGCTTAAGTTTCTTACTAAGCTTTAGAAATTAGACTTTGAGTTTCAGTGCACTCAATCTTAAATAAATTGGTCAAATTAAATAATAATTTGTAAAAAATAAACATTCTGCACAAATTCAATTATGTACTTTACCTGTATGCATGAATCATTTCAGTCTTGATGGTTAGTGAACTATGTCAAAAGCACCATATCTATGAAACACTTGAAAAGTGCAATGTTCCACAGAAATGATGCTGATGATAATTCTACACGATGATGAATTATTAGATATATTTCTAAATTCCATTTCCACCAACAATTCGGTTATTCCACTACCAGTTCACATGCTTCATACACAGTTGAAATTAACACTATTTCAATCAACAACCGTGACACATGTACTAAATTTTTCAACTTTTCGCAATTAAACTTGTTGTTCTTTTGAAAGTAGTTCGAAAGATGGCGACTATTAACCCAGAGACAATCGGGACTCCTCGGACAATTCCGCCATAACGGCGATCGTCTCTCGGGTGTATTTGGTGGAATGATATGTCTAACGCCTCTAGGCGGAAGATATTACACCGAAAATATAGTTCGGGTTACACACCAGTAAATTTGCACTAAATCAACCGATAATATAGATATATAAGGACCAATATCTTTAAGGAGTAATATAACAGAATATTTATTAATGTTATTGTTTAAAATAAGATATTATTGCATGCAAAATATTCAAATTTTAATAAAATGTTAAGAAAGCCAATTAGTTGTTTATTGAAGTGAAAACAACAACATTATTCAAACTTAAAAGAATCAGTATTTCTTAAATTATATTCATTGCAACATTGCTGATGTTCGGCTGCAGGCGACAAATTTTGAGATTAAATCAATATTTTTATGTTCTATACCATAAACAATCGTATAACACTGTACAGTGGTAAAGAGAAAACTCTTCGGTGTAATATAAGAAATAGTAAACTCCACGTTGGTCCCAATGGCATTATAGAGACCAGCCAGGCAGTCACAAACTGTATCTCAATGTCAGAGAACTAACATTGAGTGGGGCTTGATTGAATTTGAAAAACGATTCTTTCTGTCCATTTGATGATGGCAACCCTACAGTACTTCTGGCAGATATTGTTTATATTTTATTCTAGGCATTTTAATTCCAGATGTTGTTATCCCGGCCAGGCAACTAGCTTTTCAAAGCCTTAAACAATCCAGTGCCATTAAAATTAGAGACAGTGTAACAATGTTCAGTTTGGTAATATTAATATATTAAGGCATAACTTTGCCCTTGGAAATGAACTCAATTCAGAATGGCCTCTCAAAATAAGACATACTGTATTTGAAATGTTAAAACTGAGCAGTGGTGTTGTTAAAATTTATATTATTTATCTTTTAAGAAACTTAAAGATACATATCAAAGGCATGCCCTTGGTTTTGGGTCGGTACTCTTTAGATGGGAAACAAAAACACTAAATATGGTCGACAGTGCAGGCAACAATTGTAAAAAGATATTTTCCATCCCTGACTGCCATTACTGACATGAAGTAATTTAATGGTAATATGTCTGGAAACAGTGTCAGTCACACTTTTCTAAATATTGAATTATTCATGCATAGGTATATATATATGTCATACAAGAACAGATCATACAATACAGTAAATTTACAACATTTAACAATTGGAAAACAATTATCACAGGTTTTGGGTCACGATGCATTGATATATCACATTTTGAATATCACAGTCAAAGTTAATCAGTTAAATTCAGTTACAAGTAACTAGTCAGTGTATTTAGCAGAGATCTGAAATAACAAGTAGCTACAAGATGTTGAAATCAAGACATGATATATATATATACCACAGGATGTCCCATGAAAGTTTTGCAACTTATTTCCAATAGGGTCCTATATAAGGGTGGCAAATGTACAAAAATGGTGGCATTAATATACATAAAAATATCATTCATTTAAACTTGAGACTATAGTCTTGAGATCAAATAGTAATTAGCATATATTATTAGAGAGCAATGGTTATACTATTATCTTGTTACTAGTATCACATTTAGATGTATGTTTTCATGTAACATATTCGGGCCTACAGCTCAAAAAATGCTAGCTACCCCCCTGAATAATCTTATTCTTGAGTTCACCTTTTTAATAATATTATTAACAATAGATGTAGCAGAAAGATCAGTGTCGAATATTGAACCAAGGTGTTCAAAAGATGATGGAGAAACAATAGTGTGATCATTACATTTTACATTAAAATTATGAAGTTTAGATAATTTCCTTTTGGAACCAAACACTATAACATTCAGTTTTTCCAAGGTGTAAAGACACTTTGTTATCCACTAACCATTTAATACAATTTTCAAGTTCTTTACAAAAAACACTACTGATGATACTAGGATCTTTGTGAAAATAAAGGATGACAATTACATCAGCATATAGAATAAGTTTACATAAATATAATAATCAAAAATCACTAATATCCTATATCAGTGTTAAGGCATTATGAAATGGAAATGGGTGTGACAAGTAACAAGAACCCTACACATTTACATCACAAAACATCTGATATCTACAATTACTGGATATAATATATATGTTGACAGTTAATATTAAGAGGGCAATACAAAAGAATGTACAAAAGTAGTAATAAAGACAAAACAACCAGTTTACAATGTTAAGATTTATGCAGTTGTTGGCATTAAGAGAACAATTACCATTCTTAACTTTGAATTTTGCAAGTGTAAATATGTAAATCAGAACACAAGAATTTGTTTCCCTGTCACTTTGAGCTATATAAGTGCCCAATGTTTACACTCAGTGAATTTGTAAAACCAACTTATATGTGCTAACTGTCTGTCCGGAAACTTAAACATTTCCTATAACTTTTGCAATATTGAAGATAGCAACTTAATATTTGGCATACATGTGTATCTTATGGAGCTGCACATTTTGAGTACTGAAAGGTCAAGGTCATCCTTAAAGGTCAAATATATGGCTTCAAAGCGGCGCAATAGGGGGCATTATGTTTCTGACAAACACATCTCTTATTTTTACATGAAAAACCACAGACATTGTTGGAATTTGCCACATATTAGGCATTGTGTATACATTTTTAAACTCAATTTTCCACACAATGAAACAACTTTTCAAAAAGGCACCAACAAATGTTCCTCCATCCCCTTTGCATGCTAAACAAAGAATCAGTTTTTAGCTCCACTGGCCAAATTTGTTCAAATTATGCCTCTGGGTCAAATTTGACCCTGCCCCGGGGGTCACAAAATTGAAAATTGCTTATTTAAGGCCTATTTTGTGAAAACTTTCAAAATCTTCTCGCCCATAACCATTGGGCCTAGGGCTATCAAATTTGGTATGTAGAGACATCTAATAGTCCTCTACCAAATTTGTTCAAATTTTACCCCTGGGGTCAAATTTGACACTGCCCCGGGGGTCACAAAATTGAACATATGCGTATATAAGGCCTATTTTGTGAAAATTTAAAAAACTTCTTGTCCATAAGCATTGGGCCTAGGGCTACCAAATTTGGTATGTAGTGGCATCTTATAGTCCTCTACCAAGTTTGTTCAAATTATGTCCCTGGGGTCATGTTTGACCCTGCCCCGAGGGTCACAACATTGAACATATGCTTATATAAGGCCTATTTTGTAAAAACTTAAAAAATTTCTTGTCCATATCCATTGGGCCTAGGGCTACCAAATTTTGTTTGTAGTGGCATATAAAGTCCTCTACCAAGTTTGTTCAAATTATGCCCCTGGGGTTAAGTTTGACCCTGTTCCGGGGTTCACAAAATTGAATATATGCTTATAAAGTGCTTATTTTGTGAAAACTTTAAAAATCTTTTGTCCATATCCATTGGGCCTAGGGCTCCCAAATTTGGTATGTAGTGACATCTTATAGTCTTCTACAAAGTTTGTTCAAATTATGCCCCTGGGGTCAAGTTTGACTCTGTCCCAAGGGTCACAAAATTGAACATATGCTTATATAAGGCCTATTTTGTGAAAACTTTAAAAAAAAATCTTGTCCATAACCATTAGGCCTTGGGCTACACAATTTAGTATGTAGTGACATTGTATAGTCCTCTACTTAGTATGTTCAAATTATGCCCCAGGGGTCAAATTTGACCCTGCCCTGGGGGCCACAAGGCGATTATATGCTAATATAGTGCCTATTTTGTGAAAACTTTAAGTATCTTCTTCTCCTTAACCATAAGGCATAGGGCTACCAAATTTTGTATGTAGTGACATCTAATAGTTTTCTATCAAGTTTGATCAAATTATGCCCCTTGGGTCAAATTTGACCCTGCCTGGGGGGTCACAAAACTGAACATACGCTTATATGGGGCCTATTTTGTGAAAACTTTAAAAATCTTTTTGTTCATAACCATTGGGCCTAGGTCTACCAAATTTTGTATGTAGTGGCATCTAATAAACCTCTACCAAATTTGTTCAAATAATGCCTCTGGGGTCAACTTTGACCCTGCCCCAGGGGTCACAAAATTGAATAAACGCTTATAAAATGCCTATTTTGTGAAATCTTTAAACATCTTCTTGTTGAAAACCATTCGGACTACGGCTACCAAATTTGGTATGCAGTAACATCTTATAGTCCTCTACCAAGTTTGTTCAAATTATGCCCTTTGGGTCAAATTTGACCCTGACCCGCGGGTCACAAAATTGAACATTATATTATACGCTTATATCTTGCTTATTTTGTGAAAACTGTTAACATATTCTTATCCTTAACTCTAGGACCTAGGGCTACCACATTTTGTATGTCGTGAGGTATAGTACTCCTCTACAAAGTTTGCTCAAATTATGCCCCTGGGGTTTTTGACCCAGCCCAGGGGGTCACAAAAGTGTACGTGTGCTTAAATAGGGCCTATACTTAAGTATTTGCACATGCCGAGAATATTTCTTTCAGTCTTTTTTTCAGCCGTGGAGCGATACAGGGCCATCGTGGCCCTCGGCCTCTTGTTTATAAGAATATGTCAAAATGGGCAAAAGTCAGGGACAATACTGTCTAAATGTCCTTTTAACAACTCTGGTGACATGCGGCTGTAGTATATTTTCTCTGTAAATTTACAGCGAAACACAAAATGTCATCATCATAAATGTATAGCTTACATGTATATAAATATGATACGAGGTCTTACCCGCAGGGCTCCCTCTGGCTCAAAATTTTCTGTAGCCAAATTTACCTGTTTATGTCTCGATTCACATTATTTCGGATATTTTATGGGTGATTATGTAGAAATCCTTGTAGCCAAATGGAATTTTTTGTAGCCAAATTTTCTTATTTGTAGCCATTGGCTAATTTGGCGAATGGCAGAGTAAGCCCTGACCCGGTATTTATACAAATTAACCTGGATATTTATGAAAAACACCATCTTCCTGTAGAGTGTAAAGAGAAGAGGCATTTGTTCACCAGTAACATTATGTTCAGTACCGGTAACGAACATGAAAAATTCAGTTCCAAATTCATCAAAAAGTTCAACTTTGCTTAAGTAATAATGCATCATTGTTGATTATAAAGAAAAAGAGTAATCATTTATGCCTAAACTGTTCTGCTGTCCAGAAGCAAGGACGTCATACAAAATTTTAAGCTTTACAACATTTATAGTTTTGGTTACTTAACAATCTTATATGAATGTCCATTCTAAGTTTGCTGTCGTATTCTTCCCTCAAATCATACATGTTTCTTGCATAATTGAATGTTCATGTCCATGGATCACAATGTATATAGAAACCAACATTATTTTGAATTATCTTTCACAGTTATAATTTAATATAAGGATAATTTTGGGATACACTAAAGCAAATATTTACATTTGTCTCAAAATGAATCATCCTCTGAAGCCCCCGATGGGATTCAAACCCATACCTCTTTCCTCTGGAGAGGAAAGTATTCTATCTTAAAATACAAGGGCATGTAAGAGGAAAACTAGCAATTTCAAAGGGACGTTTTCCCAAATTAGACATGTATTGAAGTTTGTTATTAAATATTTTAAATTGATAAGTAAACATTTGAGCAAAATACCTCAATACAACAAAATTTAAAAAAAAGAAAGGAAGTCTTCCTTAACTGGGCTCGATCCACTGACCCTTGGAGTAAAAGCTTAAACCAATGGGCCATCAGTGCTCCCATATAGTCAGTGTTTTATTTTATACTTTATATTAGCAATCCTTTAAATGTCACAAAATCTAACTATAACATAAGAACTCCCCAAATTATTTTTTTCATTATAGACTCTATGCTATATTGATAAATGCAAACATTGAATCTAAACAGCTGCAATAAAAAAAAAGAGAATAAAATTGAATAAAAATATAAAAGTAATGCTCGATTGGTCATTTTTGGGTCGGTTACTACTTACATGTACCCCGGGTACTCTTAAGTATACTTACATGTACCCCGGGTACGGTAAATATACTAAAACGTACCCGGGAAATGTAACGCTAAATCGGTCTTTGTTGGCTACTTTTTGAAATTTATTATATTCACATGTATGTCAATTTTCTGTAAGATGGCCTCTATATTATGGAAACTCATACTCAAAAAGCATGTTGATGCAGTTTTGTTAAAAGAGAAGTTTTTTTAAAGATAATCGGTAGCGCGTTTTACATCGGATTTGGGGTGGGAATAGAACTCCGGTACAGTCTTAAATCGACCGGGTACGATTAAGTATATTTACCGTACCCGGGGTACATTTTAGTATACTTAAGAGTACCCGGGGTACATGTAAGAAGTACCCGAGCCGACAATGACCAATCAAGCAAAAGTAACCCTCAAATGGGCTCGAACCATTGACACCATGGAGTAAAAGTCTACCGTTTGGACCACTCGGCCATCCATGCTCATACAATGAGTGATGTGTTTCATACTTTATCAAGTTTATGTAAGCAATCCTCGTATCTCACAAAATATAACGAAAACAGTTGATTTAATTTTTAAATTTACTCGATGTCAATACTATAAGTTACACGTATGTCAGTAATGGCATCTTTAAATTTTAACAAGTTTTTAAGTACGTTGTGGGAATTCACAAATCTACATTAAATTATTACTTAAAGAATGTTATCTTGAAAAAGACGAGCTAAAACACACGTTTAAATTTTTCATCTTTACGAGGGGACCGCCATCTTGTTTTGAAGTAGTTCCAAATCCAATATGACGGCCGCCTACGTACATCAGAGAGACGGTGTGGTGTAGCCCACTGTCCGAAGCGTTCAGATTGACCCAGAGATTGATTTATGAAATAAATCGTCTGCTGATCCAGAGTGGTACACCAATATTTCCAATCGGGACTCCTCGGACTATTCCGCCACAACGGCGATCGTCTCTCGGGTGTATTTGGTGGAATGATATGTCTAACGCCTCTAGGCGGAAGATATTACACCGAAAATATAGTTCGGGTTACACACCAATAAATTTGCACTAAATCAACGAATACGAATACGAATATTTATTTGCAGCTAAAGGCCACCAGCCCATAATACAGACAGTGTAATTGCATTATTATATAAAATAAACTGAGTAGTTAAATAATAAAAAGTCATATGATGCAACACACACAATGACACATGCACTTTTCTAGAACAAATACTGCTATACATTATAATTTCAAAATTTCAAATATCAAAATGCAAGTATGAACATATTTACAAGATAAGCCACAGATTATGATTCATTATCTATGATAACGATAACCGATAATATAGATATATAAGGACCAATATCTTTAAGGAGTAATATAATAGAATATTTATTAATGTTATTGTTTAAAATTAGATATTATTGCATGCAAAATATTCAAATTTTAATAAAATGTTAAGAAAGCCAATTAGTTGTTTATTGAAGTGAAAACAACAACATTATTCAAACTTAAAAGAATCAGTCTTTCTTAAATTATATTCATTGCAACATTGCTGATGTTCGGCTGCAGGCGACAAATTTTGAGATTTAATCAATATGTTTATGTTCTATACCATAAACAATCGTACAACACTGTACAGTCACAAACTGTATATGGACCATAGCCATACGGCCCTCAGTGGGGCTTTTATCAGTATTGAGACACCTGAAAGGTTTCATGGAATGGAATGAGTGGGGCTTGATTGAATTTGAAAAACGATTCTTTCTGTACATTTGATGATGGCAACCATACAGTACTCTGGCAGATATTGTTATGCCCCCCTTCGAAGAAGAGGGGGTATATTGCTTTGCACATGTCGGTCGGTCTGTCGGATTGTCGGTCTGTCGGTCAGTCCACCAGGTGGTTTCTGGATGATAACTCAAGAACACTTGGGCCTAGGATCATGAAACTTCATAGGTAAATTGATCATGACTCGCAGATGACCCCTATTGATTTTGAGGTCACTAGGTCAAAGGTCAAGGTCACGGTGACCCAAAATAGTAAAATGGTTTCCGGATGATAACTCAAGAACGCTTAGGCCTAGGATCATGAAACTTGTTAGGTAGATTGATCATGACTCGCAGATGACCCCAATTAATTTTCAGGTCACTGGGTCAAAGGTCAAGGTCACAGTGACCCGAAATAGTAAAATGGTTTCCGGATGATAACTCAAGAACGCTTAGGCCTAGGATCATAAAATTTGATAGGTAGGTTGATCATGACTCGTTTATATTCTATTCTAGGCATTTTAATTCCAGATGTTGTTATCCCGGCCAGGCAACTAGCTTTTTAAAGCCTTAAACAATCCAGTGCCATTAAAATTAGGGACAGTGTTACAATGTTCAGTTTGGTAATATTAATATATTAAGGCATAACTTTGCCCTTGGAAATGAACTCAATTCAGAATGGCCTCTCAAAATAAGACATACTGTAGTGGAAATGTTAAAACTGAGCAGTGGTGTTGTTAAAATTTATCTTATTTATCTTTTAAGAAACTGTTAGATACATATCACAGGCATGCCCATGGTTTTGGTTCGGTACTCTTTAAATGGGAAACAAAAACACTAAATATGGTCGACAGTGCAGGCAACAATTGTAAAAAGATATTTTCCATCCCTGACTGCCATTACTGACATGAAGTAATTTAACTGTAATACATGTATGTCTGGAAACAGTGTCAGTCACACTTTTCTAAATATTGATTTATTCATGCATATGTATATATATGTCATACAAGTACAGATCATACAATACAGTCAATTTACAACATTTGACAATTGGAAAACAATTATCACAGGTTTTGGATCACAATGCATTTATATATCACATTTTGAATATCACAGTCAAAGTTAATCATTTAAATTCAGTTACAAGTAAATAGTCAATGTACTTGCAGAGATCTGAAATAACAAGTAGTTACAAGATGTTGAAATCAAGACATGATATATATACCACAGGATTTCCCATGAAAGGTTTGCAACTAATTTTCCAATGGGGCCCTATAGATGGGTGGAAAATGTACAAAAATGGTGGCATTAATACGCATAAAAAATATCATTAATTTAAACTTGAGACTCTAGTCTTGAGACTACAAACCAATCACATAAAACATTAATTTAAACAATAAGACTACTAGTAACAAATAAAATTAGCATCTTCTTTCAATTTAAATCATATTGTCGGCAGGAGAAGTTTTCACTTTGTTTTCAAATTCATATTTATTCTTTTATAACGATTTTTACATCAGCAGGTAAACAGTTCCAGTCTTTGATCGTTTATAATTAAAAGTAGTGCTGGTAAAAGCATTCACTTGAGGACATTGAGGTAAGTAAAAGTTATCTTTACTATGTCTACTGTTATCACTATGTATATCAGACACTAAACTAAAATTATTATACAAAAAAGGTCATGTTAGAAGGGCATTTCTTGTTAACAATTTTATAAACATGGTTGAGTGCTATTTGCTTATCTCTGTTTTGAACATTTAACCATCCAATACTACTAAAATCTTAAACTTTCAAAGATGTTCTAGAGTCATATCCATGAATATATTTAACAACTTTATTCTGTACAACTTGTAATCTATTTTTTAACTGTTTATTAATACCACTGTACTATGAAGAGCTAGCATAGTCAAAATGGCATTGAACCAATGAGTTACATAACAATTTTCTTAATTCCATATTTGAACAGTGGTTTTGTCTATACAAGAACAGGGGTGTAGCTGCTATTAGGCACAGCAGGCCCGGGCCTACAATTTTTATTTGAAACATGAAAAAAATAAAATTGCTTCAACTTCGAAAAACGCATTAAAATGTTGACCCTGAAGGTGGTGAGGTGTAAGAAATCTGCATTTCATATTGACATGATCCTCAGGCAATGGATTCTGGTCTTGTTCAAAGGACATATCTTCCAATTATCAACTCTACTTCTTTCTATGTAAACATGCAGACAGTATTATTGGAAAGAATTCCCATGGTTTGACTTGTGAGTAAGTGAGTGTTACAATTTTAAATGTTTCTCTTTTTCCATATCGTTTTAAAATTTAGTTCTCTGGTATAAAGATAATACAGTAAAATTTAGTTCTCTGACATTGAGATAAAACAGTAAAATATCAAAGAAATACAGGCCAAAGTCTTATGTTTTCTTACCTTATTATTTGTTTAGATATGCTTCAAATCTCACCACAGGCGTTATAGGATTTAAACAATTTCCGGGGAGGACCCCCGCACACACACCCCGTTTTTATGTAACATATTCGGGCCTACAGCTCAAAAATGCTCGCTACGCCCCTGCAGAATCTTTTTCTTGAGTTCACCTTTTTAATAATATTATTTACAATAGATGTAGCTGAACGATCAGTGTCGAATATTGAACCAAGGTGTTCAACAGATGATTGAGAAACAATAGTGTGATCATTACATTTTACATTTAAATTATGAAGTTTAGATAATTTCCTTTTGGAACCAAACACTATACATTCAGTTTTCCAAGGTGTAAAGACAGTTTGTTATCCACTAACCATTTAATACAATTTCAAGTTTTTTACAAAAAACACTACTGATGATACTAGGATCTTTGTGAAAATAAAGGATGACACTTTCATCAGCATATAGAATAAGTTTACATAAATACAATAATCAATCAAAGCGCTGAAGGCCTTGAACATGTTCGCTATTGCATAATTTAACACGCAATTCATTTTTGAAAATCAATCGCAAGTTTGAAATGAACACACGCCATTCAACTTTATAAAGTGTGTGTCATGCGCACGGGTCGAGTTTTGTGTGCACTTTTTATCATCCTTATTATTTCATAGAAATAACTAAGACAAAATAAAAACAACATGCTTTTTGGAAGCTCTGAAAGCATAGAAAGTATGATGAAAATGGTAATGAGAACTTAATATAAAGAAAATTTGCAGTCACCATCATATTAAAGGAATATTTTTCTAATATCAAATGACTATCTCACCAAGAATATAAATTCATAATGAAAGTTCCGTGTACAAAACTTTTGATTTTTGACACCATATACAAATTCAAAATATACAATAATCTTCGTATCTTGTATATGGAGGAATAAAACTATAAACATTTCTGTTTATGCTTTACTTGTTACCCGTGCAGTTCACACGGTGTCAACAACGCTAAAATAAACATAGGTATAGAGCACTAATGCGCTTTTAGGCGTAGCTGTTTCAGTTTTCATCTTAGTGACTTTAACATAACGCCAACAGACACGCATGAATATTTTCGAATAATTAATAAGCTGATTCGAAATACAACCTCTGAATTTTTGCTACATCACTGCGTATGTGCTCAATTCAAAGGATGTAGCACTGTTCAGTGTAAGGAATTCCGGACTTCTCTCTGTATGCTCAAACGACACAAATTGTGGTCCGGTTACAATTACGCGTTACAATCCATCTCGCAGAGTTTCACTTTCGCCTCCAAGATGAGAAAACAATCATTAGCGAAATAGTATAGTCTCACGATAAGAGAAAATCTTTTAATTATCATACCAAAATGTTTGCCGTACTTGGTCAGCACGTCTGGAAATCATTCCTTAATGTGTGGATAGGCTGCCATTATTAACAAGTTTGCTATTTTGAATTCAATTTTGTATCAAAAAGCATTGTTCTTAAATGTGGCATTTTCAATTCGCAATGAGATTTGTAATGACCCTCGTCATGCGAAAATGGGTCTTATTCCATATGTGCCCATCATATAAATAGCCCACTCAGATATCCCTCCTTCTGGGAAGGAGAAACATAACATATAGAGTGATTTTAAAGCGAACAGCATCGCCTATGGCCTGACTGCGCAAAAGCACATGTTGGGTTTAACAAACGCTTGCCGAAACGCATAAGACCCATTTTCGCATGACGACGCTATTGACGTGTGATTTAAATGTGTCGAAAGAAAACTGCGTTTAAATCAAATATAAACATACGATATATGTCGATAGTGGAGAAAGATACTCATAACAAGGCATATGAGGACACATATGAAGTGCTCTCCCGTAGTATATTTTTTATTTATTCACACTAATGTGTGGTTTGACAATGCTAACACACATTTCATGCGGTGAATATGCAGCTTACAAGTGAAAAACACAACACAATAGTTTAACTTTTGTTTAATTGTATTTAATTATTTAGAAAAGTAAATTGCTAACTTTATTTTAAAGTCAGCGTATACGCCGACTACATTATTAAAAGATATTTAGTGTTATAAATATATTTAATATAATATATATAGTTGTTTTCGGTTTTAGCGATTATAAAGCATTTTCGAGGTTGCCTATAGTATGCCTGTAGTAATTGATGAACTCATATCCAACTATCTATGTATTGAGAACTGTGAATATAAACAAGCTAAACCTTCTACTAAACTTCTACTTTTGCGTTGCTAGCACCCGTAAATACTAAAGATCGCCGCTATCTGTTGAGAACCAAAGAACGTTTTCCAGAAATACCCGCTGTAGTAGCATGAACGAGGTTATGAAACAGGTCATTCGTATTATTATTATAAATTGTTTGTTATATTCGGGTTTAGCGATTATGAAACATTTTTTTTTGTCTATCGTATCGCTGAAGTTATTGTTGAACTTATGTTCAACGTTTTATAAATTGAGAATATAAAATAAGCGTCAATTTTTCCCGAATCTCTCAATTTACGACCTGTACTACGTCATTGAGTTGTATGTGAGAGCGTAACCTATTGCGTTGTTTAATCCGTAAACTTTCCTTTGTTTCTCGACATGCGCATCTATTAATAGCCTCATATCATGAATGCCAAAACACCCGCGAAAAAAAGAACCACGTGACCAAATAGGACGCTAAACGCAAATACCATGCGACTACGACTTTTATTATGTAAGAACGCTTCGCAATTCCTTTGAAGCCGGAGCCTTGCGATTGCTATTACGTAAAGAATTGACCTCTAACTGAAGTAAGCAAAGGAAACGCAGCACCAAATTGACCCATTCCTTCTATGTGCGAAGCAGATTGAATTTTACTAATGTATGGTTTGCCTATTATAACACACATTATAATGCGGTAAATATGCGACTAACAAGTAAACGAGAGCGCCGATGGCGCTGAAAGCATAGTTGCAAGATACAGGGAAGTTGCTGCTGAAGTAAATGTTTAGGTCAAAATATACTAAATAGTTTCCTTATATGTTTCGATGTAAAAGCGACAACTTTGAGCGAAAATAAATACAACATTTTGCACATAGAGACCCCCATAACCATTTTCTTGACGGGCATTCTTAGCTGAATCGCTTTAAGCAATAAAAAAGATATGTCATGTTCAAACCGAAAAAGAATTCGACTGAAATCAAAATCGACTGTTTTTGCGCCTTTTTTAGGCCGTTTTCTAGTGGATTGTAACCTTTTGCAGTGCCATTTTTTACTTTAATCTCCAACTTTATCCTATTTCAGGGATTTAGTAGTGAACACCTATGCTTAACCTATCAATAACTCCAAACGATAACACCAGAACAACAGTCTAAAGTGTATAACATGCCTTCGAGGAAAATATGATGATTTGTTTAGAAAGTACAGCCCTTCATGACTCGATTATTTAGTATATTGTAACCTTAACGATTGCTGACATCACGAGTCGTCCCCCTTGTTACCAAAATGTTCTATTTTTAGAAACGGGAATTCCAAATAGTGACGAATGTGAATGGTTACAAAATGACATAACTATGAAAATAAATACGTAGAATTACATTATTTCACGCATACCATTATGCAACCATCCGTTTTCTTTTCCGACTTGATACATTTACAGCTTTCCATTTAATATTTTACAGACACAACACTCGTCCAGAATTCGCGCGAATCCATTAAATCCGATGCCACATTTAAACCGTCAGCTCTACTCGTAACGTTAATTTCTGGCTCAAAGTAAATCATTTTAACTTCAATTAACACATCTCTATTACTTTCAAACTCTACTTCATCAAATCCATAGAAAGGCAGGTCAGAATCCATGTCATAAATCAGAAAACATTCATCGTACTCCGCCATTTTTTACACATTTTCAAAGAATAAAATTGCTTTATGCCCCACTTCCTGCTGAGAATATGTTTCAATTTCTATTTATAATTAACCGATGAAATGTTACATATCCTTAAACCAGGGCCTTATGAATTCAGTTATGTAAACATTTGACCTCTCACTAAACAAAGGAAATAGAAATTAGGTGTGAGGTCACTATCAACAAGAACAGAATTGTTTTACGAACGAAATTTGTTTTAGTTTCTTAGAAGGTTTTTTCACGTAAAACGGTTTTAGAAAAATTCACTTAAAACGGTGTAAGCTATATTCTTGGAAGAAAACGTTAGAAAAACGTTTCCAAAAAAAATGTAAGAATTACCATATACTAAATTAAATAGATATTTCGTCTGATTTTTGATCAGGTAAGGTTTCATAATGGTCAACCGATCGATGTGGGTTTTCGAAATGTCGTATATACCTTAAGCATAGGTGCGTTGCACCTATGCTAAAAACTCTATAATTAAACTTTTGTTTTGAATTAAGTTATTTAGAAACCAAAATTCCAAACCTTATTTCAAAACAGCAAGACTACATTTTTTTAGAGAATATTCTTGTTATATTTAAATGTTTTTTAACAGTTTCGGCGATAATGAAACATTTTTTATGTTGTCTATCGTATCCCTGTAATAATTGTTGAACTCGTGGTCAACGTATTATTAATTGAGACCTGTGAATATAAACAAACGTAACCTTATACTAGTGCGTTATTCTCACCCGGACTCCCCTTTGTTTATCGCCAGCCGCAGAGTTATGAATGAGAACTCAAACCTCTTGCATAAATTATACAACTCTGTCTTTCGCGTAGTAAGCAGGAATTGGGATAAAAAATACAATAATCAAAAAACACTAATATCCTATATCAGTGTTAAGGCATTATGAAATGGAAATGGAAATGGGTGTGACAAGTAACAAGAACCCTTCACATTTACATCACAAAACATCTGATATCTACAATTACTGGATATAATATATATGTTGAAAGTTGATATAAAGAGGGCAATACAAAAGAATGTACAAAAGTAGTAATAAAGACAAAACAACCAGTTTATAATGTTAAGATTTATGCAGTCGTTGGCAACAAGAGAACAGTTACCATTCTTAACTTTGAATTTTGCAAGACATGTATGTAAATCAGAACACAAGAATTTGTTTCCCGGTCACTTTGAGCTATATAAATGCCCAATGTTTACTCTCAGTGAATTTGTAAAACCAACTTATATGTGCTAACTGTCTGTCCGAAAACTTAAACATTTCTTATAACTTTTGCAATATTGAAGATAGCAACTTGATATTTGGCATACATGTGTATCTCATGGAGCTGCACATTTTGAGTACTGAAAGGTCAAGGTCATCCTTAAAGGTCAAATATACGGCTTCAAAGCGGCGCAATAGGAGGCATTATGTTTCTTACAAACACATCTCTTGTTTTTACATGAAAAACCACAGACATTATTGGAATTTGCCACATATTAGGCATTGTGTATACATTTTAAAACTCATTTTTCCAAACAGTGAAACAACTTTTTTAAAAGGCACCAACAAATGTTCCTCCATCCCCTTTGCACGCTAAACAAAGAATCAGTTTTTCGCTCCACTGGCCAAATTATGCCCCTGGGTCAAATTTGACCCTGCACCGAGGGTCACAAAATTGAAAATTGCTTATTTAAGGCCTATTTTGTGAAAACTTTCAAAATCTTCTTGTCCATAACCATTGGGCCTGGGGCTATCAAATTTGGTATGTAGAGACATCTAATAGTCCTCTACCAAATTTGTTCAAATTATGCTCCTGGAGTCAAATTTGACCCTGCCCCGGGGGTCACAAAATTGAAAATTGCTTATTTAAGGCCTATTTCGTGAAAACTTTCAAAACCTCCTCGTCAATAACCATTGGACCTAGGGCTATCAAATTTGGTATGTAGAGACATCTAATAGTCCTCTACCAAATTTGTTCAAATTGTGCCCCTGAGGTCAAATTTGACACTGCACCGGGGGTCACAAAATTGAAGATATGCCTATATAGGGTCTATTTTGTGAAAACTTTACAAATCTCGTCCATAACCTTTGGGCCTAGGGCTACCAAATTTGGTGTGTAGTGGCATTTTATAGTCCCCAAGTTTTTTCAAATTATTCCCCTGGGGTCAAATTTGACCCTGCCCCGAGTGTCACAACATTTAACATATGCTTATAAAAGGTAGATTTTGTAAAAACTTAAAAAATTTCTTGTCCATATCAATTGGGCCTAGGGCTACCAAATTTGGTAGTAGTGGCATATAAAGTCCTCTATCAAGTTTGTTCAAATTATGCCCCTGTGGTCAAGTTTGACCCTTTCCCGGGGGTCACAAAATTGAATATATGCTTATAAAGTGCTTATTTTGTGAAAACTTTAAAAATCTTTTGTTCATATCCATTGGGCCTAGGGCTACCAAATTTGGTATGTAGTGACATCTCATAGTCCTCTACCAAGTTTATTCAAATTATGCCCCTGGGGTCAAGTTTGACCCTGCCCAGAGGGTCACAAAATTGAACATATGATTATATAAGGCCTATTTTGTGAAAAGTTTAAAAACTTCTTGTCCATAACTGTATGGCATAGGGCTACCAAATTTGGTATTTAGTGACATATAATAGTTTTCTTCTTAGTTTGTGCAAATTATGCCCCTGGGTCAAATTTGAAACTACCCCAGGGGTCACAAAATTTAATATATGCTTATAAAGGGCTAATTTTTTGTAAAAACTTTAAAACCATCTTGTCCATAAGCATTGGGCCTAGGGCTACCAAATTTGGTATGTAGTGACATCTTATAGTCTTCTACCAAATTTGTTCAAATTATGCCCCTGGGATCAACTTTGACCTTGCCCTGGGGTCACAAAATTGAACATACGCTTATATGGAGCCTTTTTTGTAAAAACTTTAAAAACTTCTTGTCCATAAACATTGGGCCTAGGGTTACCAAATTTGGTATGTAGTGACATCTTATAGTTCTCTACCAAATATGTTCAAATTTTATTCCTGGGGTCAAATTTGACCCTGCCCCGGGGGTCACAAAATTGAACATATGCTTATATAAGGCCTCTTTTGTGAAAACTTCAAATACATTCTTGTCCATAACCATCCAGCCTAGGGCTATCAAATTTGGTATGTAGTGACATCTAATAGTCCTCTACCAAATTTGTTCAAACTTTATCACTGGGTCAAATTTGACCCTGCCCCTGGGGTCACAAAATTGAACATATGCTTATATAATGCTTATTTTGTGAAAACTTAATAAAAAATCTTGTCCATAACCATTAGGCCTACACAATTTGGTATGTAGTGACATTGTATAGTCCTCTACTTAGTATGTTCAAATTATGCCCCAGGGGTCAAATTTGACCCTGCCCTGGGGGCCACAAAATCGATTATATGCTAATATAGTGCCTATTTTGTGAAAACTTTAAATATCTTCTTGTCCTTAACCATAAGGCATAGGGCTACCGAATTTGATATGTAGTGAGATTTAATAGTTTTCTACCAAGTTTGTTCAAATTATGCCCCATTCGGTCAAATTTGACCCTGCCCGGGAGTCACAAAACTGAACATACGCTTATATGGGGCCTATTTTGTGAAAACTTTAAAAATCTTTTTGTTCATAACCATTGGGCCTAGGGCTACCAAATTTGGTATGTAGTGGCATCTTATAAACCTCTACCAAATTTGTTCAAATAATGCCTCTGGGGTCAACTTTGACCCTGCCCCGGGGGTCACAAAATTGAATAAACGCTTATAAAGCGCCTATTTTGTGAAATTTTTAAAAATCTTCTTGTCGAAAACCATTTGGACTGCGGCTACCAAATTTGGTATGCAGTAACATCTTATAGTTCTCTACCAAGTTTGTTCAAATTATGCCCTTTGGGTGGAATTTGACCCTGACCCGCGGGTCAAAAAATTGAACATTATATACGCTTATATCTTGCTTATTCTGTGAAAACTGTTAACATATTCTTATCCTTAACTCTAGGACCTAGGGCTACGATATTTTGTATGTAATGAGGTATAGTAGTCCTCTACAAAGTTTGCTCAAATTATGCCCCTGGGTTTAAATTTGACCCAGCCCAGGGGGTCAAAAAGTGTACATGTGCTTAAATAGGGCCTATATTAAAGTATTTGCACATGCCAAGAATATTTGTTTCAGCCTTTTTTTCAGCAGTGGAGCGATACAGGGCCATCGTGGCCCTCTTGTTTATAAGAATATGTCAAAATGGGCAAAAGTCAGGGACAATACTGTCTAAATGCCCTTTTAACAACTCTGGTGACATGCGGCTGTAGTATATTTTCTCTGTAAATTTACAGCGAAACACATAATGTCATCATCATAAATGTATAGCTTACATGTATATAAATATGATACGAGGTCTTACCGAGTATTTATACAAATAAACCTGGATATTTATGAAAAACACCGTCTCCCTGTAAAGTGTAAAGGGAGAAGGCATTTGTTCACCAGTAACATTATGTTCAGTACCGGTAAATTGCAAGCAACGAACATTAAACATTCAGTTCCCAATTTGAGTTTTTAAAAAGTTCAACTTTGCTTAAGTAATTATGCATCAATGTTGATTGTAAAGAAAAAGAGTAATCATTTATGCCTAAACTGTTATGCTGTCCAGAAGCAAGGACGTCATACCCAAGCTTTACAACATTTATAGTTTTAGTTTCTTAACAATCTTAGTCCATTCTAAGTTTGCTGTCGTATTCATCCCTCAAATCATTCATGTTTCTTGCATAATTGAATGTTCATGTCCATGGATCACAATGTATATAGAAACAAACATTATTTTGAATTATCTTTCACAGTTATATATTTAATATTACGGGCAAAAGCCCGCGAAGCGGGCGTTGACCGTTCATACATATGGAAATGTAGACATAAAATTACATAAGAATACCACATATTGATGCGTCTCAAAAAAATTTGCCACGCGACATATATTTTCGCGATGCTATTTATGACCTTGAACAAATAAAAAAACACTTTGACATATGCTAAATCACATGTAAATACATACCTCAGGAAAAATTATATCAATGACATCATAATTGTGTAGCGAATCGCACTAAATATTCTCGCGTTATTTGTTTTTCTTCGCAACCGTTCCAGAATTAAGACATTACTCAATCATCTCCCCTGAATACTCTTCTTCAGTGGGTATAAGCCGAAGACTGGTTTACTACATATAGTGACAGTCTTTACGAAACACAATTTACGTGAACATAACCCGTCTTAAATATTTTGCCGAATCTCAGATTTCTGTCGAATTTATTTACTTTGATATTTTCGATATCTTATTGTTATTATTATTCTGACAAATCACAAACGCTTGTTAAAAAAATATTTGTTTTAAACATTATAGTTGGCATCTCTATTCTTCCAGTATTATCGCGGTATTTCAATTACGACACCCTACTGTTTATTTCATTTGTCTGAATTCGTGACGCATTTTCCATTCGCTCTCAGAAATAAGTTTTGAGCAATATTCTGGTAAGTTGTCGTTGTTATCCATTAGAAACACATTTATTCACAAAATTTAAAGATATTCCGATCTAACTGTTCAGTCGTTAAGCTTTAATTTTTAACGTATTTACACCTCGTCTGCTCGCACTTTACCGATATCCCGAAAGGTTACATATCACTATAATAAGTTTAGGCCTTAAACCACAAAATCCGATACCTTTGGATTTTCTTACCACAATCTTACGTAAAAAATCTTCCAGATTCGAAGTCAACAAAAAACAAGACATTTATAAATTGTCTGCATTATTGATTAGATTTTAAGATATTTGTTGGTTTTCCGTCTTTAGAAGCTGTTCTGCCAAGGCAAGAGCTGGGTATCACACAAGCCATTCTATCCAGCAAAACTGACAGTGTTGGTTTACAGAAATCAACAAAGGAGGGATTCCTGAACTATCAATGTTTCCAAGCTATACACACAGTTATTATCTGTGGTGATCTATATTGGTTCTGTTGGTTTACTTGGATGGAACATGTGTGAACTTTTATAGAACTTTGAAAAGTCTATATCTGTCTATCTATAAACAAAAATCAGCTATGGTATAATAAGATCAGATGTGCAAACAATGTCAAAGGGTTGTTAAATTAACAATTCGAAGGCAATTATGCTGAAAAAATATGAAAGTTCCCATGCAAATTTAGTCTGTATATCGACAAGTGTCTGCCAATAAATGTCAAACTAGTAATACACAAGTTACCACAAGTATGTAAAAGCACTAAGTACCTGTTGTGATCATTTTTAGTAAGATAGTGTAATTTTAAACAGTATCAAATAGCTTGTTTAGTAAATGCATAATGCAATTAATATGATATCCTTTATATTGTGTAATTAATAAATTGGTTGTTACTTGTTAATCAATGATAAATGTTTTATGGCGAGTGCAAAACCAGCGTTGTTAATTTTGTAAAAGAAAATAAAATAACACCACTTTGTAATTTCATATACGTAAATATTCGTGTCCTGTTGGTTGATGACAGTGTTTTAGTATTACTTATTTTGTAACTATTATTTTATGTGCAAATAAATGATGTGAAGTGTTTGGTATCTCCAAACAATACCACATACCTTTTTATATATGTACTGTCTTATGTGTTATTTGAATGTTTAAATAAAAAAAATATGGATGATATAACATGATGCATTCTAATATTTGCATTCAAATTGTAACTATAGAGCTAAGTGTATGCAGTTTAGACTGTGATTTAAGAATTGCTACAAAATGGCTAGTTTTTTAGTGGCGACAAAATTTAAACTATTCAACAATAGTTTGCGAAAGAAAATTAGAATCCTGCCACATACCTGTCCATGTCCATATATATATTAAAATACATGGTTATCAAAAAAACTTAAAAAGCTTTTGCCCGTAGCACCTATAATCATATAAGGTTAATTTTTGGATACACTAAAGCAAATATTAACATTTGTCTCAAAATGAATCATCCGCTGAAGCCCCTGATGGGATTCAAACCCATACTTCTTTCCTCTGGAGAGGAAAGTATTCTATCTTAAAATACAAGGGCATGTAAGAGGAAAACTAGCAATTTCAAAGGGACGTATTCACAGATTAGACATGTATTGAAGTTTGTTATTAAATAATTTAAATTGATAAGTAAACATTTGAGCAAAACACCTCAATAGAAAAAGAAAAAAAAAGAAAAAAGAAAGGAAGTCTTCCTTAACTGAGCTCGATCCACTGACCCTTGGAGTAAAAGCTTAAACCAATGGGCCATCAGTGCTCCCACATAGTCAGTGGTTTATTTTATACGGACAAAAGCCCGCGAAGCGGGCATTGACAGTTCATACATATGGAAATTTAGACCATAAAATTACATAAGAATACCATATAGGGATGAGTCTCAACAACAAATTGCCACGCGACGTATATTTTCGCGATGCTATTTATGACATTGAACAAATCAAAAACACTTTGACATATGCTAAATCACGTGTAAATACATACATCAGGAAAAATTATATCAATGACATCATAGTTGTGTAGCGAATTGCACTAAATAATCCCGCATTTTTTCTTATTCTTCGCAACCGCTCCAGAATTAAGTAATTACTCAATTATCTCCCCTGAATGCTCATCTTCAGTGGGTATAAGCCGAAGACTGGTTCACTACATATAGTGACAGTCTTTACCAAACACAATTTAGGTGAACATAACCCGTCTTTAATATATTGCCGAATCTCAGATTTCTGTCGAATTTATTTGCTTTGATCTTTTCGATATCTTATTGTTATTATTATCCGGACAAATCACAAACGCTTGTTAAAAAATTATTTGTTTCAAACATTATAGTTGGCATCTCTATTCTTCCAGTATTCTCGCGGTATTTCAATAACGACACCCTACTGTTTATTTGTCAGAATTTGTGACGCATTTTCCATTCGCTCTCAGAAAGAAGTTTTACGTGTGATCATGAGCAATATTCTGGTAAGTTGTCGTTGTTATCCACCAGAAACACATTTATTCACAAAATTTAAAGATATTCCGATCTAACTTTTTAGTCTTTTAGCTTTAATTTTTAACCTATTTACATCTAGTCTGCTCGCATTCTATACATAGATGGTGACGTCACTAAGACCGGTTTGACACAATGAGTCTGCTCGCACTTTACCGATATCCCGAAAGGTTACATATCACTATATTTAGTTTAGGCCTAAAACCACAAAATCTAATACCGTTGGATTTTCGTACCACAATCTTACGTAAAAAATCTTCCAGATTCGAAATCAACAAAAAACAAGACATTTATAAAGTGTCTGCATTATTGATCAAATTTTAAGATATTTGTTGGTTTTCCGTTTTTAGAAGCTGTTCGGCCAAGGCAAGAGCTGGGCATCATACAAGCCATTCTATCCATTAAAACTGGCAGTTTTGGTTTACAGAAATCAACAAAGGAGGGATTCCTGAACTATCAAAATTTCCAAGCTATACACACAGTTATTATCTGTGGTGATCTTTATTGGTTCTGTTGGTTTACTTGGATGGAACATGTGTGAACTTTTATAGAACTTTGAAAAGTCTATATATGTCTATCTATAAACAAAAATCAGCTATGGTATAATAAGATCAGATGTGAAAACAATGTCAAAGGGTTGTTAAATTAACAATCTGAAGGCAATTATGCTGAAAAAATATGAAAGTTCCCATGCAAATTGTGTCTGAATATCAACAAGTGTCTGCCGATAAATGTCAAACTAGTAATACAAAACTTACCACAAGTATGTAAAAGCACTAAGTACCTGTGATCTTTTTTAGTAAGATAGTGTAATTCTAAACAGTAGCAAATATCTTGCTTAGTAAATGCATAATGCAATTAATATGATTTCCGTTCTATTGTGTAATTAATAAATTGGTTGTTACTTGTTAATCCATGATAAATGTTTTATGGCTACTACAAAACCAGCAATTTTAATTTTGTAAAAGGTAATACAATAACACCACTTTTTAATTGCATATACGTAAATATTCTTGAAATTTAGGTTGATGACAGTGTTTTAGTTTTACTTATTTTGTAACTATTATTTGATGTGCAAATAAATGATGTGAAGTGTTTTGTATCTCCACACAATGCCACATACCTTTTTATATATGTACTGTGTTATGCGTTATTTGAATGTTTAAATAAACAAATATGGATGATATAACATGATGCATTCTAATATTTGCATTCAAATTGTAACTAAAGAGCTAAGTGTATGCAGTTTAGACTGTGATTTTAGAATTGCTACAAAATGGCTAGTTTTTTAGTGGCGACAAAATTTAAACTATTCAACAATAGTTTGCGAAAGAAAATTAGAAACCTGCAAGATACCCGTATTTATTAAATATTTTAATTGCGAAACAAGTATGTCGTAATGCTGTTACACATAATTATACATTGATAATAAATAAGAAGA
Organism: Dreissena polymorpha; assembly: GCF_020536995.1. Taxonomy (NCBI): domain Eukaryota; kingdom Metazoa; phylum Mollusca; class Bivalvia; order Myida; family Dreissenidae; genus Dreissena; species Dreissena polymorpha. The sequence goes on from NC_068360.1 coordinate 42,311,507, forward strand.
CAATTAGTGGTGTTAACGTTTCCCAACAGTAGAAATCATTCTTCTGATGAAGTCAGTGATATACAGACGAAAGCTCCAGGTATGGCTTTCAATACGTAGTGTTTGTTATTTGACAGTCTAAAACTTATTGGATTAAAAAATCCTGTCAAATTTGTCAATCAAAATTGATTTGACACATCACATGATTTTGATTATGTTACATCAGTGTACTGTATGCTAAATGCAACTGCTTTAGCAAGCTGTCAAGTTGAATTGAGACATTTGATGAAACAAACTGTTTCCTGGGTAGGACCAGTACTTAGTGTCTATATGACGTACCATGACGTCGAAAGTCTACAAGACCTACTAGGTAGAACGAGAAATGTACTTTGACGTACAATTTTCACCGACCCTTGAGTGTTAGCCAATCAGAAGACACCTTACGTCTGTTGCTTTTAGAGATATTTGACATTGAACATTATTATTATTATTATTTATACCGAATTATGCGACTATCGACCGCTTACTCATAGATATTGTGCGTATTTATTAAACATTATTATTATTATAATTTATACCAAATTATGCGACTATCGACCGCTAACTCATAGATATTGTGCGTATTTATTGACCTGGCGTGGCGGATTTAACCTCTGACTTATGCAAGTTATGGTTATTACAAAAAAACGACCAACGGGGAGGTTATAATGCATTATTTATCCCGTTAATGCTTGGTAACTGTTTGGTTACCGTTGGGAATTTCCCACACAGTAATGCGCTGGACGGTCGTGATACTCCGCCCCGCATGATCAATAAATACTCCCAATATGCTGAATAATTTTAATTTTAAAAAGGTAACAACTGAATCTTCTTCAAATTTGTATATAATCTATTGCAATGCATTAAATACTTGAAACTTCTATGTGTTTTTTTTTTGCCATTCTGATATTTTTATTCATTTTGTCCTCAATTAAAAGAGATTTTAAACATTTATTATGAATAAATCTGAAGGAAAAGCGGCTCAAGAGACTAGTGTTTTGTGGCTAGAAAAAAAATAAGATGCTAGATCTTTAAGCTTGGAACATGTAACTCGTTTTAAGATTGATTTTTGTGGATGCATTACTTAATTATTGCAACAATTATAATATTTTGAACACAATCATGTCCATATATTTATAAAAAAATACATGGTTATCAAAAAAACTTAAAAAGCTTTTGCCTGTGAATTAGGTAGCACCTATAATCATATTACTTTATATAAGCAATCCTTGTAATGTCACAAAATCTAACTATAACATAAGAACTCCCCAAATTATTATTTTCATAATAGACTCTATGCTATATTGATAAATGCAAACATTGGATCTAAAAAGCTGCAATAAAAAAAGAGAATAAAATTGAATAAAAATATAAAAGTAACCCTCAAATGGGCTCGAACCATTGACCCCATGGAGTAAAGGTCTACCGTTTGGACCACTCGGTCATCCATGCTCATACAATCAATTTTATGTAAGCAATCCTCGTATCTCACAAAATATAACGAAAACAGTCGATTTAATTTTTAAATTTACTCGATGTCAATACTATAAGTACTCCTATCAGTATGTCAGTAATGGCATCTTTAAATTTTAACAAATTTTTAAGTACGTTGTGTGAATTCACAGATCTACATTACTTAAAGAATGTTATCTTGAAAAAGACGAGCTAAAACACACATTTAAATTTTTCCTCTTTACGAGGGGCCGCCATCTTGTTTTCTAAAGTAGTTCCAAATCCAATATGACGGCGGCCTACGTACATCAGAGAGACGGTGTGGTGTAGCCCACTGTCTGGTGTGTTCAGATTGCAATATTTCTGACAATCGCTCTTGCGTGCTGAATATGATTCATTTGTATTTAAAATAGTTTTCATGAAATGCATTTTGACCCCTTTTATTTATCCTCAATGCAGTATCTACATACGTGTGAGCTGTATCGACTATTTAAATTAAATTGTGAGAATGTATTATGATATCACAGATAACACTCCTGTTTAATTGTAAAAAGGTTTTTGTGACATTGTCGTGGGCTTAAGAATATTTCAAAACCGATGGTGGGTACATCCAATAGTGTACATGTAATAACTAAATAAGCTGGAAAGCTACGGTATATATGTATCTGTCCTTAAATTATATAGACCCATGAACTATTTTATTTAGTACTATTTAATGTGTTTTGAAATCAGATACCATAAAAAGTATATATCGAGTTAATGGGTAATTTATTTCTTATTCTGCGATTCTTACGCACGAACGTTTGTATTAAAATTCGTACGTACGTTACATAAAGACGTTCGCACTTTTAAGATTTCTTTAGAATACTACGATAGTAAAATCTTCAATTGTAGGTTTGAAATGAAGTTCCAATATAATTAAGCACCATGTATCAATTTGAATAAACAGGAAAATACGGAGAAATTAGAAAATTTAAAAGGAAATTGTGTAACCTAAAGTATAAAAAGTCTGTATTTATTTGAACGTTGAAAATAAGATGTTGTATATGCTTAAAGAAGTATATATGTCCTCGCAACTTAAATAACCGACCGGTGGCTTAGCTAGTTCATTTCTTGTTGCTGTCTAGATGTAGCGTGCATTTTGCAAGTGTGTTTGTGTGTGTGTGTTTAAATGGTACAAGACTGTCTGCCTCTTGAAACGTCATTGAGAGTCGATTCCCATCTGTGGCCCATAAGATGGAAAAAGAGAACCCCAAAAGGTTAATCAACTATGGTTTATAAAATTATATAAAATATCATTATGTGTACATAGTTTTAATTTAAAAGCCAATAATGTGTAGCCTTCATTGCAATTATGTGTTGCTTGATGGGAATTGTACCTGGTAAAGTGTGATGTTTACATGTACTACTTGGTAGTGTAGGATCATGAAATACATATTTAGTTTACTTTAGATTTGTCCATTTAAGAATCATGAATAATAATAGTTATGGTAGACATTTGATATTTTAAATAAAATGTAAGATTTTCAAAATATGATATGGTTTGGTAACATTTAACGTAATGGAAATAAAGCAAAAATACGTCTGAAAGATATTCTTTTTAGCCTGCTTGCCATCCGGAATTCATAAATTACTGATTTCTGACTGAACAAAGAAAGGCGAAAATTGTATTTTTATTTTGATAATTGTAGATCGGATGAACATATTCTAGTTCCATATCAATGGCAGCCTTTCGGCATTGTCATGCACAGAATAGAAGTTTGTTGTAATCCTGCCACTGGGATCAAAACTGGTCCCACCCTGGGGTTCATTGCTTCCCTTATTGGTATAATTATAGTGCAGATGTAAAATATCTTCTCATCTGGTTTGGTATTTGGAATATATAACCGTATGATAGTCCTCAGCTAAGTTTGTTTAAATAATGTCGATGGTTCAAAATTGGCCCAACCCTGGGGGCTTAGTGTCTTAATTATATCTTTGTCGAGTTTGAAAATGGCTGTTGTCGGTTTAAACACGTTCATTAGGGGACGCAAGTTTCCTGATTGGATTTACTCTAAAGTGAAAAAAAAATCGAAATAATATAAGTCGTTTTTTTTCTTATCCAATTTTCATTAAACCTGCTTAGATCATTTGTTTCAATTATATCTTCACGAAGTTCGAAAATAGTTGCATGAACATCAGCAAAGTTGCTCAGGACTCTTTATCTGCGTGAAGTTCGATGTGAGCGACCTAGCGGCCTTTGACTCTCTTGCTGCGTTTGAATGACGCATAATTTGTTTGTATGCAGAATTGATTGTTCATAGTTAAGTGACTCCAGGCATCCGATATTCAACAAACAATTCAGGTGTCGATCACAGTTCAACCTTTACTCATTGATGCGACGTTAATCGAGTTGAATGTACAATGTGCATCACACTGGCCACTCAAAGTTCCAGGGTTGTCAATTCCGTTGTTTTAGCTATTCTCCCTAAGCCAACTGACATAGTTCCAAATGTGTCACAGGTCACGGAGATAAAACGGTTTATGCCGAGTTCTGTTGATTATTTTTGACGACTTTGTTAATGTTGTACGTAGATCTGCATTGTTTGGTATATTAAATACTAAACTATTTTTATTTCCGTAGTGCGGTTGCAGTATAACGTTATTATTATGGGTCTAGTGGTTAATAGTATGTGCATTTGATTTTGATACTGTTACGCTTTGCTTGATTTGCATTCAGTTATTGTGTCCAGACAGAATAATTTTAACATATTTCAGTAATATTTAGTTTAAATATACCATGCGTCTACCAGTTAGCATTTCATACAGATCTCAAGTGGATCCTACCTAAGTCATATTGAGGAAAATTAAAATCCGATAAATTTAAATTTATATTGATTTAAATTACTGCATAGTTGACTTACTAAAAGTATTAATAGGCAAACATTACTCGATTTTAAATATTTCTTGAAAACAAATCAATTTTAGAGAATTACAGAATTGTGAGTAAACACGATGTGCTACGCATTGTTATTTTTTTCCATATTTTCTGAATCTACTTTACCCTCCACAGAATGACTTAAATAAACGTTGACAAACTCGTCTTAAATAAGTCACCAGAACTCGGCAAAAAAGTTTTATAGAGTGAAAGAATTGGAACAACGTGAAACTGACATGTCGTAATGGGCGCTGTGGAGAAAATCCCGATATTAATGAATCGATTGTGAAAAAAAACATCTGACATAGTCTTAATTTATTCAAACTTCTGTATTATCCTTACGTTCAACATAACCAGGGATAAATAAGTGTTGCTGTTGTTCGCTTTGTTCGGTTGCATCGTCAATGTTGTCGTCTTGGCGACATTCCCGCCGTCGCAATAGGTATGCGCCCGCAATGGCAAGGATACATCCCAGAATGAGAACAGCGCCTGTGTGGAAACAGGATCTGTAAGCTACATGTATATATTCAAATAAACAGTCATATTATTTATCAACGTGCAACTATTAGCGTTTGGGGTTTCATTGTTTGCTGTATTGAATTGTTTTATTATATATTTCATCTTACAGGCACCTTTAGTGGTACTTCGAGAAAACTACAGAGCTGCATGTTATAGCCACAATTGCACCAGTGGTGCCAAACATATAAGGCCAATATCTGACAAATCGATGCCATGTCATGTTAACACTTGATTAACTAAATATACTCGTCAAATCCATATTTATGCACACAGAAACCAATTTACCGCCCGACCATTAGTCAGGAAAAAAACTGCCAGCCTACACTGGATTTACGTTTTTAACGTGACTTCCGTTAAACGAAAAATTCCACAAAAGCGGAAAGTGTCGTCCCTGATAAGCCTGTTCGGACTGCACAGACTAATCTGGGACGACACTTTACCCGCAGATCACTCTCTCATATAATCATACACTCATACCTGACATCATGAAATTGTAATGGTGGGAGGAAGTCACTTCATACATGTAACATGACAATTAAAAAAACGTGTTGTCAATGATATTATAACCATACCATATATGGTCATTTCGATCGGGTGTAAAGTTAGATTATTAAAACCTGCTGTAACCTGAATAAGTTCAATTTCAGTAAGTTAGACAATACTGCTTAATTTATCAAATATGTCATGCAAATCTCACTATGCGTAATAGCTGTAACACAGGAAATAACATATATTGCATTAAGTACATTTGTCCCAATAGGAACGATATTTTGAATACGTTTTTATTGTTGCACTTATCATAGCATTAACGTCGCCACTTCACCTGCTATCTGAGGTCAAGCGATAAAGCCGAGCCCGCAAAAGAAGTACTCTAGGCCATGCGCGTCGGATATCCGGTCCTCACCGACGAAATCCAGAGTAATCGGCGTCATCAGGGAGTTTGAGCCACCTGTAAAAATTCCCGCTATCACAGCGAAGGCGAACTTCGCTCCGTCCATGCTTGCGTACAAGGGATATGATATGGTTCGAGCACCGGATACACCAAGGCAGCATATATGTATTATTAATGAGTTTAATTTGTTTCTAATGAAGCTAATCGCCGAGATGAATCGTCCGGATGTATTTCATATTCCGAATATTGACATAATTAACGTCACATCCACGTCGCTGTTACCTTTGGTCAGCATGATATTTGGTAGATGCATGAGACAGACGGACAACATAAAGTTCGAGGCTGTTGTGCAGGTAAATTTAACAGGAATGGGGCATTAGACAAAAGAGAAACATCGAAACAGACGAAAACTTTACTATTACATCCCATGATTTGGCCATCTTTTTTTCGTTCCCGTTTTCGGTCATTTTGTTACTGTAGTTCTCGGGAATTCGGTCTGCAAAGTAGTGCAATGACACATATTTGTGCTGTTATTCCAGTGGTCATAAGAAACATGCCCTTCAGCGCTTATCTGTCCAGAAGAAGAAAATGTCAAGGGTGAAGCAACAAACATTGCGAGCCCAATCACCGCCTGGCTGAGAGCAATGACCAACTTCTTCCGCTTCTCGAAATAGTACGCCAATACGACGACAAGAGGGACGCTAACCAAGGCATTTCTCGAACCTGAAAATGTCACTACTGTTTAATCTTTTAGATTTTATAAAATGTTGTTAGGTTATATAACCGTATAATATTTATTTCCAAAATTAACAGAACATATGTTTATTTTTTCATTATACATTTTTACATTAATTATTTATAATTTAAGAGAAATAGGCTGCATAATACTGCCGGTTACGCATTATCTAGAATTATATTTTAACAAAACTTGTGTGTTTCCTCATAAAATCCCGAATATAAAGATCAGGAGATCTATGTTTTGTACCAAAGCACTCGCTACGTATGATGACGTCACTAAGACTGCACCAATCAACATGCTCATTCGGCATGAGTAGGTGTCCATTTCTATAGAAACCAGTGGACCTAGCAAGAAAAATGACCATGAAAAGAAAGGAAATGGATACAATTAGTATTGCATGTGATTTGGTAGTGTTTATTTTTATATTAAATGCTGCATGGGCAAATGTGTACGTATTAAATATCCTCATTTAAAAACGTGGGTCCCATTTTGAAGGATCATACAAAAGTGAAAGTAAATACAAACAAGATAGCCTAAAGGGCTTAGGTCGCTCACCTACGACATGTATAAACTAAACTTTAATGTGCAAATAGTGTGATATTTGTGTCATAACTATGGTTTTGATCTAGGGTTTTACTCTCTATGACATAGATTAGAAATGGTCTGAAAATGTATTTGAACAAATGAAAGTTTTTACTATGGACATATTTCAAAAACAAGTACACCTAGTATAAGGCTAATGTTTAACCCCAGGGACATGACTTAAAAAACCCAGAGGAACACCATACGATGTCAAGCACCACATATTAAACATTAATTCCTTGAGATTTCATAAAATATTATTTTAAAAATATATTTGTTATATAAGTCAATATACATTATGTGAACATTCGGGCATTACAAGTTTTCTTTTGACAACACCGCTAAAAGATCGTATATGCCAAACATACCTCTGGGCCTGCGGTTGCAGAGAAAAAGAGTTCGCTATTGACATGGAATTGATTATGGAAACAAGTAACCGCTTGGGTAAGACTTTATTTAGGTCATGGTCAGTATCTGAACAGTTCAGATAGGCTACCACTATACGATGTTACACATAGAAGATTACATCACTGACCCATGTGGGTTCAGAGAAGATGTTCAAAGTAATGTTATCTCTAAGTCTAAATATATTCCTTTGACTCCCTGGACATGGCCAGTTTTGAACCCGGGGGCATTAGTTGAACAACTTTAGTAGAGGCCCACCAAACAACTGTTCATGCCAAATACCAAACCTTTCGGACTTTCGGTTTCAGAGAATGCTGTTTAAGTTTTCACTGTATGCATATTAAGAAAAACAATAACTTCTAGAACATGACCAATTTAGACCACATGGGGATTATTTGGGCAACATCATACGATGTTACAAACCAAATATTAAATATCTTAGTCTTGCGGTTTAATAGATGATTTAAACTTATTTAATATATATGCATATGTTATACATGTGACTTCTTGGCCTTGACAAGTTTAGACTCCTGATGCATAATTTGAACATACTTAGTACATGTCCACTAGCCATTGTTACACACCAAATCCTTTAAAAGCACTGATCATTGTGATTTCAGAGTAAAACTGTTTTGCAGTTTTCATTTCTTTTTTTAAATGTTTTAGCTCTGGTTATCTACATGTGCAATGGATCGGAAAGATTTGAAAAAACGATGAACGAGGGTCATCCAAGGATCACACAGTGTATAAACCAATTGTATCATCCCGGATGTTGCGAAGTGATTGCCATAGCGTAACGGCAATATTTACCTACCGCTGTTAATTTTGATACAAATCAATGGATTAATACTGCAAAAAAGTAAGTAAACTCTGTACTTTAGATCTTGTAGAGCATTAAGTTTCCACTTCGAAGAAGTTGTTGTGTATGATAACATTAAAAATCACCAAAGAAAACTGGAAAACACATGTTGCTCTTTGCCAAAATATCCTTTTTTGTCTAAAATCTGTTTCGAAATATACATATTTTTGTATTTAATATATTGCAATTGAAGTCAAATAACTCTCATGATACATATAATCTATCGGCATTTTGAATATACTAAGATATTGATTAAAATACACAATATGGTTTTTAAAATGACTGTATCATATATTGCAGTGATGCTGTATCATTGATTGCGATTACATTATATGCATTCTGTATCAATTATTGCGATAAATCTATGCCAAATTTGGAGATTTTGTATCATTTATTGTGATTAACAATAATTGATTAAGTCATGTATTTTGTCTGTTTTAGGCACAATGGAAGAATTCCAATACACTGACTGTGATTTTTCAACAAGCGTTTTCGGACACACAATTAATCACTGCACATCAAAACATGAAAGTGGAAACCTGAAAATAAAAATCCCAAAATACTGTGCTACCAACAAACAATTATTATCGTATTTCAAAGACTTCGAAATCATACCAAAAGAGTTAAAATCTTTAACAATTATTCCAAATAATGAAACAAACATAAAATACAAATTTCAAAATGTGAACAAGAATCACCACTGAAAAAAATCTGAAGCCAACAACATTAGTTAAAGATGTGCACAGAACGCTTGAATAAAATAGTGAAATTGGAGGCAATAATGAAGCTGATCTTAATATTTACTTTGAAGGCATGTTATTATCGAAAACATCGACTGCAGTGCAAACAGAACCATGTGTAGTGGTTAAAACCGATGCAATTGAAAAACGTGACATTGAAACAGTTGAATATTAATCCGGCAAAATTCCAGCGGTGTTGGAATGGTTTTCATTTGAAAGCACCCGTGATATGCGATATTCCGAAGAAGTGAAGCAGTTTTGGCGGATAGGACTTCTGCGTTTAAAAGGGACATTCCTCAGGTTTATGTTTGGTTGGAAAGAGGCAGAACTGACAGGGTGCTTTCAAACCTGAGGACTCTTCTATAAACTTTGCTGTGCCATCTTGGTCTTGTCTTGAAGAGTCGTATCTTGCTCAGAAGATAAACTAATGTCGGCCTAGGGTTTGTGGAGATATGATTAAGTTGATCAAAGAAGATGACTCTGGACAATTGAAAACCTTTAAGTTATGCGTAGACGGTAAGAAGATCAATTTAGGAAGACAGAACAAGAAGTATGGTGATGTTGATTTTGGGCGAAAGGAAGGGCATCCAGCACTGTCTGAGAGAATTTAAGGCTTAAATAGTGATATTGATAAAATAAAGCATTATTCTAAAATACTTGAAACTACCGCCTAAGCCAAAAACTTCGATTGACTCGTCCGCCATGTTTCTGTAAAATATAAATGATTTAGTTCTATATTAATGTTTTCCAAAAATGCACAGAGTTACTATAAATCACCTAAATAATCATTACTATCACTCCCATCATGAAGATCATCATCATCGTTATCATCAGTAAAATTGGTATCATCATTAGCAACAGCAACACCACCAGCAGCAGCATAAACTGTTCGTACTGGCAATCTGTGTTAAATTACGTATGACCTGAAAGAGAAACGATATTCTCTTCAACTATATAATGAAAGGGTAACCTTGATTTTGGATGATGTAGAATTTGCATTATTTTTCCAAAACATAAGCACATGTATATAATGTACACTTACGTGTGAGAATTACTGAAATCCCGTATTATTATAGGCCATGCAACAGTGGCTATATCATACATGCATATTTTAATATAGAACGAAGTTTCAGCTAAAACAAATTTGAAATAAATAACGGACAGAAATACCTGCAAATTATATTCCTTAAATCGAAAAGAGTATAACAAAATATCCGCAGTCTTTTCACTGTTATTTACCAACACTTGTACATGCATGTGTGTGCCAGCTATCTATTTATAGATACACATGCTAACGTTGTTTCTTACTAAGACTTACCGCCAGTGTTAAACATAGGTACTCATGAAATGAATGAAACTGTTTCGTAGATGTTTAAAACATTTAGGAGGACGAAAAAATGACATGTTAACTTCAATCACATATTGAAAATCCCAATAATTGATACATAATAATCGCTATAATCATACAAATGATTGATTCAGTTTATGCAATAATTGATACAGAAGTAGATGCACACGTGTGTAGTATTAAATGTATATATCTGATATAAGAAAGACTCACTAAAATACGTTGTACTGATCGAAAGTGCACATTCTTTATCTAACATCAGCTGTATAAATAGTTTTTGTTATTTGTTTAACGGCCAGTTCAACAAGGATTCCAAAACTAGATCATGTCAATTTGACGAGATGTTCGGTGATCAGTAACGCATTTCTTCCTTATTTCAATATATACAGTGCATAACAGCATGCCCTAGATATCTGCATTCAAATCTGAATATTAATTACTGTTTGAAGACCATCATAATGACAAAAAAGAAAATAATTTACCTTTCTAGCAACGCACGAATGCCAAATATTCATTTCGCCGTGGCAATCACATCGTAACATCCGGGGATGATACCATTGGTTTATACACTGAATACTGTTACGTTTTGTTAAATTCTGTCAATGGATTAAAGAGATAAATGGTTAGAACAAAAAGTTAACGCACTATCGGACGACCTTCATGTACATCACGGTATCCGAAAACCTACATTGCGCTCTCTGTGCTCAGGTTAGCTAAAAATAGACCAAGCTGAATAGTTTGTACTCATGTGTGTATAACAATGTAGAAAGTCGATATCAATTAGTGCAAAAACGAGTAACATAAAACACAAGAAATAAAACAGGTTTCCTACCCAGCAAACTCAACAGCCCAGAATTGAGAGATTCGATGACCGACGTCTTGGCAGCGTTCTCGCCGTAATACGTCAGAAGGGCGAAGTAGATGACACCGCACATGAATATTGGCGTCGATAAGAAGAATATCCCAGAATATACCGCGACAAGCAATAGCCATGCCCACCCCTTGTCGACGTCGTTGGCGCATTTTGCTGCTGCTGCTGTTTGCGTCATGGTCTTTGGGCAAATATATATGAATGAGATATAATTATAATGGAAAGGTCATTATGTTAATTAAGAAAATATGGTCAAAGGTACCAAACAGTATCGAAAACTCAACATGTAAAAGTTTAGGACCAGGGTAGGTATGGTTAGTAAAAACAAACAAACTTTTTACGCCAAATGTAATTTAGGTAATAGTATTAGCTTAAGTTGAGATTTCTGTTCAGAAAACACTGGTTTGCAAATTCGATTCGCAAGTCTTTTAAGTTCGTTATTCAGAATGACATATTGTTGTTATTTTTCTGATGAACAATTATACTGCAAACGTTATTTAAATTGTTCACGTAGACGCCATCGTCTGAATACAACCAGATAAAGAGACAAACAACTCAAAACATAAATTATTCATAATTAATTACGAAAATGGGGCATTTGAATATAAATAAACCGTTTAGTGATGTCACACATGATGAAATCTTTCATTTGTAATAATAACGCTTGAAAATATGTTCATGGCTTTTTTTAAAGTATATTATCTTTCGATTCAACAAACCATACTCATGTATTTCATTCATGGATAATTACAATCAGACTAAATCAGTTCATTTATACTAATACGGCTTTCGCAGGCACGCAACAGTACTGGAAAATTCGTCAGCTTATATGACCTGTGAAAGTAAAATCACAGAAAGACAGTATTACCAAAAAAAAGAGCCCACTAAAAGTACTTACACGTACGTGTCAATAAACGAAGTAAATCAGCCATGAGCTAGTTCCTTTATGGTTATAAACAGAGATTCAGACATGACGGCATTATTGTTTTGTTTGAATCGCGAAACTTTAACTTTGGTATATTAAAATGTAGATTACATTCAATAGATTGGAACTTTGGTCTGTTTATTTGCTGTTTTTTTTTTAAACATTATGACAAACTAATTGGACGCCCATATACGATGGTTAGAAATACTTATTGTATCAATACAATATTTATTTGTTGAGATCTTATCCAGCTAACGTCACATTTGCTTGATCCGAATAAACTATTGTTACTATTAATAAGAAAATCCTGAAACAACCATATTACCCACCGAAACAACAACATTATCCCGACCCCCAAAACAACAACAAAAACAGTGGGCAATTGCATATCGTATTGCCAAAGTGATCAAGGCGCTTTGTACCTAGATGACCTGGGTTCAAATCTAAGTGGCAGAAACGCATTTGTATTTTATTTACATTTAATTTTATTTATATTTCTTCTCGTTACTTTTCTACATTGGCATTTAAGTTTGTTTGCTTTAATATGTCAAGCTTTTTCTCCGAAAGACTCGATTGATATATCCGGATATAATTGTGAACAAGACCCTTTAATGGTTTTTGTTTACACTGACGTATTACGATTGCCATCTACACTTCAACCAGTCATTATAGATGAAGTGATCGTTCACGCTGCTTGTTTGCTATTTATTGCGTTTTGCAACTATTAGTAAAGGCAGAAAAATAACTTCCAAGCGTGAAAAAAACATGATTATGCTGTGTTTAAAAAACATGGGCTAAAAACTCTCATACATGCAATTATTTTGCAACAGTTAATACAAGAAAGTCATCAACATCACCGTTGATGTTTATGTATTTTAAGCATACAAAACCTTGAAACTCCACAGTGCATATAAGTAAAAACTCGCGTGTTCAGCGCACGAGATGTTTGTCGATAAATCAAGAAAGATTTATTTACTATAAGCCGTGTTTGTTTAAGTTCGTAACCTTATCAGTACCTGTAGAAAAAAACAAACACACTGAACATGATTTGACCTACATACGTCTGTATCCTAGTTGCAATATTCAAACTCCCACCTACTGAAAAAGCTCAATGCATTTAATAAGAACTAGTTTGTATCAGTATCAGCCCGTGTCGAGTGTTTATTTCGACATAAGTCATGTTAATAAGTTTTTATCGAAGGTTGCAACTTATGACCCGGAGTTACTCAGCACTCCATTCGAGCTGTAGCTTCTATTTTCATCTATTTAGTTTCTTCACGATACGATATTGCATTTTGGTGTGGTCTTGTGTTTTAAGGTGGAGCCGGTGTATGGTACATAAACTCCACCTGTCGGGTATGGAAACCACCAACCAAGCTCACATGCGCCGGGGGCGGGGCGGAGCTTGAATCCGGGTCGACAAGGTGATCGCCACCACCGGGTATTTGCAACTAGACGAATGAATGATTTCACAGTGGTTGAATGTGTGTTTTATATGCTCGAAAAGCTCTAGACATTTTGTACTGCAGGTAAACAATGGGATATAGAGCAGGAATTTTATTATATGAGCCTCGCTCTGGGAAAATGGGGCTTAATGCATGTGCGTAAAGTGTTAAGTGCGAGGCCTATATGCATGTTTACACAATGTTATACAGCAGTATTTTATACCTGCCTTTGTTTTGGAAGACGATTGGTATGGTGGTATAGTGCTCATCACACTAACTTAAATTTCGCTATTTCGAAACCTATTATTTTTTCACCGGCACAATGTCATGTATTTTATAGTGTTTTATTTTACTTCGAATTATTTGTATTTTTTTATAATTTCCGTTCTCGGGGTACATTGTATTAAACTTAAGAGTACTTTTAAGTAGTACCTGAGCCGAAAATAACCAATGAAAAATCAGTGACATTTATCTCGACCAAAGAAAGCAGGACCATTTGCATTTAAACACAATTGTTTACCGGGTAAATCTTTTACTCATTTTCACGTGCTACCTAATTTGAATTATATACCGTTAATTACGTTCGAGATGGAAACCTATGCAAATGTGAACAGTATGCAGATAATTTGTCCGTTTGTTAGTCATCGTGTTTGACATTTATGTATATATATGAGCCGTGCTCTGTGAAAAGGGGGTTTATGCATGTTTAATCTGGGACGACACTTTCCGGCTTAACTTAATTTTTGCTAAGAAGAGACTTCCTTTGAACAAAAAAATATCATAAAAGCGGAAAGTGTCGTCCCTGATTAGCCTGTGCGGACTGCACAGGCTAATCTCGGATGATACTTTACCAGGGTTCGACACTAAGGCACGTCCGACAGACATTGTCTAGTAAGATCGGTGGTCGGGCTAGTAAAACTGCGGGCTAGCTTGTCCGACTGGTCGTACATAAATAAAAAAAATCTATACTGATTCATATAACTATAAATAACTGCTGTGAAAACCTTTACTTTTAATGTGTAAAATTACTCTTGTATCCGTTATTAACATTAAAACAAAACTAGTATACATGTATTTAAATAAACGCGGATCATTCACATGATTCATCGCTATTTTTAGACGCAAAGGAGAGCTTCCTGCAGAAATTGCTTGTTTCAATTGGTCAAGTTGTCATGAATATTAATGATTTTCTGCAGTGTCGTAAAACTGTAGAGCATGATTTTACGACTTCTATCGAAAATCGGTATCGTCAATGTAAACATTTTTGCGTAGCAGACAAGATAATGTTATTTAAAGAATGGCTTTGTTCAAGTTCGGATTTTTGTCCGACAAATCAGTTAATAAAAAAGAATCCGACGCTTAACTGACACGAAACGTAAATATGAAGAAACACGAAAACGTCAATTTTATCCTAGATGGAAAATCGAGTCAGTTCCCATGGCTTGAATTTGACAAAGAAAAGCAAAAAAAGGGGTTATTTTATTGTTTTATTCTATGAATAAAAAAATCTGGTGTTCACTGATTATTTACTGATAATCCTGGTTAAACAGTAACATGACACAATTGTGTTCATTTGCTATGTCATTTATAGTCTAGTAGACATCAGGTTTGGGCTAGTACATTTTAAGAGGAGCTGGTCCGACGGTCTTGCCGTTAACAAAGTTAATGTCGAACCCTGACTTTACGCACACACATTACACCCCCTTTTCTCCGAGCACGGCCCATATGTATACCGTTCAAGTTCGCCAGTTAACACACGTACATGTATGTGTGGGCACACGTATTGCTAAGTTTATAGGCATGATGTTTCATTGTGGGATGACCCGGAGTGTCGCCCACCACACGTACCGAGTTAACTCACTAGGCTAACGAACGTTGTCAATAAGGTTGAATAATAGCTGCAGATATTATTATTCATTTTAATACACTTAATTTTAGTATGCTCGCCATGATTTTCGAAAATACATGTACGCACATTCCAATAGTATGTCGCTTGGCTTCGTTCGAACACTGTAAGTAGCGCCCGACCGTTCACAATTTTACAGCGCTGGATAACAAATCTGAGGATCGCGGTTCGATCCGCAGCCGGCAAAATAACTTGTTAGGATTGGTCATCTTATCCTTTCTACGCATATCCCCTCCTACTTCAACAGAAACTGGGATAATTGTTCGCACCTAATACTGGAAAAACAGCTTACCATTGAAGTGTGCGATTCTGTTGATAAGGCGAAAACCAACTGAACACACAACAATAAATCAAACACTGTAAATATGATGACTGCAGTGTGAAAAGCATTTGCCTAGGTGCAATTTATGACCAGCGTATATAGAACATATTTAATGAGGTGCATTGTGACCAGCACCAGTAGAATCATGTTATTGCTCTAGCACACTTTCTACAAACCACCAAAGTGATAGAAAACCGTCAGGTATGTAATGTCAAGTACAAATAATTGAAGATGTAGAAACTGTCAGTTATACATTGCCAAGTAACAATTCACTGAAGTCATAGGAGCTGTCAATTATACATAGTCAAGTGACAAAACACTGAAGATGTAGAAACTGTCAGTTATACATAGTCAAGTGACAAACACTGAATATGTAGAAACTGTCAATTATATTTTGTTAAGTAACAAAACACTGAATATGTAGAAACTCTCAGTTATACATTTAAATGCAACAAATCACTGAAGTGTAAAAGTGGTACAATCAGTTATACATGGTCAATTAATCTGATGATTGTTTTTGAAAATATTAATAAATCGTTATAACGTTATAGCGTTTTATTTTTCTTTGTATTTGCATTATATTACCAAATATTTGTTAAAAGGTATACACAACAGAGATTATGTCTGAAAAACAAAATTAAAATAAAATGATCATAGATCTACATTCCAGAAACTATTGCGAGTCCCGGCTGAAAACGAGTAAGGAACAGACAATTTAAGTTTGTACAGTTTATTTCATATCATTTCTACCGACATCTGACCAATAAAACTAGTTGAATACGTTTCACAATAAGAAGGCACAACACGCATCGTATTTACTACATTCAACAGACATAAAGTAAATAGTAAATGATACTACTTATACTATTTATTGCATAACAGCGAAACTTATGTAAAATATTAATGGAGATATCTATCAATTAACATAGATATATATTTGATAGAGACAATACTTGACACTGACGAATGTGCTGTTCATGGAGTGACCGTTCCTAAAAACAACTTCGGAAGGAAAGTCTTAAAAGTTTAAAATGTTTAACATTAACGGATTGATTATAGCTTTAACAGATACTAATGGTATTTCTTAAGACCTTTTTTTATCGGAAATATAGGATGAGATGTTTGAGATGTCAAAGATTGTGTACTCAACTGATGTTTTTCTGCTGGATGGATTTTGCTCTAAATTTACAGCTAATTGATCTTAATGTGTAGATGATAATAAAAGGAGGCATTTACGCTGCTACCAGTAGTATTGCCTTTGTCCGTTTCCACTATAGCCTATAAAGTCTCCAAATCTTGTTTACTCATGTCCTTTTGGAATGCTTTATGGATTTGGCTAAAAACATGTTACGGCTAAATGACCTTAATATATAGGTGAAGGAATCAATATATTTTCGGGAATCATGGCCCTGTTGTATTAAAAAAAAGTTTTAAGTTTATTTTTAAGGTATTTAAGTTATTTTAAGTTATTTTCTATTTGAAAGCAAGTCCTTGTTAACTGACAGATTTATTAATATGTTTCCAAACATGTAAGATGGGTGCATCAGTGTGTGGGACACATCTAGTTAACAATTGACCCTCGCTCTGAGAAAAAGGGGGTTTAATGCATGTGCTTAGAGATAGTCCCAGATTTGCCTGTGCAGGCCTCATATTGTATTACATGTTTAAAGAAAATCTCTTCCTAACCAAAATCCCGTTGAAACGGAAAGTGTCGTCCCTTATTAGCATGTGCGGACTACACAGGCTATTCTGGGAGGACACTATACAAATGCAATAAGCCCATTTTTTCAATTGCAAGGTTTGATTCCATTTTATGTTGACTATATTTGCCAAACCCCAAATATCTGACACCATCCATTTACTGTATATTTCTTATTCTCCATAGGAGGGAAGCCTGGAGCGTCTTGACAAGGAAAGCGAACTCGTGGAGAAACACTATGGCCACTACTTTTACTATAAATCATTAACAACAACATCACGGACACTATTGTGCAGCTTGAGTCGGCCATTGAAGATTTGTGCTCCACATCCCAGTGGAGGCCTGTCAGCTGAGTGTATTAAGAACATGAGAGCGGTGGGTGGAGGGGTTATTAGATGGGTGGGTTGAGGGGGATATGGATAAGTGGGAAATGTGGGTATAGCTAGCTGGTAGGGAAGAGGATGTGGGTAAGGAAATGTTGGTATAGCTCGTTCTGTGGGGTGGGTTAGTATTGAATAGTGGGGAATATGGATATAGCTAGCTGTTGGGTGAGGAGTTATATTGAATAGTGGGGAATATGGATATAGCTAGCTGTTGGGGTAGGATGTATATTCAATAGTTGGAAATATGAATATAGCTAGCAGTAAGGGAATGGGATTTGGGTATGGGAGTTGAAGTATAGCTAGCAGTTAGGGCAGGGAATTCGTGTAGAGCAATTAAACTTCTCTGCTTTATGCTCTAGTGGGTACTTTTTGGCTTGGTGTATTAGGCAAATGGCTACCCACGTGACTTCAGATCAAATGGTATTATATCTTGCACAAGTTGTTACAGTGAAACAGTTTTGACTTTTATTTGAAGTTTGAATTCATTTGATTTACATTAATGCTGTAGGTGGATATATGACTGTGAAACATGGTTTGATATTGTGCTATGATAGCAGTTGTTATTGATATGTTAATGATGTCCTCTGGACTTCAATCATTTTCAAAATATGAGGCTTCCACAAAACAGTTGTCAATTAGTATTATTAAATAAGGGATATTTGTAGTTTTAATTGGGGTATCAATTTTAATTCATGAGTGATAATAGAAAATATATTTCTTTCTATGATCACAAGTTAATAAAAATCGATATTCCAACGAAGGGGGTTTGAAAAGAAAACATTACTGCGCAAAGCAATAATTGCACGGTTAGGTCAGCTATTGTGTAGCAACTATGTTAATATTTTGTTTGTAATCTGTATATTTTGAAACTTAGCCAGATACATTATGCAAATATTTTTATTATTTTATTTTTCTTTGAATGTGTTTCGCGTTTGAAAAAGTTGTGAGTAGAGAGTTTATTTGTACATACATTTAATATGTTGTATATATTTTGTTATTTTGTGTATATAATGTACCTCGCATTTATTGGGTTCATATAACGTAACATTACATTATTTGTTTTGAATTTTCATTTGATTAAAATCAATGTTTTATGTTTCAAAGATGATTGAGGTCACTTTTTTATAATAATTATTTTTTTAGTTGATGGAATCTGGTACATAAGTTAATCAATTTTAATTGAAGCCATTGACACAACATTAGTTTATATAGATTCCCGTGAATAATCATATTTTATTTGCATATGCATAAATTTCCTATATTTAAATATATTTTATTTCATATACATTCATCAGATAGTAAACATATTTATTTATGTTCATGTTATTCTAATTGCAATCTTCAGTTTTGTATATTTTCTTTTAGATGTACACATGCATACAATAACCTATTATCATCTTATGTTAAGTTCATATATTTACATAAGCACATTGTAGAAGTAAGCGTTCTAAAATGTGTGATGTAAGTTTTTGTAGACGATTTATGGTGAAGTGATGGCAAGAGGTAATCAACACAAAACAGATGTTACAAGTAATATAATACATGCAAACCTTTTTGACAAAAACATACTTGCTGTGCTATGTGTATTATGACATGTGTTTATGTCTTTTATATAATCACGGATTAAAATAATACATGTACAAACCTTCTTAATGTCTTGCTGATAATTTATTTCCGAAATTAAAATGACACTCAAACAGTCATTTATTTTTAAAAACTCAAATAGTCAACCCTTGTATGACAATCCAACAGTTATCTAAAATATGATCATTCAAATGTTATCCAAAATATAATAATTCAAATGTTATCCAAAATATGATGAATCGAATGCCATCCAAAATTTAATATTTGATAAATTCAACTGTTTTCCAAATATGATATTTCAAATATAATCCAAAATATGATATTTCAAATGTTATCCAAAATATGACGAATTAAATGTTATCTAAAGTATGACAATCTAATAGTCATCCAAAATATGATTATTCAAATGTTATCATAATATGACAGTTCAAATAATATCCAAAATATAATAATCCAAATGTTATCCAAAATATGAGAATCCAAAAGTCATCCAAAATATGATAATTCAAATGTTATCCAAAATATTACAATTCAAATGTTATCCAAAATATGATAATAATTCAAATATTATTCAAAATATAATAAATCAAATGTAATCCAAAATATGACATTTATTTAAATGTTCTCCAAAATATGATAATTCAAATGTTATCCAAAATATGATAAATCAAATATTATACAGACAATGATTAATCAAATGTTATCTAAAATTTAATTATTTAAATTTTATCCAAAATATGATAATTAAGCTTTAACCCAACAATCTTTCTAAGTATTTGAAAGCAAAAATCGTCAAAAATATGACATTCTAGCAGTCGTCCAAATATGAATATCTAAAGGTCACCCAAAATTTGATGATCGTACAGTAATTTAGAATATGACAATAAATCAATCTTTTAAAATATGACTTTCTAACAGAATACACAATATGGCAATATACCAAAAAATTAAACCATTAATCTGTGTTTATTCCAACTTCTTTCGAAACTAAAACATGTCATAGTTGATAAGTATTTGTGAACAACTGAACAGGACTTAACGTAAATTTAATATGTTTATATGATTACATTATCGATATACGAGTGAAACTGAGATCCATATTTACCGCGTTACTGATTTTGGTTAATGGCATACAAGGATTAGCCAGCCAAACATGTGAAAGATATATGTATCCTGTATGACGCTCAAAATCATTGGATTCACAGTAGCTTGCGAGTGTTTTGCTTAAGTTTTGTATGTAATATTTATTATTTATCTGGGCTCATTGCACATATTATAGATACAATCTGTAAATGAGATTTCACTGTGTTCCTGTCGTTAGTTCCTGAAATAGATTACTCCGGTAAAGAACACGTGAATTCATAATGACCATAATTGGAATACTGTCTGCGTGAGCATACGAGAAGTCTCCGAAGAGCGCAAGAAAAATATCCCATACATGCATATGAGAAGTATAACATAGTATATACAATTACATGTATACTCTATTTAATTATACATCAATGTACATGTTGGCATTTATTTATGCTAATCCTATTTCATTTATTCTAATGATATTGTATGATTTATTATTAGTACAAACCATTTCAAAAACATGTAATGGTAGTAAAACTATTATTACCATAGATAATGAATGAACCTCTCAAATGTTTAAGCAAACTTATTTGGTTATTTTTAGATGTAAGCAGAATACATCAACTAATTCACAATACTTGCTAGAGAGTTTCTATTCACGCTTATCACCGGCAACAATTTGGTTTGATCTGTATTAAAAGCAGTCCGTCATCAGTACCCACAACTACAAACGTGTAATATTAACATGTATAGTAAATTCGACCACATTTAAAATATCCGATTGGTTACCTAACTATGTGCCGGTGATATCTTATACAACTGAAGTTTCCTGTTGCCTACAAATACGTTGGACACTGCCAGCCTAGTGCCATCCTTAGACACACATATGCTGTACGGCAACTCCATATCCACTGGGTAGGTACCAAGTATGGCACCGTCCACTGTCAAGTGCACAATGGAGTTTTTTTTCTTACTGCACACCAGAACCGTCTCACCAGGCCCTACACATGCACCACGAGGTTCCTTTATGGTCTCACCAGTGACTGCTCTGGACGTGCCCTTAAATGTATCATATATGAACACTGTGTGAGCGAGCCTGTCAGTAAGGACCAACGTGTTCTTTGACTGGACATACGTGCAACTACTCTCACCCTTTTTGTACGTGTTTTTTGGAAACTTCACTTGATCAAATTCAGACTCCACACAATCCACTGTGATCATTCTTACAGGGCGGGAATCATTGAACGTACTCACAACCATGTTAGATGGAGACTTACAGCATATATAGTAAGCATCGAATGGTGTGTTGATCTCCCTTTTTAGCCGTGTGACATTGTCAGAAATCACGGACAGGAAAGAGACATTATTCCCACCTCGTGTAACAGCAAGTTCATTATGAGGAAGATATAACACGTCTCTTGGGTTTGTCTTGAACTTATACGGTGTTCCTACCCTCTGCAGCCGCTCATTCAGTATGATCATTTTCTTATTTTTGTTATCCACGGCTACCAATCTACCATCCGGCAAGAAGTCCAGTCCACTGAGTAAAGGTTCTTCCTCATCATCAGGAGTCTCTGGTAGATCCACGGACACAAGAAGCTCCAGGATGACTGGCCTTGACTGGGATGATATACAACCTTGAATAATAACAATAATAATAATTAAAATAACAATAATAGTTAATAAATAGATTTTTAACAAAAACAAATTCATTATCATGGGCATCCTCCTCCTCATCGTCATCATCACCAACGTCATCATCCTCTTCCTCATCACCATCGACAATAAACAAATATTTTTGTTAGAAGTATTGATGATTGTATATATTCATGTATCATCATCATCATCATCATCATCATCATCATCATCATCATCATCATCATCATCATCATCATCATCATCATCATCATCATCATCATCATCAGTATTACCATATTCATGTTAAATCGTGACACCTTTGATGTGTAGGTGCAGACGAATGAATACTCATAACTAAGTAATGTTTCCGTGCAACAAAACCATCTTCTGACACTTAATGACCTTTAAATTTCGTTATGTTGTTATAATATGCACAAATAATAAAAATGCGTATAAATACTGGTGTACCATTTTCAAAATATTAATAAACTCATATGTTTAAAACAATTTATTTGCATCTCTCGCATATATGAAGAAACAAATTCCTATCGAAGCACTGAACTCATAAAATGCCTAGTAACGATGTTATAAATAATATGTTTAAAACAACATATAACAAAGATTTCCCATACTCATTCCTGTGAAGTCAGGTAAAAAAATTGTTACATCGTAACACGCAAAAAAGCTTATCTACTCTTATTGCCACATATTCTTGATCGCAGTAGATCTTATTAGAAAAGATATGATATTCTGATTAGTATTAGTTTAAAACTTTATTGTCACTGTATCGTTACCTTCTAGTTTACAATCTCAAGAATTAATACCGACGATAGGCATGCATGCTAATCTTATATAATAATAGTTTAGTCGTGGCTATAATCGTGACCACGGTCAGTTAAATCGTGAAAAATATCGCAATCATAATCATGCTGTTTCATCATGGAGCGCATTTGTAGTTGTTAAACGTGGACACTGTATCACCTCACATAGGAACGAACATATTCGAGGAAACCATCTGTGATAATCGTGTCGGATTAACACCCAATTAACGACTTCATGCAATTCGCTATTACGGTCGTGTGCGATAATGTCTGTCTGCATTATAGATCAGACCATGTCATATCGTTGCACCTGTAATTTTCAAATCTTGTACAGATTGCTACTGTGCGCAAACCAGCGTATCATTACGTATGGACAGGCATCACGATCGGCTATTATAAAGCTACGCCATTTTTATAATACCTTGATTGTTGCCATTACAATTTAGTTTTATTAAATCGTTTCCAATTTCAAGAAGTGTTGACAGCTCTCTTTGGAACGACACCGTCACTGTTGGTGACATTTTAAGATTTCTATGTTCGTTGATAATTGATTCCCATGCGTTGTTCTTCTCTTGAATAATTTTCGATCACATGTATTGTTGACTGGTCGTTCCGTGTTCTAGAACGGCACAACATATTGGCAATACTTTATACATTTCTTCTTTAACTTTGACCGAGGCTTCCCTCTTAATTCTAATGCGCTTGACTTCTGTTTTTTTTAATTGTTTTACATCAGTTATTAACTTGTTCTTTGCCTCTTCAAACATTTGTATGATGCGATCTCTCATTTTATCCACCTCTGATGAAATTTTTGCAATTGATTCATTCAAACCAGTCTTCGACTGCTTACAATCCGCTATGATAGCGTCAGCCTCAGACTGCAGTTTTATCATGGATTGGTGTAATGCTTGAAGCTGCGGTCGTTCTTGTCCAGATGCGCTAGCTATTTCATCCACTTGGTCACATTTCCTGTGAATTAGTACACATTTACTGCAGCAGAGCTTTGAATGATCCTGACAGAAAAACTCTACTTCCTTGCCGTGCTCCGGACATATGTCCATTCCTTTCATATCGACTCTCACTGGCACTGATTTGCTATCCTGGATATTGACAATATCATGTTTACCATGTTTATACACGGTGTGTGGATTTTTGCAAGCATCACAAAGGAACTGGTTACACTCATTGCAGAAAAACATAGCAATGTTTGATACGTTGTCTTTCATACATGTCTCACAAAATTGTGTGACAAAACATTCTCCAATGAAATCGCCTGCATTGTCCCGGTTTGATTCACGTCCTGTCGCCATAATAAAGTTAGTGTTTAAAAAATCTTCCTTTCGATTTGAAAAGTCTGCTTTCGATTCTGAAAATTAAGGTTTCAAAATATTTCCGATTTACAACACGCACAGATTAAACAGAATGTTCTTTTAAAATCACGATACTGTACACTATCATTATGTAAATATTATGAAATCAAGATTCTATCTTATACAGTAAAAATCACAAAATGTCCTCTTAGTTTGTAAACGAACTTAAATCGGCTTGTCCCTACAACGGCCATGTCGCTCGATAAACATCTATAAAATCCTGACTACCTCGATCGATATTTAATAGTTATGTGGTATACGCAATTACCTTTATATCGATCATTTTTTGCGTGCTAGATATGATTGATTTGTACCCGTAATAGTCTGCAAACAATTGAGTTTGATGTCTTGGACCCCATTTAATTTATTCTAAATGCAGTAATGCCATACTTGTGAGTTTTTTTTCGACTATTCAAACTTAAATTGTGACGATGTGTTATAAAATATCACAGTTTACACTTAAATGTTACTGCTTTAACATTTTGTTGAAATTGTGACGAGCTTAAGAATATTTAAAGACCGATGTATAAAGCGGCGGTGGCTAATTTAAAACTGTACATGTAATTACCCAATACACTGGAAAACTACGATATCTGTTTGTGTGTTTTGATATCCGATACCAGATAAAGTATCTATCAAGTTGATGAGTCGTTCATTTCGTTTTCTGCGTTTCTTACGCATTAACGTTTTTATGCAAATTCGTACGTACGTTACACGTTTCAAAAACACGTTCGCACTCTTAAGAATTCTGTAGAATCATACGATAAATAAATCTGCGCTCTCCAGCTATAGGTTAGAAATTACGTTACAATATAATTCAGCGGTAATACGCGATACCGAAAAAATAGAAAAGGAAAAGGGCCATTGGTAAGGTATAACATTCTTGATTTGTTTGAACGCAAAATAGATTTCTAATTGCTAATTTTCACAATCACAATTGACCAGTGGCGTAGCTAGGCCATTATTTTTAGTCCGTATGTACCGTTACATGGGCAAGTGTGTGTATGTTTTAATGCTTCAAATTCGTCTGCGTCTTATAATCTATCGCGAGAGGGCTCCCATCTGTGGCCCATAAGGTGGAAAATGTGAACTCCAAAAGGTTAAAAATCTATGTTTTTGTTTTAATTATAAATAGTAGCATTATTTTGACATAGTTTCATTTTAAAGCCAAGTATGTGTAGCTTACATTATGATTCTGCGCTGTGTGATGGGAACTGTACTTGGTAACGTTTTATGTTTACATCTATCACGTGGTAGTGTGGGAATATCCAATATATATTTTAGTCGAAGACTTTACATTTGATTTGTCCATTTAACAATGAAGTTAACTAATAACGGATAAACTGGTTTGAAATAGGATTTTCGGGCGCCCTCAACCCGACAGTAATGATGGTTGGGTTTCGAACAGGATCCAAGGGACGCATCGATTCCAGAGGTAACCCTGGGTCTTTCATGTGCCCTTTGTCAAATATCGTAATTCATGAATCTCCGAAGTCAAAGAATAAGATTTGCACGGTAAATCGATCATGAACAAAAAAAAAGCCCAAAAGATGTTCGTTGTTTATCGACTTATAACCAATACTATACTTAAAAAATCTGAAGAACGTCAAGACAAGTGTAGTCATTTAGTATCAAATATTATAATCATCAATTTATTACATTAATTAAACCTATATAACTGATATTATAGTTTCCGTTTATTCTATTTAAATACATCAATACAAATGATTGTATTATTTTGGTGTATGAGTGTATGAGTGCTGTTTTATCCACTTGATAACATGTCTGGTGAATAAATACACTTATTTCAGTTTCCTGACAAAAAATATAATTCATTGCCGTGCTATGGACATCTGTCAATTCCTTTCACTTGCACATATCGCGTATCCTGGATATTGTCGATGTCATGCATCCCAGTTTTAAACACGGTGCGGTGATTTTGTTCACGTATCGCAAAGAAACTCAGCACAACGTTTGCAGAAAACCGTATCATTTTTCATATTTTGGTGTAATTACATTGCTCTCACGAATGTGCACATTCTCCTGTGAAGTCGCCTATATTGTCTCGGTCTAAATCACGTGGTCTTCCTAATGCCATTGTGAAGTTTCTCCGCTAAAACTCATTTAGAGTTTTTAACATTCATTCTGGGTGTGATTACGATGTTCTCAACATGGTCTTAATGAAGGCTGTCAGGTAAGCTTAGTGGTTAAGACACGCGCCTTTTACCTACGCGACCTGGGTTCAATCCACGCTCAATGCACACGTAAGATTTGTTGCTGGTCACCGAACCGGACAGATATGGTTTTATCCTTGTAGCATCCCCCTATCCACACTCCACAGGACGACACGAACATTGAATGTTTTTTTGTGAAAACGACATGGCTGAAAATTACAGGTTCAATTCAAAATGTGTCCCAACTTTCTTGAGTCTCGCAGGTAAATTAGCAGAAGTGCTTGGGCACTCTCCGCGTCCCCGTATAGTGCGTCCTCATGCGCAGAAAGACTCCATATACTTCGAACTACACACTTATCAGTCAGTTCTTTTGTGGATGTAATCGTGATAATATTTGAAGAACAATTACAGTTCCCTCAATTATAGAAATAGATCTGGAGTATTTGGGTTCCTACGTTAGCTTTAAACTTGCAACGACGCTGTCCGAGTTCCTATTAAAATTGTAGAGGTTCTTCGGAGGACGGGGGAGTCACATGAAAGACGTAAGACGGATTAGCAGAAGCTGATGGCTTTACGGGCTTTCACTCCGATATTGAACAACCAATTCATGGGTCGATCCAGCGTTCAACCTTACTTCACTGATGGGACATTAATCGAGTTGAATTGTACCAGTTCTTCACATATTTTCACATAATGTTACAAGGTTGTCTCTTCTGTTGTGCGCATTAATCTCCCCAACTAAGCTATCTGACAGGATTCCGAGTGTGTCACAGAGTTATAACATTTTATAACGAGTAGCGCTGATTTTTCTCCCGACGAGGTTGTTAATGTGTTATGTAGAACTGCATTGCGTTGCATATTTATTACTCAAATAGTTTTATTTTCGCAGTGTGGATGCAGTATAACGTTATTATTATGGGTCTAGCGGTTAATAGTATGTGTATTTTATTTTCATACGGTTACGCTTTGCTTGATTTGCATTCAGTTATAGTGTCCAGACAGAATCATTAATACATTTTCAGTAATATTTAATTTTAATACACCATGCTTGTACCAGTAAGTATTTCAGACAGATCTCAAGTTGATCCTTTCCAAGGTATATTAAGGAAAATTAAATTCGATATATTTAAATCTACTCAACACTATATATAAGTTAACATGATACAACGAAATACCAACGAATTTTCGTTTGTGAACCAGGTAGTACATATATTTAAAAAAAACTTCTAAAGTTTATCCCATCCTAATTATATTAAGGAAAAGTACAATTTTTAAAGCTACTTATAACCAAAAATAAAGTAACATGATTCAATGAACTGTCTTTTGTTAATAATAGTGTAAATGAAGTATTCGCTTTTAAATGCAACAGCTTTAAAATATGTATCCTGTGAACCTCATGCGATGGCATCTTCCAGTATGCTGAAGTATTTTTATTTCCCTGACGTTTTTCTTGTATTCCAGTAAAAGTGCACCTTGGTAACGTGAATATAGTTTTTTAATTCAAGCATCGGTCGATTTATTATTTATCCATATACATAATTACAAATTTACATGAGTGAAATAGTTAAAAGTTCTAGTTGTTTCACGCGAATTCTGTCTATATTTAGGCCAACGATAATAATTAAATAATTTAAATTACATTTCGGTTTCAGATTACACCCTTTTACATCTGAAATCTAAAAATGTGTAATGAAGTGCAGAGACTCTAAGTTGAACGGTATTTTCGAATGCGTACATTCCCCATTTTTGTTTTTCGTTTATTATTAAATTATCTAAAGCGAATTTTTAGGCTTAAGTGTATGGTATTTCGTTAGAATATGTATTGAAATGTTTTGTTCATGATGATGTATTGCAAACTCTGGCTTGATGTTTCATATGTGAACAAGTTCGTCTATAAACAGAGACATTCTTACAAACGTCGTCCAATAATCTGAGATATGTAGGAAATTAACAGTGACAATTTAGATATTTTGTAACATAACAACACTTTCTTTAAAAAGTACATACAACTCAATTTAACGTACATATATGTCGCTATGACGATAAATCTACTTCATGATAAGTTCATATGTGAAATTATTGAATAGTTGACTTCTAAAAGTATAAATAGACTAATATTACTCAATTTAAAATATTTATTAAAAACAAATTTATATCGGAGTATACTGGATTGTGAGTAAACATTTCTACCATGTTTGCAAAATCTACTTAAATAAACGTTGGCAAACTCGTCTTAAATAAGTCACAAGAACTCGGCAAACAAGTTTTATAAAATGACACGATTGGAACCATGTCGTATGGGACGCTGGGGGAAAAAATTCCGATATTAATGAATCGATTGTGAAACAAAAGCATGTAAAATTGTCTTCTAACAATCAAACTTCTTTAAAATCATTGCGTTTAACATGGCCAGGGATAAATAAGTGTTGTTGTTGTTCGCTTAGTTCTGTTGCATCGTCAATGTTGTCTTCTTGGCGACACTTCTGCCGTCGCAATAGGTATGCGCCCGCAACTGCAAGGATACATCCCAGAATGAGAACAGCGCCTGTGGGGAAAACATGATGTGTAAGCTACATGTATATATTCAAATAAACATATTATTTCTCAGCATGCAACTGTTAGCATTTGAGGTTTCATCGTTTGCTGTATTGAATGGTTTTAGTATGTATTTCAGATTACAGACACCTTTAGTGGTACTTCGAGAAAACTACAAAGCTGCATGTAATAGCCCCTGTTGCACAAGTGGTGCCAAACATATACGGCCCATATCTGACAAATAGACACCACGTCGTGTTAACACTTGATTCACTAAATATACTCGTCCAACATCCAAATTTATCACTCACAGACCAAATAACAGACCGACCATTAGCCAGGAAAAACACTTCCAGCCTACACTGTATTTACGTTTTAACGTGACTTCAATTAAACGAAATATTCCACAAAAGCGGAAAGTGTCGTCCCTGATAAGCCTGTTCGGACTGCACAAGCGAATCTGTGACGTCGCTTTACCCACAGATCACTCACTAATATAATCATACAATCATACCTGACATCATGAAACTGTAGTGGTAGGAGGAAGTCACTTCATACATGTAACCTGACAATTAAAAAAAGTATTGTCCAGGAAATGATAATCATAGCAGTTATGGTCATTTCTATCGGGTGTAGAGTGACATTATTAAAAACTGCTTTATTGAATAAGTTCAATTTAGGTTGGTTAGATGTTACCGCTGAATTTATTAAATATAAACATACCCTGATACAACCTTGAAGCTATGCCATAAATTTCACTTAGTACAGTTCCAATAAGCAAATCTCACTACTGTATGTGTAATGGCAATGACATATATTGCATTAAGTACATTCGTCCAGTTTATCTTTTTTTTCTTTTGGGTACCCGTTGGAGCTCAATTGGAACAATATTCTCAATACGTTTATTTGTTGTACTTATCATAACATTAACGTCGCCTCATCACCTGCTACCGGAGGTCCAGCGATAAAGCCGAGTCCGCAAAAGAAGTATTCTAGGCCATGCGCGTCGGATATCCGGTCCTCACCGACGAAATCCAGAGTGATCGGCGTCATCAGGGAGTTTGAGCCACCTGTAAAAATCCCCGCTACCACAGCGAAGGCGAACTCCGCTCCGTCCATGCTTGCGTACAAGGGATATGATATGGTTAGAGCACCGGATACGCCAAGGCAGCATACATGTATTAGTAATGAGTCTAGTTTGTCTGTAACGAAGCTAATCGCCGAGATGAATCGTCCGGATGTATTGCATATTCCGAATATTGTCATAATTAACGTCACGTCCACGTCGCTTTTACCTTTGGTCAGCATGAAATTTGGTAAATGCATGAGACAGACGGACAACATAAAGTTCCAGGCTGTTGTGCTGAATAAATATAACATGAATGGGGCATTTAACAAAAGAGAACAATCGAAACAAACGAAACCTTTACTATTACATCCCGTAATTTTGCCATCTTTTTTTCGTTCTCGTTTTCTGTCATTTTGTAACTGTAGTTCTCGGGAATTCGGTCTGCAAAGCAGTGCAATGCAACATAGCTGTGCTGTTATTCCAGCGGTCATAAGGAACATGCCCTTAAGCGCGTATCTGTCCAGAAGAAAAAATGTCAAGGGCGAAGCAACAAACATTGCGAGCCCAATCACCGCCTGGCTCAGCGCGATAACGAACTTCTTCCGCTTCTCGAAATAGTACGCCAATACGACGACAAAAGGGACGCTAACCAATGCATTTCCCGTACCTGGAAATGTTGACACTGTTTAAAAGTTTGAATTATATTGAATGTTGTTAGATTATACACCCGTATTATCACAATCAACAACATATAATATGTTAATTCCGTCATATATTATTTACGCGAATAAATAACATTAAGTATTTACAATTTAAGAGAAAATAGTATGCATGCTACTGCCGATTAAGCGCTATCTAGAATGATATATTATTTAAACGAAACTAAGTGCTGTTACCTCCTAACACCCCGAAAATAAAGATCAGGAGATCTATGTTTTGTACGAAAGCACTCGCTACGTATGATGACGTCACTAGGATTGCACCTATCAACATGCTCGTTCGGCAGGAGTAGGTGTCCATTACTATAGAAACCAGTGGACCTAGAAAGAGACATAGCCATGAAAAGACAGGATATGGATACAATAGTATTGCTTGTCCTTTGGTATTATTAGATTTTATTTCAGAAAATATTATTTTGAAAGATATCTATTACATGTACAAGTATATCAGTCTATATGTATATACACTATGTGAACATTCTGGCGTGTCAAGTTTTGTTTTGACACCGCTAAAAGATGTTATAGGCCAAACATACCTCTGTGCCTGCGGTTGCAGAGAAAAAACCGCTTGGGTAAGATTGTGGGTAAGATTTTATTTAGGCCATGGTCATGATCTGAACAAACTTGAAGGTTTCCACTATACGATGTTACAAACCAAAGATTAAATCCCTGACCCTTGTGGTTTCAGATAAGATTTTAAAAGTTCATTCTATTTATATAGAGAAAATTATCCCACCCACACTGGCGGCCATGTTTTTAATACCCAGATTTAAAAAAAATATATATGTAAGGAAAATGCTTCTAACATACATAAAGAGAAAACTGTCCCTTCCCCTGGTGGCCATGTTTTTCCACTGATTACAACCATTTTCAAACTCGTCCAAAATATCCACATAACCAATGTTTTGACCAAATTTCATGATGATTAGGCAAAAACTGTGACTTCTGGAGTGTTCACAAGCTTCTGACTATATAAATATAAGAAAAAAGCTCCCCCCCATGGCGGCCATGTTTTTTTTACAGATCTGAACCATTTTTAAACTCAACCGTCGTATCCAGGAAAAAAATGTTCGAAACAAATTTCACGAAGACTTGGCAAAAATGTGTCTTCTAGACTGTTCACATGGCGGCCATGTTTTTCCACTGATCACGACAATTTTCAAACTCCTCCTAGATATCCACAATACCAATGTATTGACCAAATTTCATGATGATGATTAGGCAAAAAATGTAACTTCCAGAATGTTCACAAGATGTTTGACTATATAAATATATGGAAAACGACACCCCCTCCCTGGCGGCCATTTTTTTACCGATCCGAACCATTTTCGAACTCAATCGTCGTATCCTTGAAACAAATGTTTTGACCAAATTTCATGAAGATTTGGCAAACAATGTGTCTTCTAGACTGTTCACATGTTTTCACTATATGCATATAGAGAAAACTGCCCCACCCCCTGGCGGCCATGTTTTTCCACCGATCATGACCATTTTCGAACTCTTCCGAGATATCTATAAAATCTATGTTTAGACAAAATTTCATGATGATTAGACAAAAATGTGACTTCTAGAGTGTTCACAAGCTTGTTTTACTTTATAAATATAAGGAAAATGACCCCCCTCCTGGCGGCCATGTTTTTTTACCGATCGGAACCGTTTTCGAACTTGACCGTTGTATCTCGGAAACAAATTTTCTGACCGTATTTCATGAAGATTGGACAAAAAATGTGACTTCTAGAGTGTTCACATGTTTTCACCATATACATATAGAGAAAACTTCCTCGCCCCATGGCGGCCATGTTTTTTCACCGATCTAAACCATTTTCGAACTCGTCCGAGATACATGTATCAATGAAACCAATGTCTTGACCAAGTTTCATGATGATTGGGCAAAAATTGTGACTTCAAGAGTGTTCACAATGTTTCTCTATAGCCATATAAGAAATACTGCCCCGCCCCTTGGCGATCATGTTTTTTAACGGACCGGGACCATTTTGAACTCAACTATCATATCATTAAGACAAACAATTTGACAAAGTTACATGAAGATTGCGCATCAAATGTGACTTCTACAGTGTTAACAAGGTTTTTCTTAGGTTTTTCCTTGTTATTGACCCAGCATGACTCAGTTTCGAACTCGGTCGATGTATCATTGGAACAAATGTTCTGACCAAGTTTCATGAAGATCGGACAATAAATGTGGCCTCTAGCGTGATCAGAAGGAAAATTGTTGACGACGAACGACGCACGACTGACGACGGACAAGCGTTCACAAAAGCTCACCCTGAGCACGTTGTGCTCAGGTGAGCTAAAAACAAACACGTTTCCTACCCAGCAAACTCAACAGCCCGGAGTTGAGAGAGCCGATGACCGACGTCTTGGCAGCGTTCTCGCCGTAATACGTTAGCAGGGCGAAGTAGATGACGCCGCACATGAATATTGACGTCGATAAGAGGAATATCCCAGAATACACCGCGACAAGCACCAGCCATGCCCACCCCTTGTCGACGTCGTTGGCGCGTTGTGTTGTTGCTGCTGCTTGTGTCATGGTCTTCGGGAAAAATATTAATGAGATATAATTATAATGGAAAGGTGGCTGTTAATTAAGAAAATATGGTCAAAGGTACCGAACATTATCGCAAACTCAACATGTAAAAGTTTAGGGTCAGGGAAGCTTGGGTTAGTAAAAACAAAAAATATTTTTACGCCAAATGTAATTTTGGTAATAATATAACCTTAAGTTGTGATTTCTGTTCAGAAAACACTGGTTTGCAAATTCGATTCGTAAGTTCGTGATTAAGAATGACATATCGTTGTTATTTTTCTGATAAACAATTGCGTACATTATTTCAATTGTTCACGTAGACGCCATCGTCTGAATACAACCTGATTAAGAGATAAACTACTCAAAACATAAATTATCATAATAAATGACGACAATGGTGCATTTGAATATAAATAAACCGTTTAATGACACATGATAAAATCTTTAATTCTAAATAATAACGCTTGAAAATGTGAGCATGGCTATTTCAAAAGCATATCATCTTTCGATTCAACTAACCATGCCCATCTTTTCCTTCATGGATAATTACAATGCGTTCATTTATACTTATACGGCTATTGCAGGCATGCAACAGTACTGGAAAATGCGTCCGCTCATATGACCTGTGAAAGTAAAATAACAGCAAGACAGTATTAACGGAAAAAAAGCCAACTTAAAGTACTTACACGTACAGTGTGTGTTTATATCCTTTGCTTTTTTGTTCTGTGACATTAACATAAACACTATCAGATAACAACGAAATAGCCTATGTAAATGAAAACATGAGCACGAAGCTGGACGACTATCTTGACTACATGGTACCATTGGCTGACTATATTTCGAACAGAATTAGCATTTCGATTAACATTTATTTAAACATTTAGTCTTCATTATGACATGTGTCACACAACTGTGCGGTTATCTGATACAAAGAGCGTTTAAAGGCACCATTTCGTAGATAAAATGGCGATATGACCATGTTTCAATTGCTGTTATACAGAAAGATAAAAATACACTCTTGTATGAAAGGCGGCAACGTAACACGATACACTATTGTCATCAGATAAATACCGTAACTTGAAATTCTCAAGCATCAACTGTTTTGTTCAATAGAATCGGTAATCTTGATATGAAATTGTAATCATTTTAAAGCGAAGCAATGTTACCATTTGGAATTTTTGTTGACTGGTCAAAAGTGCTGACCTAAAAACAACAGCATACTACAGCCATTCTAGCACAGGGATTTAAAACACTTACAAAGCAATCACAGTTACCGGTACCCACTGAAAAAATATTAATCACTACGTAACACCCTTAACAACAACGTTATCCACCGAAAAACAAATATGCATCCCCGAACCAATATTCATCCCCGAAACAACAATATTCATCCCCGAAACAACAATTTCATCCTCGAAACAACAACATTAACCCATGAAAACACACTGAATTACCCCAGGAACAACAACATTCCCGCCGAAACAACATCGTTTAACCCCAACACAACAAAATTACAACACGAAACAACGAAACATCTCCCCTCCGGCAACAAACACATTCCCCCCTCTCCCAAACAGTATGAACTACGGAAGCAACAGGTTAACCAGTGAACATATATTAAGATCAATTAACCGGTTACATTTTGAATAAGATTTTAATCTGAACTTTTTAAAATAAATTAAATTATTCTTTGTGGAATACAAAATATATATACTAGTATATCATTTCTAGCACTCGATATTGACCATTTAACGCTATCGCTACTTCAAACAACATGTCACGCCGACGACAGAAAAATAACCTGTCAAGAAACGAGGTTCTTTATGGTTATAAACAGAAATTCCGATTTGACAGGTGGCATTATTGTTTTGTTTGAATCGCAAAACTTTAACTTTGGTATGTTGGGAGTTTAGGCTAACCTCTGTAATTGAGTCTATATAACTCACGATAACATTTAATAGATTGGAACTTTGGTCTGTTTATTTGATGTTTTGTAAACATAATCACAAGACCATTTGAACGCCTATATAAGATGGTTATAAATACTTATTGTATCGATACACTATTTATTTGTTGAGATCTTATCCAGTTTACGTCATATTTTCTTCATTAGAATATACTTTATTTACTATTAATTAGAAAATCCCGACACAACCATATTACCCACCGAAACAACAACATTAACCCGACCCCCACAGACAACAACTAAAACAGTGGGCAATTGCATATCGTATTGCAAAAGTCATCAAGGCGCTTTTCCCCAGATTACCTGGGTTCAAATCTAAGTCACAGTTAGTTAGCGTGTGGCTATGATATTAAGTAGTGAAAACATCATTTTGAATGATAAATAATCACATTATAACAAACAATCAACTTTCTGAACACAAAATCACTATCAAATATATATGTATAACAAGGTATCAAACTCTAAATCATCCGGAAACGGGGTGCATCGCTTTGAACAGCCATAACTTCATCAATGGTGCAGCGATTTTCAGGATCTTGGTCTTATTCAACTCAGAAATGAATTTCCTTTGTAGAAATGTATATATCTTGTTACATTTCTACAAATGCTGGATCAAATTTTAAGAAATGATACGATACACAACTCGCTTAACCTACTTGACACCGATCAGACAGGCATAATGAATGACATCTTCAGTTGTTAAGACACACCTACGCATTGGACCAATGAAATCACTTGTGTGTTTAAAATATCGGTTAGTTGAAATGTATGTAAACAAAGGTTTCAAACGGCGCTGGCCAGTTAGTTTTGATGCATAATGCAACGGCAAGCACGGTAAGAATGTTTTTTATACGTTTTATTGAATTATGGTATCGATGTCCATGAACTTTACTTGGAAAATGCCCACGCGAGTTTTGAATCATAT
The DNA here is from genome assembly GCF_020536995.1 of Dreissena polymorpha. Classification (NCBI taxonomy): domain Eukaryota; kingdom Metazoa; phylum Mollusca; class Bivalvia; order Myida; family Dreissenidae; genus Dreissena; species Dreissena polymorpha. Next base: position 42,347,949 of record NC_068360.1, read on the forward strand.
TATTTCTTAAAAGTTGACCCAGCATTTGTAAAAATATTGCAAGACATGTACATTTGCAGACGGAAATTCATTTCTGCGTTAATAAGACCGCGATCGTGAAAATCGCTGCACAATTGATGAAGTCATGGCTGTTCAAAGCGATGCACCCCGTTTTCGGGTGATTTTGAGTTGGATACCTTGTTATATATATTTGATAGTGAATTATTTTTTTTTCAGAATTTTTTTTTTTTCGTTATAATATAATTATTTATCATTCAAAATGATAATTGCACTAATTAATATCATAGCCACACGCTAACCACCTGTGATCTTAGTGGCAGAAACGCATTTGTATGTTATTAACATTTAATTTTATTTATGTTTCTTCTCGTTACTTTTTTACTTTGGCATTTAAGTTTGCTTGCTTCAATATGTCAAGCTTTTTCTCCGAAATTCTCGATTGATATATCCGGATATAATTGTGAACAAGACGCTTTAATGAATTTTGTTTACACTGACGTATTATGTTTGACACTTGAATGAGTCATTATAAATAAAGAGGTCGTTCACGCTGCTTGTTTGCTATTGATTGAATTGTGCACCCAATAAATACATGCAGAAAACTTCGAACCATTTCAAAACATAATTATGATGTGTTTAATCAAAATTGTCTAACATCTCCCATAGATGCGTATTTTACAACAGTTAATATAGAAAAAACATCAACATCACCGTTGGTGTCAATTTATTTTAAACATACAAAACCTTAAAACTCCACAAGGCATATAGTTAAAACTCACGTGTTGAGCGCAAAACATGTTCGTCCATAAATCAAGAAAGATTAATTTACTGTTAGCCGTGTTAATTAAGTCCGTAAACTTATCTGTATCCAATAGAAAACCCGAGCACACCGAAAATCATTTGACCTACGTTCGTCTGTATTCAAGTTGAAATTATCAAACTCCCAGCTAATGTAAAAAGTTTAAAGCATTTAAGAAGGACTAGTCCGTAACCTTATCAGCCCGCATCGAGAGTTTTATCTCCACATTTATTAGTTTTATCAAAGGCTACAACTTGTGACCCGGCGAGTGACTCAGCACTTGAATTGTAGCTTCTTTTATCATCTACTAGTATTTAGTTTTTCATTGTGGTCTTGTGTTTTAAGGTTAAGCCGGGCTATGGTGTGGAAACCCCACCTGTCGGGTATGGTGACCATCAACCAAGCTCACATGCGCCGGGGGTGGGCGGGACTTGAATCCGGGTCGAAAAGGTGATCGTCATCACCAGGTATTTGCAAAAAGACAAATTAATGATTCCACAGTGGTTGAATGTGTTAGGTACATGATCGAAAAGCTCTAGCCATTTTTTATGAGTTCTTCATGTATAGAATAGCATATTGACTAGGAATTTTATTACATGAGCCTCGCTTTAGGAAAACGGGGCTTAATGCATGTGCTTTTATGGAATTTGTTCGTTTAAAAGAAGTATTTTCCTAACGTAAGATCAAGTCTAGGCGGCGAGTCTCGTCTCTGATTAGCTCGTGCGGACACGCATTAAACCCCGTTATCCCAGAGCGGGGCCTATATGTATGCGCGCATGCATGTTAATGAAACACAAGTATTTTGTACCTGCCTTTGTTTTGGAAGGCGATTGGTCTGGAAGTATAATGCTCATCACACTAACTTAAATGTCGCTATTTCAAATCACATTATTGTTTCTATGATACATGTATTATATTATGTTTTATTTTACTCCAACGTATTTGTTCGTATAATTTCCGTACCCGAGGTTCATTGTAGAATACTTAAGAGCACCCGGGGTACTTTTAATTAGTACCTGAGCCGACAACAACCAATAGAGAATCCGTGACATATATCTCGACTGAATTGAATAGGGCCACTTGCAATTAAACACAATGGTTAACCGGGTAAACTTGTACTCATTTTCACGTGCTACCTACTTGGAATTATATATACCGTTAGTTACGTTCGAGATGGAAATCTATGCAAATGTGAACAGTATGCCAATAATGTGCCCGTTTGTTAGTCATCATGTTTGCTCACCGTACTCTGTGAAAAAGGGGTTTAATGCATGTGCGTTACGTGTCGACCCAGATAAGCCTGTGCAATCCGCACAGGCTAATTAGGGACGACACTTTCCGCCTAAAGTTTTGCCAGGAAGAGACTTCCTTTAAACGAAAAATATTATAAAAGCGGAAAGTGTCGTCCCTGATTAGCCTGTGCGGACTGCATGTTCCTAGGTGAAATTAATATCCAACGCCTATAAAACATATCTAATGATGTGCATTGTGACCTGCGCCGTTTGATTCATGTTATTCCTCCGTCGTACTTTCTACAACCACTGAACTGATAGAACCGTCAGTTATGCAAGATATACATTGTCAAGTAACAACTCACATAAGTCATAAAAACTGTCAGTTATACAAAGCCAAGAAAGAATTAACCGGCGGCATGGTAATTGGAACTTACTAAATGGAATTAATTGTGTATTCATACACTTCGTGAGTTAGATCTAAATTTTGAACCAATCAGATGATTGTTTTTGAAAATATTGATATACCGTTATAACGTTTTATTTTTCAATACCATTGTATTTGCATAATGTTACAAAATAGTTAATGAAAGGTATACAATACAGAGAAAATGTCAGAAAAAAATACATGATTATAGATCTCCATTTCAGAAACTATTGCGTGTCCTGGCTGAAAACGAGTAAGGAACATACAATTTAAGTTTGTAAAGTTTATTTCATATCATTTCTACCGACATCTGACCAATAAAACTAGTTTAATACGTTTCACAATAAGAAGGCACAATACCCATCGTATTGACTACATTCAACAGACATAAAGTACATAGTAAATGATACTACTTATACTATTTATTGCATATTATGGACACTTATATAAAATATTAATGGAGACAAAGATCTTTCAATTAACATTGATATATCTTTGATAGAGACAATACTAGCAAATGAGCTGTTCATGGAGTGACCGTTCCTAAACAACATCTACCAGGGTCGGAATTCACAAAAGTGCTCAGGGATGTCTTACAAGCATCTTTTAAAATCCCTGTATCCCTCAACTCTTCGGCTGATACCTGTACAGGTCTTTTTAAATGTTTCTTATTAAATGAATTAATATTTAGCATTTCCAATTTCTGTTAACAGATTTGGTAAATAAAATGAAATCAGAAATATTATTTTAAGTGTCGCTTAAATTAGGATTCCCATAAAAAGCATCATGAACACCGGCCCAGGCCTGGTTATTCACTAAAATCACGTTCAGCACAGTAAACATGATTAACATTTTTTTTAAACATCAGAAACAAAAAATGCAAGAGTAAATACTGTTATGTTTATAATTTCCGGATTTATTATAGCTTTAACATATACTACTGATAATTCTTTAGAACTTTCTGCTCGGAAATTTAGGAGTAGATATTTGAGATGTCAAAGATTGTGCACTCAGCTGTTGTTTATCTGCTGGGTGGATTTCGCTCTAAAACATTACAGCTGATAAACCTTAATGTGTAGATGATAATAAAAGAAGGCATTTACGCTGCTACCACAAAAAATGCCTTTGTCCGTTTTCACCATAGCCTATATAGTCCTCAAATCTTGTTAACTTAACTCCTCTTCACCTGCATTATGGATTTGGCTAAACAATTCAACGGCTAAATGACCTTATATACGTGACGGAATCAATATATTTTCTGGAATTATGGCCCTTTTGTACTTTTTAAAAAAATGTCATTAAAAAAAAGATTATCGGTTTGAAAGCACGTCCTCGTAAATTCACAGATTTATCTGTATGTTTCCAATTGTGTAAGCTGGGTGCTTCAGTGTGTGGAACAAATCTAGTTACAAATTGAGACTCACTCCGACAAAAAGGGGTTTAATGCATGTGCGTAAAAAATTGCCCGAGATTTGCCTGTGTAGGTCCCACATTGTATTCCTTGTTTAAAGGAAATCTCTTCTTAGCCAAAATCCTGTTGGGGTGGAAAGCTTCATCCCTAATTAACATGTGCGGACTTCACAGGCCAATCTGGGGGTGGGGCACTACACAAATGCATTAAGCCCCTTTTTAATGGCAAGGTTTGATTCCCTTTTAAGTTGAATATATTGGCTAACCCTACAGCTCTGAAACGATCTATATAATATATATATCTTATTCTCCATATGAGAGAAGCCTGGAGCGTCTGGCCAAGGTAAGCGTACTCTTGGAGAAACACTACGGCCACTACTTTGATTATAAAATCATCAACAACAACATCACTGACACCATTGTGCAGCTCGAGTCCGCCATTGAAGATGTCTGCTCCACACCCCAGTGGTACTTCGAGAAATCTACAAAGCTGCATGTAAAAGCCACTATTGCACTAGTGTTACCAAACATATAAGGCCCATATCTGACAAATAGTCATGTTAAAACTTGATTTACTAAATATACTCGTCAAAAATCCATATTTATTCACACAAAAACCAATTTACAGACCGACCATTAGTCAGGAACAAAACTTTCAGACTAAACTGTATTTACGTTTTAACGTAACTTCCGTTAAACGAAAAATTCCACAAAAGCGGAAAGTGTCGTCCTTGATAAGCCAGTTCGGACTGCACAGGCTAATCTGGGACGACACTTTACCCATCGGGCAATCACTCATATAATCATACATTCATACCTGACATCATGACACTGTAGTGGTAGGAGGAAGTCACTTCAAACATGTAACCTGACAATTAAAAAAACGTATTGTCCATGAAATGATAACCATTACATATATGGTCATTTCTATCGAGTGTAGAGTTAGATTATTAAAAACTGCTTTATTGAATAAGTTAAATTTCAGTTGGCTAGATGATACCGCTTAATTTATCATATTTAAATATTCCCTGATACAACCTCACAGCTATGCCGTAATGGCCCGGTTCCAAAGAGTGAATCACACTATGTGTAATGGCTGTAACACAAGCAATGTCATATGTTGCAGTAAGTACATTCGTCAAGTTAATCCTTTTTTTCTTTCGGGTACCCGTTCTATTTGAACAATATTTTTAATACGTTTATGTGTTGTACTTAATGCATAAACATCGCCTCCTCACCTGCTATGGGAGGTCCTGTGATATAGCCGAGCCCGCAAAAGAAGAACTCTAGGCCATGCGCGTCGGATATCCGGTCCTCATCGACGAAATCCAGAGTGATAGGCGTCATCAGGGAGTTTGAGCCACCTGTAAAAGTCCCCGCTATCACAACGAGGGCGAACTCCGCTCCGTCCATGCTTGCGTACAAGGGATATGATATGGTTAGAGCACCGGACACACCAAGGCAGCATATATGTATTATTAATGAGTCTAGTTTGTCTGTGACAAAGCTAATCGCCAAGATGAATCGTCCGGATGTATTGCATATTCCGAATATTGTCATAATAAACGTCACATCCACGTCGCTTTTACCTTTGGTCAGCATGAAATTTGGTAAATGCATGAGACAGACGGACAACATAAAGTTCCAGGCTGTTGTGCTGCATAAATATAACAGGAATGGGGTATTTAACAAAAGAGATAAATCGAAACAGACGAAACCTTTACTATTACATCCCGTGATTTTGTTATCTTTTTTTCGTCCACGTTTTCTGTCATTTTGTAACTGTAGTTCTCGGGAATTCGGTCTGCAAAGCAGTGCAATGACACAAAGCTGAGCTTTTATTCCAGCGGTCATAAGAAACATGCCCTTAAGCGCGTATCTGTCCAGAAGAAAAAATGTCAAGGGCGAAGCAACAAACATTGCGAGCCCAATCACCGCCTGGCTCAGCGCGATTATGAACTTCTTCCGCTTATCGAAATAGTACGCTAATACGACGGCAAGAGGGACGCTAACCAAGGCATTTCCCGTACCTGAAAATGTCGATTCTATTCAAAAGTTTAAATTATATAAAATGTTGTTAGATTATATAACCGTATTATCACAATTAACAGAAATAATATGCTTATTCCGTCATTATAAATTTTACGCGAATAAATAACATTAATTATTTACAATTTAAGAGAAAATAGTGTACATGCTACTTCCGGTTAAGCGCTTTCTAGAATGATATATTATTTAAACGAAACAAAGTGCTGTTACCTCCTAAAACCCCGAAAATAAAGATCAGGAGATCTATGTTTTGTACGAAAGCACTCGCTACGTATGATGACGTTACTAGGATTGCACCAATCAACATGCTCGTTCGGCAGGAGTAGGTGTCCATTACTATGGAAACTAGTGGACCTAGAAAGAAACATACATGAAGCCATGAAAAGACATGATATGGATACAATTAGTATTGCTAGTTATTTGTAAGTTTTCAATTTTATTTCAGAAAATATCATTTTGAAAGATATTTATTATATCAGTCTATATACACTATGTATACATTCGGGCGTGTCAAGTTTTGTTTTGACCTCGCTAAAAGATGTTATAGGCCAAACATACCTCTGGGCCTGCGGTTGCAGAGAAAACCGCTGTGGTAAAATTTTATTTAGGCCATGGTTATGATCTGAACAAACTTGGTTGGTTACCACTATACAATGTTACCAATGTTACACACCAAAGATTAAATCCCTGACCCTTGTGGTTTCAGAGAAGATATAAAAAGTTCATTCTATTGAAGTCTCTACATATAAATCTTGTGACCCCCTATACATGGCATGTTTTGAACACAGGGCTTTACTTGAACAAACACTTAGTAGAGGCCCACTAGCCAATTTTATACACCAAATCTTACAGCACTGATCTTTGTGGTTTTAGAGTAAAACTGTTTTCATTTTTAAAAATATATTTTTAGTTCTGATTACCATGTGCAATGTACCGGAACGATGAAAAAAACTTTTTAAAAGTTTAAAGAGGGTCTTCCAAGGATCATTCCAGTGAAGTTTTGTTAATTCTGTCTATGCGTTAAGAAAATTAAGTCGTTAGAAAAAGTTAACGCACTATCGGACGATCGACATCACGGTATTCTTAAAGCCCCTCGTGAGCACTAAAAATATACCAAGCTGAATTGTTCGTACTCATGTTTGTACAACTATTCAGAAAGTCGATATCAATTAATGACACAACGAGTAACATACAACACAAGAAAAAACAAACAGGTTTCCTACCCAGCAAATTCATAAGCCCAGAATTGAGAGAGCCGATGACCGACGTCATTGCAGCGTTCTTGCCGTAATACGTCAGCAGGGCGAAGAAGATGACGCCGCACATGAGTATTGACGTCGATAAGAGGAATATCCCAGAATACACTGCGACAAGCACCAGCCATGCCCACCCCTTGTCGACGTCGTTGGCGCGTTGTGTTGCTGCTGCTGTTTGCGTCATGGTCTTCGAGAAAATATATATATATATACATATATATATATATATATATATATATATATATATATATATATATATGAGAAATAATTATAATGGAAAGGTGACTGTTAATTAAGAAAATATGGTCAAAGGTACCAAACTTTATCGAAAACTCAACATGTAAAAATTTAAGACCAGGGTAGGTTGGGTTAGTAAAAAGAAACACTATTTTTACGCCGAATGTAATTTTTGGTAATAATATTAGCTTAAGTTGTTATTTCTGTTCAGAAAACACTGGTTTGCAAATTCGATTCGCAAGTATAAACACTGGTTTGCAAATTCGATTCGCAAGTATTGTAAGTTCGTGATTCAGAATGGCATATCGTTGTTATTCTTCTGATAAACAATTATACTGCAAACGTTATTTCAATTGTTCGCGTAGACGCCATCGTCTGAACACAACCTGATTAAGAGACAAACTACTCAAAACAAGAATTATTCATAATAAATGACGAAAATGGTGCATTTGAATATAAATAAACCGTTTAATGATATCATACATGATCAAATCTGTAATTCTTAATAAAAACGCTTGAAAATATGAGCATGGCTATTTTAAAAGCATATTATCTTTCGATTCAACTAACCATGCCCATCTTTTTCCGTCATGAATAATTATAATACGTTCATTTATACTTATACGGCTATCGCAGGCACGCAACAGTACTGAAAAATGCGTCGGCTCATATGACCTGTGAAAGTACAATAACAGCAATACAGTATTAACGAAAAAAGAGCCCACTTAAAGTACTTACACGTACAGTGTGTGTTTATTTCCTTTTCTATTTTGCTCTGTGACATTAACATAAACACTATCAGATAACAACGAAATAGCCTATGTAAATGAAAACATAAGTACCAAGCGGGATGACTATCTTGACTACTACATGGTACCATTGCCTGACTATATATCGAACAGAATCAGCATTTCGATTAATATTTATTTAAATGTGCAGTCTTTATTATGGCACGTGTCACACAACTTTGCGGTTATCTGATACAAAGAGCGTTTAAAGGCACCATTTCGTAGATACAATGGCGATATGCCCATGTTTGAATTTTTGTCATACAAAAGGATAAACATACACTCTTGTATGGAACGCCATTACAGACTTCATATGACTGTTTTCGTTGTTTGCAGTACATTAATCAATATTTTCAGTGGAATATACATTATGCTTTGTGCAATTTTCTTTACGTGCGGTACTTTCGTCATTGTATGCAGTAGTTAAAGCATTACGCGAAGTAGTAACAACATTATGTTCTGTCCAAACTTCTTGACGTTCTGTACATTCAACATTATGCGTAGTAGTTTTATCATTATGCGCTGTGCAAACGTCTTTACGTTCGGTACATTCGTCATTACGTGCAGCAGTTACATCATTATGTGCAGTAGTAACAACATTACGTGCTGTGCAAACTTCTTTCCGTTCGGTACATTCGTCATGACTCATTATGTGTAGCAGTTTTATCATCATGCGCTGTGCAAACGTCTTTACGTTCGGTACATTCGTCATTACGTGCAGCAGTTACATCATTATGTGCAGTAGTAACAACATTACGTGCTGTGCAAACTTCTTTCCGTTCGGTACATTCGTCACGAATGTACCGAACGTAAAGACGTTTGCACAGCGCATAATGATAAAACTACTACACATAGTGACGAATGTACCGAACGGAAAGAAGTTTGCACAGCACGTAATGTTGTTACTACTGCACATAATGATGTAACTGCTGCACATAATGACGAATGTACCGAACGTAAAGACGTTTGCACAGCGCATAATGATAAAACTACTGCACATAATGTTGAATGTACCGAACGTAAAGAAGTTTGCACAGCACGTAATGTTGTTACTACTGAACATAATGATGTAACTGCTGCAAGTAATGACGAATGTACCGAACGTAAAGGCGTTTGCACAGCGCATAATAAAATAACTACTACACATAATGACGAATGTACCGAACGGAAAGAAGTTTGCACAGCACGTACTGTTGTTACTACTGCACTTAATGATGTAACTGCTGCACGAAATGACAACTGTACCGAACGTAAAGACGTTTGCACAGCGAATAATGATAAAACTACTACACATAATGAGTCATGACGAATGTACCGAACGGAAAGAAGTTTGCACAGCACGTAATGTTGTTTCTACTGTACATTCTGGTGTAACTGCTGCACGTAATGACGAATGTACCGAACGTAAAGACGTTTGCACAGCGCATAATGATAAAACTACTACACATAATGTTGAATGTACAGAACGTCAAGAAGTTTGGACAGAACATAATGTTGTTACTACTTCGCGTAATGCTTTAACTACTGCATACAATTAATGACGACTGTACCGAACGTAAAGAAAATTGCACAAGGCATAATGAATATTCCACTGAAAATAATGATTAATGTACTGCAAACAACGACAACAGTCATATGCAGTCAGTAATGGCGTTCCATACTCTTGTATGAAAGGCGGCAAAGTTACACGATACTTTACGGTCATCAGATATATACCGTAACTTTAAATTCTCAAGCATCAACTGTTTTGTTCAATAGAACCGGTAATCTTGATATGATATTGTAAACATTTTAAAGCGAAGCGATATAATCGTGTTTTTTTTTGACTGGTCAAAAGTGCTGACTTAAAACCAACAACATACTACAGCCATATTAGCACAGGTATTTAAAACACTTACAGGGCAATAACATTTACCCACTGAAACAACATTAATCACTAGAGAAAGAGCGAGGTTCCCGGCCTGCGCGCGCATTTCAATAAGCGAGCGGGGTGACAGCGACTTAATTATGCATATTGACGCACTTCCGTTGCTTTAGAAAATGGCGAGTGATTTACCTTGTCAATATCTATACATACATAGTCGAACTATCTTTTTTTAAGAAGACGTTTTGTCGGAAGGTTTTTATTAATTTAGTATGTGCATGCATTATAATAAACAACGGGTAACTAAAAAAATAAATAAATTTGAAAAAAAACAACAACATTGTCATTGACATCGAGCGCCTATGATCAACCTCACCGTTGGTGTTAATTTATTTTAAACATACGAAACCTAAAAACTCCACAGTGCATACAAGTTAAAACTCACGTGTTGAGCGCACAAGATGTTCGTCGACAAATCAAGAAACATTTATTTACTATAAGCCGAGCCCGTAACCATATCAGTATCGGTAGAAAAGCAGAGCACGCCGAAAATCATTTGACCTACATACGCCTGTATACTAGTTGCAATAATCAAACTCCCAGCTACTGTTAAACGCTCAACGCATATACGGGCTAGTATATTTCATAAAGTGTTATACCGTCAATGTCGCGTTGAAAATGGGATAAATCGAGTTTTGGTGCGGTTATGTGTTGTGAGGTGAAGCAGGGGTATGATACGGAAACTCCACCTGTAGGGTATGGTGACCACCAACCAAGCTCACATAAGCCGGGGGCGGGCCTTGAATCCGGGTCGACGAGGTGATCGCCACCACCGGGTATTTGCAACAAGACGAATGCATGATTTCACAGTGGTTAATGTGTTATTTATATGCTCGAAAAGCTCTTGCCATTTTTGATGAGTACTTCAGGTATAGAATAGGATATTGACTAGGAATTTTATTATATGAGCCTCGCTTTGGGAAAACGGGGCTTAATGCATGTGCATTTATGGAATTTGTTCGTTTAAAGGGATCTTTTCACGGTTTGGTAAATTGACAAAATTGAAAAAAGTTGTTTCAGATTCGCAAATTTTCGTTTTAGTTATATTTGTGAGGTAACAGTATTACTGAACATTTACCATAGTCCAATACAGCCAATTTATGTATCTTTTGACGATTTGAAAACCTAAAAATTATAAAGCGTTGCAACGCAAAACGATTGAATAATTTGGAGAGTTCTGTTATTGTCGTTTAAATTCACAAAACTACGAAGATTGCTTATATAACGTATAAAATACTTACACTGTGTTTACTCGGCGGAATAGCCGAGAGGGCTAATGCGTTTTTACATCAGACTAACTCCAGGACTCCGAGGGTCACTGGTTCGAGCCCTGGTACCGGCTACTTTTTTTCCTTTTTTAAATTTTATTCTTGATTTTTTACAGGAGCTTTTAAGATCCAATGTTTACATTTATCAATAAAAAGCATTTAATGACAAACTTCAAAATATGCCAAAATCTGTGAAAAGGCCACTTTAAAGGAAGTATTTTCTAAACGAAAGATCAAGTCTAGTCGGCGAGTCTTGTCTCTGATTAGCTCGTGCGGACACGCATTTAACCCCCTTTTCCCAGAGCGGGGCCTATATTTATGCATGTTTATAATACAGCAGTATTTTATACCTGCCTTTGTTTTGGAAGTCGATTGGTCTGGTGGTTAACTGCTCATCACGCTAACTTAGATGTCGCTATTTCGAATCACATAATAGTTTTTACGATACATGTATTTTATTATGTTTTATTTTACTCCAAAGTATGTGTGCGTTTAATATCCGTACCCGAGGTACATTGTTAAATACTTAAGAGCACCCGAGGTACTTTTAATTGACGATGCTGGAACAGCATCTTCCAAGGTATCATAACCATCAAAAAAAATTCACAATGGTGACCTATGTAAAAGACCGAGCCAGTCCGATTGAGATAACTCGATTTTTCAGTTACTTCCCTTTTGCATTCGCCACTGCCTAGGAGATTGCTCGTCATTGATAACATTCTCCTAGCAGAGTTGTCGTTTGTGTTTCAACATTCAACAATGGTCTCGATTCAAAACTTTCTTACTGCATAAATTGGCTTGTTTCGCTAGTTAGAAGCTGTCATTTAGGATATATGCATTATTTATTCACTAAATCTCCGCTTATGACAACAATAGTTGAAATTCGAAGGATATATACTCAATGTGAATGAAGGACTTTCTGGATCGTAACAGCTTGACACGGCAAAACTGGCATACTGGTATTTTAAGTTATCAATATTAGTCACATTGTGCTTTATAAATTGTATTCGAGCATTTTGCGACTTATTGAATGACTATGATACCCGATATCAACATTTCATCGGGAAATTGCAGATCACCAAGCTGTACTGAAATTCAACATTGATTTCAAACTCTTTACTGGTTCGTACTCTTTCTTAGTGTTAGTACTTTTTATCATTTTAAAGTTAAATGAACTGTGTCACAGTAAAAGAGACATTAAGGTGATTGTGGCCAGTTTGGATCTAGATCAGCCTGCAGTCGCTTGAAAGCTGTTTGCTTAAAAGCGTTTTTCTGACAATAACAAATAATTTAATTGGATACTGATTTGACTGCGCTTTTCCTGTGACCTGGCTCAAATAATAGAATTGTCAAATAATAGAATTGTCATTAATCAAATTATTTATTTCGAACATTAATCAATTGTTTTTCTTGTCCCTCAGGATCAATGACTCCAGCACTTTCCTGTTGAGAATTGAATACTGCTTAAGGCGATGCTAGGGGGCGTGAGAGATGTTGCACCTTCCATTATCGCTCGATTGTTCATTGTCGGCTCGGGTACTACGTACATGTACCCCGCGTACTCTTAAGTATACTTACATGTATCCCGGGTACGGTAAATATACTAAAATGTACCCGGGAAATTTAACCCTAAATCAGTCGTTGTCGACTATTTTTTTGTGATTACACATTTTTGTCAATTTTCTGTAGAATGGCCTCTATATTATCGGAACACATACTCAAAAAGCATGTTGATGCAGTGTTTTTTGAAGAGAGGTGTGTTTAAGATAATCGGTTGCGCGTTTTAGGACATCGGATTTTGGGTGCGAATACAACTCGGGTACAGTCTAATATGGACCGAGTACAATGACGTTTATTTACCGTACCTGGGGTACATGTAAGTATACTTAGAGTACCCGGGGTACATGTAAGTATACTTCAGAGTACCCCGGGTACATGTAAGTAGTACCAGAGCCGACAATGACCAATCAAGCTCCATTATCTCTCATGAACCGACTCAAAAAACCGAGTCGTCAATATTTGACTTAATTTTTGGTTTGGTTGCTCTCGAGGGAGCGAAAATTTAAGAATCTTCCTAAAAGATTTACCGGTTTGATCCCCAGAAGCGACATTGAAAACTAGCATACTTTGTTATCTAAAAGGCTGCTTAACCTGATATACAATGATAATGTGAATTTTCTCTCACATGATGTTCATCAGTCATATAATTAAAAACTTACAGCAGTAGTAAACAACTGGACAATAATTAATGAACGCATCTTTCATTTGTCTTTGACACTTTGATTTTGACATTGCCTAGATTAAAATATGTGACTGGACTTTACCAGCACTCTTGTAACAGAGCTTCAGTTTAAATGTAACATTGAAGATCACCTAAATCCAGATTTGCTATTATAGACGTGTGAAAAGTTTTAAGGGTGTGACAAGTAAACAAAAATTGGTCATTACCCAAAGGCCACAACTGATCTATGACTGTATTAAAACAAGAAAAATCAGTGCCTGATTAAGATTTCCTTAGATAGTTCAATAAAAACTAATTTTATAAGCCTGGTAACAGTTTAACGGTAATGCTACCAATGTGTCACACCAGGGCCTTGAAATCTAGGACATGCATGGTCATTTCTCCATGAAATCAGGACACAAAATTGTATTTTAAGTCCTTAATTGACCTGGCTATAGTTCTCAGATTATTATAAGCTTACATTTTGACGCACGTAGGTAGGACCGCATTACCGCTTCCGAAATGTGTATTCATACTATTGCCTTCGAGGAACTTATCTGATGTTTGACGGAAAGGGCCGAAAATGTGCGAGTGTGGGTCAAGTTCCCCACATGTACTTCTTTCCCATTTCCCCAATTTTTTTTCCTTACCTAAAATTTTTTGTACCCAATTTTTTTTCGTACCAATTTTTTTTTCGTACCCATTTTTTTTCATCCCCAATTTTTTGTTTGTACCCAACAATTTTTCGGTCCCAATTTTTTTGTTCCAAAACATTTTTTCGTACCCAAATTTGTTTTCATACCCTAATTTTTTCAACAAAATATTTGTACCAAATTTTTTTTTCCTACCAACATACACAATTGTGGTGATTGTGGTGATGTAGATAAACTTAACTTTTATATCCATCCTCTCAAAAGCATCGTCACACCAGTACTGTCAGTACTTTGATTAGTACCTGAGTCGACAATAACCAATAGAGAATCCGTGACATATATCTCGACTGAAGTGAATAGGGCCACTTGCAATTAAACACAATTGTTAACCGGGTAAACTTGTACTCATTTTCACGTGCTACCTAATTTGAATTATATATACCGTTAGTTACGTTCTAGATGGAAATCTATGCCCATGTGAACAGTATGTCGATAATTTGCCCATTTGTTAGTCATCATGTTTGCTCACCGTGCTCTGTGAAAAAGGGGTTTAATGCATGTGCGTTACGTGTCGACCCAGATTAGCCCGTGCAGTCAGTACAAGCTAATCAGGGACGACACTTTCCGCCTAAACTTTTGCTTAAAAGAGACTTTCTTTAAACGAAAAATATCATAAAAGCGGAAAGTGGTGTCCCTGATTAGCCTGTGCCTAAATGAAATTCATATCAAACGCCTATAGAACATATTTAATGAGTTACATTGTGGCATTGTGACCTGCACCGGTTGATTCATGTTATTCCTCCGTCGTACTTTCTACAAATCACTGAAGTGATTGAACTGTCAGTTACACACAATATACATTGTCATGTAACAATTCACTGAAGTCATAAAAACTGTCAGCTATACATAAGATTTTACCGGCGGTAGGGCAAGAGGAACTTACAAAATGGCATTAATTGTGTATAATTGTGTATTCATACACTTCGTGGGTTACCGGTAGATCTAAATTTTGAACCAATCCGATGATTGCTTTTGAAAATATTGATATACCGTTATTACGATTTATTTTTCAATACCTTGGTTTTTGCATAAATTTACAAAATGTTAAATGAAAGGTACACACTACGGAGGATATGTCTGAAAAAACAACATTATTATGGATCTACATTTCATAAACTATTGCGTGTCCTGGCTGAAAACACGTAAGGAACATACAATTTAAGTTTGTACGGTTTATTGCATATCATTTCTACCGCCATATGACCAATAAAACTAGTTTACTAGGTTTCACAATGAAAAGGCACAACACACATCGTATTGACTACATTCAACAGACATAAAGTACATAGTAAATGATAATACTCATACTACTAATTGCATAACAGCAACACTTACATAAACAAGTGTTCCGGTCGGAGACATATGCCCCCCAAACGTGATCTTGACCTTCTACCTAGTGACCTGAAAATCGATAGGGGTCATCTGCCAGTCATGATCAATGTACCTATGAAGTTTAATGATCCTAGGCCTAAGTGTTCTTAAGTTATCATCCGGAAACCATATGGTGGACGGACCGACAGACCAACCGACATGTGCAAAACAATATACCCCTCCTCCTTCGAAGGGGGGGGGGGGGGAATAAATATTAATGGAGACAAAGATCTTTCAATTAACATTGATATATCTTTGATAGAGACAATACTTGACACTATTAAATGTGATGTTCATGGAGTGACTGTTCCTAAACAAGGGCTGTTTGTAAAACATGCATGCCCCCCATATGGGCTGTCCGTTGTAGTGGCAGCAATTGTGTGAATACGTTTTTTGTCACTGTGACCTTGACCTTTGACCGAGTGACCTGAAAATCAATAGGGGTCATCTGCGAGTCATGATCAATGTATATATGAAGTTTCATGATCCTAGGCGTATGCGTTCTTGAGTTATCATCCCAAAACCATTTTACTATTTCGGGTCACCGTGACCTTTACCTTTGACCTAGTGACTTCAAAATCAATAGGGGTCATCTGCGAGTCATGATCTATCTAACGATGAAGTTTCATGATCCTAGGCATATGCGTTCTTGAGTTATCATCCGGAAACCATTTGACTATTTAGGGTCACCGTGACCTTGACCTTTGACCTTGTGACCTCAACATCAATAGGGGTCATCTGCGAGTCATGATCAATCTACCTATGAAGTTTCATGATCCTAGGCGTTTGCGTTCTTGAGTTATCATCCGAAAATCATTTTACTATTTCAGGCCACCTTGACCTTGACCTTTGACCTTGTGACCTCAAAATCAATAGGGGTCATCTGCGAGTCATGATCAATCTACCTATGAAGTTTCATGATCCTAGGCGTATGCGTTCTTGAGTTATCATCCGTAAGCCATTTTACTATTTCGGGTCACCGTGCCCTTGACCTTTGACCTAGTGACCTCAAAATCTATAGGGGTCATCTGCGAGTCATGATCTATCTAACGTTGATGTTTCATGATCCTAGGCGTATGCGTTCTTGAGTTATCATCCGGAAACCATTTTACTATTTAGGGTCACTATGACCTTGACCTTTGACCTAGTGACCTGAAAATCAATAGGGGTCATCTGCAAGTCATGATCAATCTACCTATGAAGTTTTATGATCCTAGGCTTATGCGTTCTTGAGTTATCATCCAAAAACCATTTTACTATTTCGGGTCACCGTGACCTTGACCTTTGACCAAGTGACCTCAAAATCAATAGGGGTCATCTGCGAGTCATGATCAATGTACCTATGAAGTTTCATGATCCTAGGCGTAAGCGTTCTTGAGTTATCATCTGACAACCACCTGGTGGACAGACCGACCGACATGAGCAAAGAAATATACCCCCTCTTCATCGAAGGGGGCCATAAAAATAACTACCTGGGTCGGAATTCACAAAAGTGCTCAGGGAAGTCTTCCAAGCAACTTTTAAAATCACCATATTCATCAACTCTTCAGCTGATACCTGTATAGTTTAATTTAAAAAATAATACTTTTTGAATGAATGACCATTTAGCATTTCCAAGTTCTGTGAACAGATTTGGTATATAAAATGCAATAAGACAATGTCTTTGAAGTGCCTCTAAAGTAAGGATAGCCATAAGTAACGCTTGATTGTTCATTGTTGGCTCGGGTACTACTTAAACATACCCCAGGTACTCTTTAAGTATACTTTAATGTACCCCATACACGGAATATACTGAAACCTACCAGAAATCCTAACATGAAATTTGTTATTGTCAGCTTTTTTTTCAGATTAATTATGTTCATATTTGTCAACATTCTGTAAAATCGCCTCTATATTATATAAATTCCTGCTCAAAAAGCATGTAAAGGCAGGTTTTTGTTCAAATAGAATTTTGTTTCGTATTCTGTAGCCCCTTTTACGACATTAGGTTTCGGGCGGATATAATACTCTGGTTCAGTCTAAATTGGCCAGGTACGTGTTAGTATATTTTCCAAACCCAGGGTACATGAAAGTATACTAAAGAGTACCCGGGGTACATTTAAGTAGTACCCGAGCCGATAATGACCAATCGATAATAAGGCTTTATTGTAGCATCATGAATACCTTCCCAAAAACACATTTTAGCACAGTAAACATAATAAACATCTATTGAAACATCAGAAAAACATGGCATACAAAATACAGGTATGTTTATAATTACCTGATCTATTATAGGTTTAACATATGATCACTTAATGACATATCTTGAGATCTTTCTGCTCAGAAGTTAAGGAGGTTATGTTGTTTGAAAGAAAAGTTTATGGAAGAGATGCAATACTGATAATACAGACAGAAAAAAGGCTGTCATAAAGCTCATATTGTGCATTTCAACAGGTACGCTTAAATCAGTTAAATGGCACTGTATTAAAACACATGATTATTAATGGAAAAAACTTTCTATCAAATAAATAAACGGAAGTCATATTATAATTAAACAAGAGCTGTCTCCATAGGATGACATGCCCCCTTAAAACACTTTGATAGAAGTTATGAGCATTTTTCAAAACCTGAACGCAGATTTTGAAACCTAAACGCGGACCCTAAGTTCAAGGTCAAGGTCACAGGGGTCAAAATTTGTGTGCGTATGGAAAGGCCTTGTCCATATACACATGCATCAAATATGAAGGTTACATCTGAAGCCACATAGAAGTTATGAGCATTTTTTGAAACCTAAATGCAAAGTGTGACGGACAGACAGAAGGACAGATGGACGGACAGACAGTGCGATTACTATATGCCCTCCTAAAGGGGTATAAAAACACAATTGCATTATCCCCTTAACAAATTGAACACAATCTTCTTTATCAAAAATATATGTATAATCATGTTATAGCTCAGAAGAAAAAATCAAAAAATCTGTTTGCAAAAATTTACTAAAATTCTTCCCATTTTTTATTCAGTTTATTATGTGCATGTGTTTCACATAAAAAAATACTTAAACTTTCAGCAGAGAAATTCGTTAACTTGTTCTGTACAGACACTGTACAGAGATTACGATAACATACGCACCAATGTTGTTGTCTTTGTTTAAGCTACTCATGCACATTGGCATCTCAGGGGAAGGAAAAAGCCTGCCCACATAACTGCTTTTACCAAAACTGTTTAATTTTTTAAAAATCTGTAAAGTTATGGACAATTAAAGGTGAAAACAAGATGCTGCATTTAACAAAAGTTGAAAGCTTTTTCAGTATTGATCAATTGTCCCATTTGAATAAGTCTTGGTGCAAAATAATGTAAAAGTCAAGGCCAAAATAATGCCAAGGTGTTGGGGGTGTGATTAGTGTTGAATGGAAGTATCTATTCAAGCCTTTTAGTAAAGAGTATTTATATTTAGTGAACTTTTACCCATTCATGCCTAGCGTCCTGAAAAAAGGACATTGCAAACAGCGTAGACCCAGATGAGACGCCGCATGATGTAGCGTCTCATCTGGGTCTACGCTGTTTGCTTAAAGGAATTGTAGTAAGCAATATTCTAAATATAGAAATAAATAAACTAGACATCCCTAATTTTGGAAATAAATTGATCCAATTTACAAGGATGGGAGAGTCCACTGGGCATAAATGGGTTAATCAGAATTACGACCTACTGAAAAAGTACAAAAGAAGGTCATTGTCAAGGTCAAAATGAGGTCAACAGATGTGGATGTGTTGAGAGTGTTCATAAACCATATCTATGCCATCATCAAAGCTTTATAGAAAACAGTAATGATGTAAGACTTTATATGTGATTTTGAATATACAATGTACCAATAATTTGGACCTTTTGAATTCGTCCAAGGCCAAAAGTAAATCAATGTCAAGGACAAAAATTAGTAAGGGTTTTGTAGGTATGTATGTTTTTTGTGTTAAAAAATAAGAGGCAAGTATCGTGGTTTTGTAAGAAGCATTATTCACTTTATTAAGGGTTCACCTCTGATGCACGGACTTAAGAACAGACAGCCCAATAGCCATACGCCTATCGGCATCATTACGTGCTGGGGCCATAAAAATTACACCCCAGTGCAAACAGGTCAGCGTTTGGATAATGTTTGAAACTTATATGGAAATTCATGACATAAAACAAAATGGATACATCTGATTAAGACAGTCACTATAATAAGGCTTGCATATAAACATTTCTATGTGTCTCTAATGTTATCTCTTGGTCCTGAGCTTTCCTGGCTTCTTTGTTCGCTTGGTCTTCAGAAGATTGTAGTTTTCATATACGCAATATTGACTAGATATAAATGGAATGTAAAATGCACGAAACACCCGATGTGACCTGCAATAACACACACAAGATTGGCAATAGAAGGGTCAAGACATACTATTTATGAACATTGTATAAAGGTACCTATCATCATTAGAGTATTATGCATACAGCACTGCAAATTGATCGAACAATAGTGTAACAATACTTGAACAATCTGGAGTATAACTGATTAATAATAAACTGCAAAAAAGGAATTGTAATGCTAAAAGAACTAATAAGACTGGTATCAAAACAAAAGCTCTTCAGCCCTTATTCCTCCTCCTCATTTTTGAAGTCCCTAGATATAATCCCTCATAAAATCACAAACTGTAAAATCATGATGATTAGTGGCAAATTAATTTTCATTGATTTCATGGGTTAACCAATCAAGGAATTTAAAGCAAACAAGTTGGAAAATAACCAACGCAAATTCATCTTTTGATCCAAAGTCAGAAATCCACGAATAAACATGTTCACGACAGTCTTTTTTTTAACCCTAAAATTTTATGCCAATGAAAAACAAGAGCACCGCCTTGCGGTTGCAGACCGCTCATCTATTTTTCATTTTAAGGGTGAAGGGACCTATCTTAATACTTCAATCAAAAAGGATTGAGGTGTGGGGTGGAGAGTGGTGTATAGTGTGGGTGTGTGGTCATTTATAACATTATCTTACAAAAATAAGAAATAAAAATGCAAAAAAAAATAAATAAAAAAATTGGAGGGTTTATAAGATGATTTATAAGATGATCTTTCAAAAATAAAAAAAATAAAATACTTTTTTTGGGGGGGATTTGGGGGGGATGGGGGATGGTTTGGGTGGAGTCTATTGTGATAAGTCAGGTAAGAGTTGTTTTGTCAAAGTATCAATCAAATCTGATCATAGATAACGAAGTCATGGCAATTTTAGCAAAATTTAGTTATTTGACCTTAAGAGTCAATGTCATTCAAAGGTCAAGGTAAAATTCAACTTGCCAGGTACAGTACCTTCATGATAGTATGAACGTATTTGAAGTTTGAAAGCAATAGCCTTAATACTTTAGAAGTAAAGTGGATGTAAACACAAAATTTAACCATATATTCAAATTTACTAAGTCAAAAAAGGGCCATAATTCCGTCAAAATGACAACCAGAGTTATGCAACTTGTCATGTACAGTCCCCTTATGATAGTTAGCGAGTGTTCCGAGTCTGAAAGCAATACTTATGATACTTTAGGAGTAAAGTGGACCAACACACAAAACTTAAAGACATTTTCAATTTTCTAAGTATAAAGGGGCCATAATTCTTTCAAAATGCCAGTCAGAGTTACACAACTTTGTTTGGGGGGGGGGGGCAATGGACAATGAAAATAATTGGGGTAGTACGAAAATTTTAACATTTGCACGCTTATGGCACGTCAGGGAACAGAACGCCGGGGTGAGTAGGATAGCTCCACTATATATATTTCATATATAATAGTCAAGCTAAAAAGGGCACATAATTCTGTCAAAATGCATGCCAGAGTTATTTAACTTTGCCTGCCTCGTCCCCTCATGATAGTAAGTAAGTGTACCAAGTTTGAATGCAATAGCTTTGATACTTAATGAGAAAAGTGGACCTAAACACAAAACTTAACCGAACGTAGACGCCGACGCCAAGGTGATGACAATAGCTCATTTTTTTTCAAAAAATAGATGAGCTAAAAATGTTTGTACAGTATTTACAATTTCTGGACTAAATGCAAAATAAAGCCTTAAACAGAAATTTTTTATTCTCTTTCGGCATTCCAATTTCCATAATTTTAATGACAGAGACAATAAACTCGCTGTGCAGAAAATACGCTGTGGAAGTATTTGAAATAGTGATCACATAATTGTAAGTATGCAGAATATGGTGCTATGCTTTTGCCTCCTTTTTAAAAATGTATTTCAATAACAATGGTAAGGGTTATCACAATTATAATTGAAATATTTTTCAACTCAGAGTGGGTAACAATAGTTAATAAAAGGAGGCGGCTTATACAATTAAATTCAGGGACTATATAGGTCATGAAAATTAAGAACCAGCAAACGTCCAGGTAATTGTCTGGATTTTCAAAACAAGGAGTGAGCTAATGTAAAGGCTAATGTCTTAGTCTTCCAAATAAGGAGTGGGTTAATGTTAAGATTTTCAAAATAAGGAGTTGGAAAATGTTGGGGCAAATGTCCAGGTCTTACAGATATTGTCAAAAAAACAATGAACAGGATATGGGCAGGGAAGTCTTTAGGTTAAACAGAGGATCAAACATCACAAAAAACAAGATTTGTCATAGGGCACAGATGCCCATAATTCCACTTTTGTCTAAAAACTACACATAGGTAAACAAACTCAACCCTGATCTGACAGTCATGGAGGTAGACTCACACACCAAAAGTCAGGTAAATATCTGAAAACGTTCCACAAACAAATCAGGGAAAGTGTTATTTAAGAGAAAAAAGTCCAAGGCCAGTAACTTTGTCAAAGAACTATGGACCAGAACAAAACTAAAACTTGATCTGTAAGTCATGTAGATAGACTCATACAACAAAAATCAGATAAATATCTGCAAGAAATTAGCAAATACGTTCGGACAACTGTTATTGTAGTGAAAATAAATGGAGCAGAACAAAACTAAAACTTGATCTGTATGCAGGTAGACTCAAATACCAAAAATCAAGTAAATATCTCACAGCATTAAGGAAAAAAACTTTGGGAAACAGAATGCTGGATGGCCAGACGGACTTAGGGAAAGCCTAACTGCGATATGTAACCCTATCAGATTCATAAAAACTTACCTTGCTGCGTCAAGGAACGGAATGGAGACCAGTACAGACCAGTCCTCAGTGTCCTGGGAGTAGCGAGGCTCGTGCTGTGCCTCTGTAGGCAAGTCCAGGTCCACCAGGTAATGACAGCGAGACACGTTTACCTTCAAGAGCAATCAAGCTGAACTTGATACATTCACTTTCAATAGCAATCAAATTGACTTGATATGTTCACCTTCAATAACAATCAACAATTGACTTGATACATTCACCTTCAATAGCAATCAAATTGACTTGATATGTTCACCTTCAATAACAATCAACAATTGACTTGATACATTCACCTTCAATAGCAATCAAATTGACTTGATATGTTCACCTTCAATAGCAATCAACAATTGACTTGATACGACCTCATTCAATAGCAATCAAACATTAACTTGATACATTCACCTTCAATAGCAATCAAACATTAACTTGATACATTCACCTTCAATAGCAATCAAACATTAACTTGATACATTCACCTTCAATAGCAATCAAATTGACTTAATATGTTCACCTTCAATAACAATCAAACATTAACTTGATACATTCACCTTCAATAGCAATCAAACATTAACTTGATACATTCACCTTCAATAACAATCAAACATTAACTTGATACATTCACATTCAATAGCAATCAAACATTGACTTGATACATTCACCTTCAATAGCAATCAAACATTGACTTGATACATTCACCTTCAATAGCAATCAAACATTGACTTGATACATTCACCTTCAATAACAATCAAACATTAACTTGATACATTTACATTTAATAGCAATCAAACATTGACTTGATACATTCACCTTCAATAGCAATCAAACATTGACTTGATACATTCACCTTCAATAGCAATCAAACATTGACTTGATACATTCACCTTCAATAGCAATCAAACATTAACTTGATACATTCACATTCAATAGCAATCAAACATTGACTTGATACATTCACCTTCAATAGCAATCAAACATTGACTTGATACACTCACCTTCAATAGCAATCAAACATTAACTTGATACATTCACCTTCAATAGCAATCAAACATTGACTTGATACATTCACCGTCAATAGCAATCAAACATTGACTTGATACATTCACCTTCAATAGCAATCAAACATTAACTTGATACATTCACCTTCAATAACAATCAAACATTAACTTGATACATTCACCTTCAATAGCAATCAAACATTAACTTGATACATTCACCTTCAATAGCAATCAAACATTAACTTGATACATTCACCTTCAATAGCAATCAAACATTAACTTGATACATTCATCTTCAATAACAATCAAACATTAACTTGATACATTCACCTTCAATAGCAATCAATCATTGACTTGATACATTCACATTCAATATCAATCAAACATTGACTTGATACATTCACCTTCAATAGCAATCAAACATTGACTTGATACATTCACCTTCAATAACAATCAAACATTGACTTGATACATTCACATTCAATAGCAATCAAACATTGACTTGATACATTCACCTTCAATAGCAATCAAACATTGACTTGATACATTCACCTTCAATAGCAATCAAACATTAACTTGATACATTCACCTTCAATAGCAATCAAACATTGACTTGATACATTCACCTTCAATAGCAATCAAACATTAACTTGATACATTCACCTTCAATAGCAATCAAATTGACTTAATATGTTCACCTTCAATAACAATCAAACATTAACTTGATACATTCACCTTCAATAGCAATCAAACATTAACTTGATACATTCACCTTCAATAACAATCAAACATTAACTTGATACATTCACATTCAATAGCAATCAAACATTGACTTGATACATTCACCTTCAATAGCAATCAAACATTGACTTGATACATTCACCTTCAATAGCAATCAAACATTGACTTGATACATTCACCTTCAATAACAATCAAACATTAACTTGATACATTTTACATTCAATAGCAATCAAACATTGACTTGATACATTCACCTTCAATAGCAATCAAACATTGACTTGATACATTCACCTTCAATAGCAATCAAACATTGACTTGATACATTCACCTTCAATAGCAATCAAACATTAACTTGATACATTCACATTCAATAGCAATCAAACATTGACTTGATACATTCACCTTCAATAGCAATCAAACATTGACTTGATACACTCACCTTCAATAGCAATCAAACATTAACTTGATACATTCACCTTCAATAGCAATCAAACATTGACTTGATACATTCACCGTCAATAGCAATCAAACATTGACTTGATACATTCACCTTCAATAGCAATCAAACATTAACTTGATACATTCACCTTCAATAACAATCAAACATTAACTTGATACATTCACCTTCAATAGCAATCAAACATTAACTTGATACATTCACCTTCAATAGCAATCAAACATTAACTTGATACATTCACCTTCAATAGCAATCAAACATTAACTTGATACATTCATCTTAAATAACAATCAAACATTAACTTGATACATTCACCTTCAATAGCAATCAATCATTGACTTGATACATTCACATTCAATAGCAATCAAACATTGACTTGATACATTCACCTTCAATAGCAATCAAACATTGACTTGATACATTCACCTTCAATAACAATCAAACATTGACTTGATACATTCACATTCAATAGCAATCAAACATTGACTTGATACATTCACCTTCAATAGCAATCAAACATTGACTTGATACATTCACCTTCAATAGCAATCAAACATTAACTTGATACATTCACCTTCAATAGCAATCAAACATTGACTTGATACATTCACCTTCAATAGCAATCAAACATTAACTTGATACATTCACCTTCAATAGCAATCAAACATTAACTTGATACATTCACTTTCAATAGCAATCAAACATTAACTTGATATATTCACCTTCAATAGCAATCAAACATTAACTTGATACATTCACCTTCAACAGCAATCAAACATTAACTTGATACATTCACCTTCAATAGCAATCAAACATTAACTTGATACATTCACCTTCAATAGCAATCAAATTGACTTGCTATGTTCACCTTCAATAACAATCAACAATTGACTTGATACATTCACCTTCAATAGCAATGACACATTTACCTGACACATTCACCTTCAATAGCAATCAAACATTAACTCAACCCTTTACCACTCAGATATGCACTTTGACACGTTTGTAGTCCCTTAGAAAATCTAATAACATTGCAGTCTTTTCCTACTAGATTCAAGATTTAAAGGCTTTATTTCCTACCATTGGATACAGAGGAGCAGCAACCGGCATAAAACCTGAACAGACTGCGAGATACTCAGACTGTTCTGGTTTTATGCTGATTGCATATAGCTATTTATAATTTGCTTCTGAGTGGGAAAGAAATAAGACTACTGATGCTATTAGTGCTACACTCAGTCTCAACTCAAAATATTCACCAGTGAAAATGCTTGTAGTTTTTTAGTGTTAATTTTAATTGGTTAAACATGTTACTTGTATAGGCTTATAATGAACTCATGATTCTTCATGGACCAGACACCTCAAAATCCGTTCAAATAGCAATTTCCTGCATTTAGTGCAGCGACAAATGCATAGCTATGTCATGCAATCAGAACTATTATGTACGCATTAATTTAACATGCGTTCAGCACTTGGACATAATCTTAGCTATAAAATCCATTTAGATCACATAGGTATAGCATGCATTTACATGTAGTCATATAAAATACACATAGGTATAGCATGCACTTAGTGCTATGAAATACACATAGCTATAGCAAGCACTTAGTGCTATGAAATACACATAGCTATAAAATGCAATAAGTGCCATGATATATGCCTAGCTAAGACATACATTCAGCAATATGACATACACCTATCTGTAACCAGTTGTTTGAACTATGACATAAACAGCTTTTACATACATTCAGCACTACAACATACATACAGCTATAAAATGCAATTCAGGGCTATGACATACACATAGCTATATAGCATGCATTTAGAACTTTGATGTTCCCATGGCTATGGCATGTATTCAGCACTATGACCTACATATCTGGAGGGTTCCTCCTTGTTCATGTCGTTCATCTCAGAGGGGATGATTCTCGTCCCGTCCGATGTAGACTGGTATGGCTTGGGGAGCTGACCCTCGAACTCTGACTTCAGAAACTGGAGGTTCCAACTGTAAATAACAGCAATTCAAATAACTCTGGAATCACAAGCAAGGTCAGTATACAAGCTACATACCTATGGTAATTTCAATGCAAAGCCTCCATCACAACTCTTAATGCCTTATCTACCTTATGCTGACTTGGCACAAAATAATTCTTAATACATCTGGTATAAATAAGTTAATTTTCACAGGGATCTTCATAGCCCTGGGAAAACCGGCTTGGGTCTGGGTCAAAACACTTCACATTATTTGAGATTTTGCTTGATATCTTTTACTAATAGGGACACACTCTAGGAAAACTGAGCTTTATGCATTCTGCACACTCTTATCATGGAAGACTCTTTCTGATTTTATTGCATTTTGTCTTTTTAGCGAAAATTCAGTACGGATAGGAAGTTTTGTCCTGCACAGGCTAATCTGAGACGACACTTTATGCACATTCATTAAGCCCTGTTTTCCCAGATTGCGACCCAAATATGGCCCCAAGACAATTTGCTAGGGTCAGGTTCAAAACATTTCACATAAGATTTTACTTGTAATCTTTATTAATGATGGCCCCAGGAAAAGACACTTAGGTCTGGTTCTAAACATTTCATATAATGTTAAGATTTTACTTGTAATCTTAATCAATTATGGCCCCAGGACTACTCACTTGGGTCCAGGCAGAAAGAAGCTACTTGGGAAGCGGTACCACTCCTTGCCCACACACAGGTTCACGGGCCGGTCAGAGGGCAGGGTGTGAACCGCGGGGTCGTTGGCAATCTTGTTGAGTTCAACAAACATGTCCAGTGGGGCGTGGTAACCTAACAACAAGAGAATCATCCAAAAACTAACAGATATTGACTATGAAGCTGAATTGTGGTTTGAATTACAAAGAATTACAACTTATAAAGAATATATAGATTTTCTGAATTTTTGAGATGATTTGAATTTGGACCAATTTTTTTTACAATTAATGCTAAGCAAAACCAGCCCTGCTAAGTTGTAAAATAACCAGCTTACTGAATGGATCAAAGTTAAATATCAATCGCTTTATGAGACCCAATGAATTAACTCAGTTGATCTGTTTTCTCAGAGGTGCCTCAGGTGAGCTCAGAAGAATGAGCCTCTATCTAAAAAAAACTGGGCTTAATGCAAGTGCTTAAAGTATCATCCCAGACTAGCCTTCGGAGTCTGTACAGGCTAAACAAGGAGAACATTTTCACATTAATGGTATTTTTGGTATTTTTTGCATAAAAAAAGTTGGTTTTGGCAAAATTATTTAAGAACTATGACATTCACCCTGGTATACAGCCACTATGACACCCACCCTGGTATACAGCCACTATCCTGGAGACTATGACACCCACCCTGGTATACAGCCACTATGACACCCACCCTGGTATACAGCCACTATCCTGGAGACTATGACACCCACCCTGGTATACAGCCACTATCCTGGAGACTATGACACCCACCCTGGTATACAGCCACTATCCTGGAGACTATGACACCCACCTTGGTATACAGCCACTATGACACCCACTCTGGTATACAGCCACTATCCTGGAGACTATGACACCCACCCTGGTATACAGCCACGATCACGAGACTATGACACCCACCCTGGTATACAGCCACTATCCTGGAGACTATGACACCAACCCTGGTATACAGCCACTATCACGAGACTATGACACCCACCCTGGTATACAGCCACTATCCTGGAGACTATGACACCCACCTTGGTATACAGCCACTATGACCCCCACCCTGGTATACAGCCACTATCCTGGAGACTATGACACCCACCCTAGTATACAGCCACTATCCTGGAGACTATGACCCCCACCCTGGTATACAGCCACTATCCTGGAGACTATGACACCAACCCTGGTATACAGCCACTATCACGAGACTATGACACCCACCCTGGTATACAGCCACTATCCTGGAGACTATGACACCCACCCTAGTATACAGCCACTATCCTGGAGACTATGACCCCCACCCTGGTATACAGCCACTATCCTGGAGACTATGACACCCACCCTAGTATACAGCCACTATCCTGGAGACTATGACACCCACCCTGGTATACAGCCACTATCCTGGAGACTATGACACCCACCCTGGTATACAGCCACTATCCTGGAGACTATGACCCCCACCCTGGTATACAGCCACTATCCTGGAGACTATGACACCAACCCTGGTATACAGCCACTTTCACGACACTATGACACCCACCCTGGTATACAGCCACTATCCTGGAGACTATGACACCCACCCTGGTATACAGCCACTATCACGAGACTATGACACCCACCCTGGTATACAGCCACTCTCCTGGAGACTATGACACCCACCCTGGTATACAGCCACTATGACACCCACTCTGGTATACAGCCACTATCCTGGAGACTATGACACCCACTCTGGTATACAGCCACTATCCTGGAGACTATGACACCCACCCTGGTATACAGCCACTATCCTGGAGACTATGACACCCACCTTGGTATACAGCCACTCCTGGAGACTATGACACCTACTCTGGTATACAGTCACTATCCTGGAGACTGATACCCACCCTGGTATACAGCCACTATCACGAGACTATGACACCCACCCTGGTAAACAGCCACTATCCTGGAGACTATGACACCCACCTTGGTATACAGCCACTATCCTTGAGACACTCATGAGAGAGAAGAAGATGCAGAGGAACACAGATATCCAGCTGGTCTTCTCTGCATAGTGGCCACGCGCTCGCTTCATGAACAGATGATTGTACCATTTCTGTGGATGATACGCTCATGATTTGTAAAAGATTCTTATATATATATGTGAAAAAAACAAGAGATGTGTTTGTCAGAAACACCATGCCCCCTAATGCGCCGCTTTTATTTTATTTTTTGACCTTTGACCTTGAAGGATGACCGTGACCTTTCACCACTCAAAATGTGCATCTCCATGAGATACACATGCATGCCAA
Organism: Dreissena polymorpha; assembly: GCF_020536995.1. NCBI lineage: Eukaryota > Metazoa > Mollusca > Bivalvia > Myida > Dreissenidae > Dreissena > Dreissena polymorpha. The sequence goes on from NC_068360.1 coordinate 42,377,945, forward strand.
ATATCAAGTTGCTATCATCAATATTGCAAAAGTTATGACCAAGGTTAATGTTTTGGGACACACAGAATGAATGACTGACTGACTGACACAGTGACAGACAGACAGGCGAAAAACAATTTACCCCCGATCTTTCGATCCGGGGGCATAAAAACACCTGGAAACAACACTTTATTTCAGCATCGCTGGGATAAAGCTGTTAAATGTAGTATAATGATGCAAATGTCTTTTTTTGTGTAAAATCATCTGATTTATGTTCTGCCTTTTTATCACGCTTTGCTTGAGATAAACACAGAAAAGGTAAACCAATGAAAAGATAAATAGAATACCAGATAAGCATTTAAAACAAGGAAATTCGTTTTCTGAGCCTTGCTAAATAAACTTCTCTCTACATAAACACTTATCTTATTCAATATGATTACACCTCATCAACCATCTAGCAATTCCTCAAATATGCAGTTTATTTGTTTGCATAATCAATGAGTTTGTAAGACTTAGGAGAAGAGTCGCCATGGCATAGTGGATATGGTGCACGCCTAACAATCAGTAGGTCACCGGTTTGCTCCCCATTGTGAGAGCATTCTTTAGATCTAACCCATAGACACCAAGAACTGGTTGTAGTCCCAGGAAACGGACTTGAGAGCGTTTCAAATAAGCCTTAGGCTTTTGAGGCAATCAAGCTAAAATAAATAGTTTAAAACAAGTAGAGGACATGGATTTGTCATTTCAATGACTTTAGCTGCAAACATTTTGATTAAAACAGAAAAGTGTTAAGGGCTAGTATGTCTCTCAAAGAATATCCTATAACACTTTGTCAGCTATGTTTAAGGACAAATAACTCATTACCACTGAAAATAAAACAGTTAATTGCTTATTCTTGACATACTTGAAGTTTTAATTAAATTTCATAAGTAGCTTGCTTAACAATCAGACCAACTGACTGACTCAAAACATCAAATTAAATAATATAAAATCAAACTATTTCCATCAAACACAGGATAAATAAAAAAAGTATTTTCAATGGATGTAATGATGTATATGGAGTAAATGTTTAAACTGAAGAACAATCTTTTAACTTCAATTGTACAAGTGATTTTAACAGAGATAAATGCACAGGTAACCAATCATTTTTTAATTTACCAACAGCGCCATCTTGTTGCAATAAGTACTGCAGAAAATACCTGAATGTAGTCAATGGATACGGCTCCTCCAACCGAAAAAAGGGGGTAGATGGGGAACAGGAACCTTTCCTCCTGTGGGGCAACCAATGTTAAGTAAAGAGTAGTGTATAGAATGTAACAACAAAACTTAGTGAGAAAAGTAGTGCATTGAATATAACAATTAAACTTAGTGAGAAAAGTAGTGCATACAACGTAACAACAAAACTTAGAGAAAAGAACAGTGCATTGAATGTTACAACCAAATGTAGTAAAAAGAGCATAACATAAAATGTATCAACGAAACTAAGTGGAAAGAGAAGTTCATAGAAAGTAACAACAAAACTTATTGAAAAGAGCAGTACAAAAATAGAAAACAACAACGAAACTAATTGAAAAGCATAACATAGAATGTAACTGCAAATTAAGGAAATATAATAGTTCATAGAACGTTACAATGAAACTTAATAAAAAAAGCAGTGGGGCAAATTACCAAAGTTTGAATGAAAGTTGAATGCTTTACACGTACTTTTATTTTCTAATTCACCTGAGAGCTGAAGAACTAAACTAAAAGTTGGAGTTCAAAATAATGAAAGTTGTTCATGAAACATAAATATATCATTTTGAGGCACATTTTAAGATTTTAACTTGGACGAGATAACAATAGAAAAAATGTCCTGACATAGGTTCATGAAAGTTTGACAAAAAAGTCACGTCCAGATTATTACATTTTTTAAAATATTTAATCTAGTCATATAGTTTTTAAGCTCACATGACCCAGTTTCAATCTTGAAGATTGGCTAATAAATGTGGCCAATAGTGTTTACAAAGCTTCCATGTAACCATATAAGGAAAACTGCCCCGCCCCCTGGCAGCCATGTTTGTGAACGAACCTGACCATATTTTATCTCAGCAGAGAAATCATTTTAATAAATGTTCTGACTAAGTTTCATGAAGCTTGGATAATAAATATGACTTCTAACAAGGTTTGACTATAGCCATATAAGGAAAACATGCCTGTCCCCATGCAGACAGCCATGTTTTCAATGGAACCAGAACCATTTGCCAAATCATACCAAAACAAAATGATCTGACAAAGTTCCATTAAGATTCAACTAGAATCTAGAGTGTTAACAAGCTTTTTCTATGACCTAGTGACACAGTTTTTGACCTCACATGACCCAGTTTCAAATTTGTTCAATATTACATGTATATTAGGATGAATGATCTGACCAAGGTTCATGAACATTGGACAATAAATGTGAAATCAAGAGTGTTAACAAGGCAAATGTTCATGAGGGACATTGCACGACCAGCAAAAGGCAATCACAAACGCTCACCATGAGCACGTTGTTATCAGGTGAGCTAAAAAACATACAAATTGCAAAGTTTTTTAAACTACGTTAAGCTGACATCATTCAAAGTGTGGCATCAACTTTCCAGGTACAAAATCATATGATCAAATCCTATTTTTATCATTAGTTATTTGCTTGTAAATTTTACGCCACTTTACCCTGCCGAAATCTTGTAGGGTAGATAATTGGTAGACAATATTAAGTTATAAAAACGATCGAACCATGGTATACAATATTGTTTGTCCAAACCTTGATGAAATTGCCCTGCTCAGAATGTTACAATAAAAATTAGTGAAAACAGCAGTACACAGAACACAACAAAGATATTTGAAAATGGTGTTGATTTTTTTTTCAAAACATGTATATGGAATGAAAATTTAAATAAAACGGATAGCTTTCAATGAATTTAAGCAAAAATAAATAGATTTGAAAATAAATAAAACTCACCTTGTGAGGTCTGGTGAAGAATATGAGAATCCAGATATACATGGAGAGCAGTGACAACCAGGAGGAAATTCCTAAATAACATACATAATATGGCTAAGTATTAATGGTTGTCCAATTGTCCGGAGCAACCAAAATATAGGTTTTGAGCATTAACAAATTATCTGCTTGTAAGACAGAAAAAGTGAACAATTTAAGGTCTTCTTTTCTCAAATAAACTAGCGAAAAAATCCAATAATTTTGCTGGATTTTTTTAACAAAATTTTATATTGACAATAAAACTACAAAGCGCTACATATCCCAAAATTTCAAAATTATATTGTAATGATGACAAGGGAGATAAGTTGCATAGTTTAATTGACAACACTGTTGCAGGTAAGTCCCTTGTATTTTATTTCATAACATTATTCTTGCCTGTGGTTATTTAGTCTGATTAAATAAAAATTGTTTACAGTTGACACTCATTGCTAAGTTATATTCAGTTTTGATTGTTTACAACGAATATGCTAGTAATGCACAATAATTGTTTGTAAAATTATTAATGCCTATATGGCAATGGTAATATTGTTGTGATCATGTTTAATAAATGTTAATCCTTTACCACTTAGATACGTATTTTGAAGCATTTGTAGTCCTTAAGAAAGTTATATTTAATTTAAGATCTTTCTTACTATAGATTCAAGTGTACAAGGCTTCATTTCCAACGCTTAGATACATGTACTTATGAGCAGCAAACAGCATAAAACTCGCAGGCTGTTCTGGTTTTATGCTGGTTGCAAAAGCCATTTTCACTTTGCTTCTTATGGGGAAAAGGGTTAATTGAAAGATTGCAATGCCAGTCATTTTACATAATTTGTTTAGGCTAAAAGATTGAACAAGAGGCCTATGAGGGCCTGAATCGCTCTACTGGCTGGAATCAATAGGGCTCAAGCCCTTGATAGTATAAAACAATCTGAGTAAGTTTTAAATAAAAAGACCCAAAATGTGAAATTTATCGCATAAACAAGAAGAAACGTAAAATTTAAACTACAAATGGCTCCTTTCCAACAATAAGTTGGACAAATTTTCTTCACTCTCAATGGGGTTCTGGCCCTAGATGATATACAACATCCGTTGAAGTTTCAAAAGGATAGAACTTTATATGTAAACAAACAAGAAATATGTTTGTTGGAAACACTATGTCCCCTTCAGCACCGCTTTGATTTTTTTTTTACCTTTGACCTTGAAGGATGACCTTGACCTTTCCCCACTCATAATGTGCAGCTCCATGAGATACACATGCATGCCAAATATGAAGTTGCTATCTTCAATATTGCAAAAGTTATGGCAAATGTTAAAGATTTTCATTTTTTTCTCAAATTCAAGGGGAGATAATTCTTGACTTATAACTCCGATATTGCTCATTTTCAATAGGGTTTGACTCATCATTCAGATAAAGACACTGTGCAAGTTGGGAAATGATTGGATGAAAACTGTGGACTTTATTGCGTAAACAAGCCTTATTTCCCATTTTTCTCAAATTCAAGGGGAGATAATTCTGGACTTTTTACTCTGATGTCACCCATTTTTTATAGGGTTTGAGTCCTCATTAATATAAAGACACTGAACAAGTTTGAAAAGAATCGGATGAAAACTTTGGACTTAAACGCGTAAACAAGAAAAAGTCTAACGCACGCACAGACGGACAACGGAAACCACGCCATGACATAAGCTCTTCAGGCCTTCGGCCAGTAGAGTTAAAAATTAAAGAACAACATAAAGAGACACTAACCTTTAATGCTGCTGTGTATATCTTGTAAAATTTCTGAAAACTTACATATTATACTTATAAAGTCACATTTATAGATCTTGAAAAGTAAATTTTTGGTTGGAAAAAAAGTTACATTTTAGAGCACTAGTCCCACGTGACAAGTGGATTTGAAAGTAAATGTCAAGCCCTGCATTGTGCTACACAAATAAAAACATAGAGCAAGGATAGCAAGTTAAAACAATGAAACAAGTGTTTGAGTTAACAGTTACATAGCTGGACAATCTGAATTTTGCATTGAAATAAACCATTTTATATTCAAAATGAATGGAAGTGCTCAAGCTGTGAAATTATGGAATTTTTTTACTTATACAGGGACTAGGAGGAGGCCGACAACACAAGAATGAACATGATATCCAATCAATGTGTGACCGCATCAACGACGTAAGGCAGTTCTGCGAGCAAAACACGGCCGGAAGTGAATTGTTGAATGCTTTTGACAAATTGGACAAATATGTTACATGCGTCCAGTTTAGTGCTGCTAACGCCGATGTTCAGAGAGACATCGCGTCTTATTAAAAAAAAAGTTTATTCATTTCCGACAATGTACTCATATGTATTTACATGTATTATAATGTTTGCTGTTCATGGTATTTTATATGTTCTATAATTAGAGAAAAATAAAAAGAAGAAGAAAAAGAATCGTTTTATTCCTCCGTTTGTTACAAATAGAAATCTATTACTATCTGACTAGTTTACGTTTTTAAGTAAAACCATTATTTATATTAGCGTGTAATCGAACCATGTGAATTCCACAACGTTTTATTTGTACAGAGTCAAAGAAGTCTTCTGTCAAATGTTTATTTCGAATAATCGTTAATCCGAAGTTTTTTTACGGTCTCGACGACTTCGAAATAACAGTGTTGAAATGTATTTCAAAGATGAGTTTAGGTTCAGCAGAATTTGATTTAATTTGGTACCTTGGCTCTAAATTATAAGATGATGTTTAGAATTAAATAGCTATGGTTGCGTCCTGAAAAATACAGAAAACTAATGAGAATCAGCCAAAGTTTGCCACAGTGCTTGTAATTTTATTACCTTTTTGTTTCTCTTTGAAGACCAAGTTCGATAATACCTGAAAAAGTGATACAAATGGTCAAATTTACAAGTTACAATTTATATCCTCCACATGTCCAAAATAATTCCATTCATCTTAGATTGAACAAGTTTTAGTATTTAACATTTTGGTATGATTGTATTATTTACGTAGGTTTATAGCATTACATTTACAGTTTTTAGGTTTTTTTCCATTGATATGGAATGAAATATCAGCCTGTGACCCAAGCTTTATTATCATACGTTTTTCACCAACTTTTTAATAACCTTTTTTTGATAACATGTTGATTATATTCAACTTGCTGAAAAATTGCATTTGATTAGTTAATCAAAGAAAACAAAAGCCCATGAAAATGCTAGCCTTCAAATGTTTTCTTAAACTTAAAGGATATGAATATTCACAATAAAGGATTGAATTAAGCATTAGAGCTCCAGATAAGGATCGTATTTTCGTAATTAAGAATTATTTTCAAGTCCGTTGCGTATTTATTTTAAAATCTAGTCGTAACATTAAAAATTACAAAATCAAGTTACGAATATTATTTTTACATCGGATCGTATCGATTTTTATTGAGTTATTTTCGCGTATTAAAGATCTTTTCGGTACTTATATAAAATGGTTATTGGGTTTGTTTAACGAAGCGCATTTTTTCCAATAAAAGCGGCATGTACAGTCTATCTGTAAAATAAAATGGCTGTGCCCAGAGGACGTCCTAAAAAACTGCAAAGCGTGCAAAAAAAACGCTTTTAACATATTGTACGCAAAGTGAGCCGAAGTTGAATGTTAAGAAAGACACCATAGAAAAGATCTTATACGATGACACCCATGATTATTATTTATTTTTAGGTCATTTAGAAAAGTTAAGAAATATTTTCTAAAACTTAGTAGTAATGTCAAGAATTAAATTTCAGAGTTAAGAATTATTTTTGAAAATTTGGTAGTAACACAATACTCCTTATCAAATTAATGAAGTATGAGATGAACACTTTCATCTCCTTTTACCATTTATAGTAACTTCGTTACCAATATTGCATTGAATATTTGATCGAATATTTTCTTTCAAAAGTGAAATGGTAATACCAATGAAGTCAATGAGAGCGCTTTGTTAATGCAGCCTATTTATGTATGAAGTGAACATTTTTAAAGCATTTTGCTGTGAAAACATCACCATGAACAATCAACAATCAGAAAGGTTATTTACTTCCCTTTCAGAAACTGCAGATAGGAAAGATGCTTCAAAAAATTAGTTCCTGAGGACTTACCACAAATGGTAGGGAGATGAGCGCTAGAGGGAAGGCTACATTAAAGTTCAGAAGTCCATTGAGAATGTAGTAAGACAGTGGCTCTGTGCCTAGAGGTAGAAATAAAAGTCAATTGTTACATGAGATCTAGAACTTTATTTTGTTTACAGTTAGTAGAGAAATGATGGGACAGATGATATATTAGCAAATACTGTATTTTAAAAATGTGGATTCTATCAGATACTTCACTTGTGTAGCAGTTATGTAACTTAATCTTAAAGTAATGGCAAATTAAATTATGCCTATTATTTTTGTATTATAAATATTATTAAGTTTGATTTCGAATTTGTGAATTAATGCATAAAAGAAACAACCATTCTGCATCACACGGTGGCTGTTATCTTTAACCTACTAACTGTGCTACAATGCAATACTGATGTATCAGAAAATGACATCATCTTTCATGTGTTAAAAGAGAACATTAACTCATATCATTTGCACTAAATCCTTTACCACTTAGATATGCATTTGTATGCATTTGTTGTCCCTTAGAAAGTTAAATTTAATTACAGACCTTTCTTATTAGATTCAAGATTTAAAGGCTTCATTTCCAACCCTAAGATACTGATAAGCATCAAACAGCATACAACCTGAACAGACTGCGAGTTACTCAATACTTAACTGAGCAATACTTAACACACATGCATTAAGCCCTGTTTTCTCAGAATGAGGGTCACGCAATCCAACACTATGAACTCACCATACAGGTCTGGTCCATGCTGAGAGAAGACGTTGTAGAGGACAATGTTGAGAGGGGCCACCACCAGTTTGCCATAGTAATGTTGGTCAATCTGTACCACCGGCAACTGAAGTCGATGACAAACTTGTCAAATATGAGAGCAAAACCTGTGTCAATCTAAACCATCGGCAACTGAAGTCCATGACAAACTTGTCAAATATGAGAGCAAAACCTGTGTTGTGTCTAGAACCCATTTCAAATCAGAATTTTAAATCTGTCAGTAAACTTGCATAGCTTTGTATAGATTCAGATATTACACTACTTTACGCAAAGCAAGTTGCCATGATATTAAAGAGTACTGAATGCCTGTAACCATGCGTATATTTCCAACATTTGTCAGTTTGCTAAAAGAATACAATTTGTCAGTGCAGGGGACGAAAAAGCAACTCCTTATTGCTGTCCTAAATAATAATTTTACAATTTGCTTGTTTTGAAAACAGAGTCTTAAAATAAAGAATTCTGCAATTTCTGATTGTAGAGCAGTATAAAACATGACATGCGAAAACATCCTTTTAGTTAATGAATTCAACTGGTTTTCCAAGTAGTTTATGGCCTACACATTAAATAAAACATTTGATTAGGTACAACTTCTCCTACATATTTCAAAATTCATATGACTTAACATGTGGAAACACAAGTTTAGCAAAAGGCACTTGCCATGACCCTTGACTATACACCGCATGGTCTAAATACAAGTCTTTTTCTTACACATGTAACCATTTGAAATCAAATTAAAAATGTAGCAAGCATTCTGATTGGTCAATATTTTAGGTAAACACTTTGAAAGTTGAAATAAAGAACTATCAAACAGTACTGGGTCCTGACACCAACAATTATAACAAGCATTCTAATTGGTCAATATTTCAAATCAAGACGTTTTACAGTTGGAAATTTAGTACTTATAACACCCTGGGACTGGATGTGAAAAAAAAAGAGATTTACGAAGAGACTTCCTCCTTTAAATGAAAAATATCAGACAAGCGGAAAAAGTAGTTCCTGATAAGCCTGTGCACACTGCACAGGCTAATCAGGGACAACACTTCATCCACATGCAATAAGCCTTGTTTTCCCAGAGGGAGACTCAATTACGTTTAATCCCAAAGCACTGATACCAATTGTGTCTTGTTCTAAGAAAATTGGGCTTAATGCATGTGCGTAAAGTGTCGTCCCAGATTAGCCTGTGCAGTCCGCACAGGCTAATCAGGGACGACACATTCTGCCTCAACTTGATTTTCTGTAAGGAGGGACTTCCTTGAAACTAAAAATACCATTAAAGGGGAAAGTGTCGTCCCTGATTAGCCTGTGCGGACTGATCTGGGACGACACTTTACGCACATGCATTATGACCAGCTTTCACAGAACAAGACACAATTAGTCAAGTGAAAACAAAGACCAACCAGGAAGGTGATGACTGCAAGAGCTGCCCATGTGACAAACAGCAGCACCTTCCTCTTTATGAACAGCACATCTACGGCTATTGGTACACTGGAATCGCAAACAAAATGCCTAATGATGATTTCAGATCATAAGTATCGTATTTTATTTGGAGGAGTGTTGCTAAAAATGAAGTTTTCACTTGCAGTGGAGACACTATATCAAATGTGAATATTAGTGAAATTAAAGAAATGATACTACACAAAATGACTTCATGCTTTGTTGACACCAATGGAGTGCCCGTCCTATGGCTGTTTGCCTGTCTGTTGGTAACAGAATGTGCTGCTTAAAATATTGTTATTATTCTAAAATACTTAAAACAAGAGCTGTCTCCATAGGATGACATATGCCTCTGATAGCTTTGTTAGAAATTATGAGCATTTTTCGAAACCTAAACGCAATTTTCGAAATCTAAATGCGGACCTTAAGTTCAAGGTCAAGATCAAAGGAGTCAGAATGTGTGTGCATATGGAAAGGCCTTGTCCATATACACATGCATACAATATATGAATGTTACATCTGAAGGGACATAGAAGTTATGAGCATTTTTCGAAACCTAAACCCAAAGTGTGACGGCCAGACAGACAGAAGGACGGACGGAAGGACGGACAGACGGAGGAACAGTGCAATCACTATATGCCCTCCTTCGGGGGCATAAAAATGTCCTTCACATTATGTAAGACCATGAATTAATCAGATAAATTCAGTTGATTAAACAATAAATGGCAGATGTAATATTACCCAATAATGGCTGCAAAAGGCCAGCCAAGAAATGTACTTGCTGCTGTTGCCATAATGGCTATCTGTAACAATAACATTTCATAAATTAAGAAAAGTTCACAACACTATGTAAATCAATATACCACCTATTAACATTTTGTCTTCACCAGGATACATTCTTTTTTTCCAGCAAAATGTAGAAATATTGGCTATACTAAATTACTTCATTTCCTAATTTAACTTAATGTAATTATAATTTAACAAATGCTTTAATACACAAGATAGGATTATTGCTTAAACTTACAAAAAAGAAACTCAATACATGCCTTTTTAATTTTGATGCAATAGTAATGGATTTTCCACTGTACTGCTATGCACAATTGGGTATAAAATGCATCATCTTTCAATAATTTGTATCAAACAACGGCTGATACAATTTTGATGAATAGTTCAACATTGAAGAGATAAAAATATTACATTTCAAGAGAAGTGCACCAATTTACACAGTTAAAGTGAACATTCATTACCATACAGTCATGAAAAGTTGCTCCAAAATTAAATGCCCAGGTAAACTTACAACTGCTTTCTTTTCTTAGTTGTTATTTCATGCAAAATTAAAATGATACATTTTAAGCAGTGTATTTATTGAAAACAAATATTGGTATGCTTAAACAATACAGACTTTGAGTAGTCCGTTAGAAAATCAAATTAAAATGAATACCTTTCCTACTAGATTGAAGTTTTATGGCCTTCATTTACAAGCCTTTTTTACTGATGAGCAGCAAACAGCAAAAGACCTGAACAGACTGTGAGTTATTCACAGACTGTTCTGTTTTTTTTTTGCTGTTTGCATATAGCCATGTTCACTTTGTTTGTGGGAAAGGTTTGAATGAGGTTAAAAAAAGACCAACGTTATTATGCACTATCATTCGTTGTCAGTATGCGAATATTCATGTGACAAAAGAGCATTACAGTTGAATATTGTTTGTAGCAAGGGGTAAGTAGAGTTCCAAAAAATTGAATTTGATCTTTGTAGCCATTTTTACTTTGCTTCTGAATGGAAAAGGGTAAATTGACCTTCTATGTATTGCCATAATCACAAACTGTAGCAGATAAGACTTTCAAATTTACTTTGATAAATAAAGAAAAGTTTACAACACATTGAGAACATGCTGTTTGCATATAGTCCTTTTCATTTTGCTTCTTAGCAGAATAGGATGAACTGACTTTTGCCATAATTGTTGCTGAAACAGATAATACTTTCCAAGCAAAAGTGTGGAGAGGTGTACCTCATACTTCTCCTGGAACCACGCCCCCAGGCTGAGGAAGGTCATGTACATGCAGAAGCTGCTGGGCAGGTAGGCGGTACAGGAGATGAAGAACCCCGCCCCCAGCAGCTGGAAACAGATCGTGATACGGCCCACGTTGTTGCCAAACTGTTGGCACACTCCCCTGTAGAGAGGGGTGAAACATGGTTTACATATGAGTATGTGAAATTATTAGAATAATCCACTTGAAATCAAGTGTCCCTTAATGTTACGGTAAATAAAATCCATAACTGTTAAAGAAATTCTGGTAACAATTTAAGTCTTTAAAGTCTTTTAAGTATACAAGCCTCAATCTGGGAAAATGGGGTTAAATGCATGTGCGTATTGTCGTCATAGATCAGCCTGTGCAGTCTGTACAGGCTAATCGAAGACAATTATTTTCAGCCTAAACTGGATTTTTCTGCTAAAAAGAAACTTCCTTTAAATTATAAATACAATAAAAGCAGAAATAGTTATCACTGATAAGCGTGTGCGGACTTCGAATGGTAAGAAAAACAGAGAAGGGATCCCAACCCTACTATTTTGCTGTAGATCTTATCATATGAAACACGTCCACATACTTGTAGAAATACACCTCTGTCAGTGCACAGAAGAATGCTAGAACACATCTTGTGAAGAAGAACAGCATCACCTACAAGAAAAATGGTTAGGTTTCATAGAAAGAACATAGGTTTACTCAGTAAAAAGAAGTGCAGCCATATAGAACATATTTGTTTACCATATACTTTCAAAAAAAAAGTTCATGTTCTAAATCTAAATGCTTGGCAACTAATTCTTAATTCTTTGTACCTGCATTGAATCTTTGCTTAGAAAAATACTAATTGACAGCTATTTACAGGTTTTGTTGTGTTGTTATTGAAAACAACATGCCTCGCCCAATAAAGGCTGTTGACGCCTTGCCAGTATCAATTAAAAGGCCCATTTATTAATTAGAATTGATGTTAATCAAATAGTCAATTTGGTTAAACAAAGAATGTGTATATTTTGAATTAGTTTATGCCCCAAAGAAGATAAAATTCAAGGTCAAAATGAGGTCAGACGATGTGAGTGTTCATAGATAACATCCATGCAAGAAGCAAAGCTCGGTAGGAAACACTATTGATGTCAGACCAAACATATCATTTTTGGGTTAACCAAGGATTAGGACCTTTTGAGTAAGTCTTTGTCTCAGAAGGTTAATGCCAAGGTCAACATAAGGTCAGGTGGTATGGGTGTGTTGAGAGTATTTATTGATACAAGCCATGCAAGTATCAAGGCTGTGTAGGAAGTATTATTGATATTCAAAAAAACATGTCATTTAATGTTAACCTGGTACAGATGGAGGGAACAAATGCCATCAGTAGATGCCAGTGGCAAACAAATATATGGGCCTTTCTCTGTGAAAAGGGGGCTTTAATGCATGTGCGTATAGTGTCGTCCTAGAATAGTCTAAGCACAGGCTAACCAGGGACAAAACTTTCCATTTTTATGGAATTTCTCATTTCAAGAAAGTCTCTTCTTAGCAAAAATCCAGTTTAGGCGGAAAGTGTCGTCCTGATTAGCCTGTGCATACTGCACAGGCTAATCTGGGACGACACTTAATGCAAATGCATTAAACCCATTTTTCACAGAGCACGGCCCATATGCATTTTATATACCGGTATTTCCTTATAGCCCAACTGACTGTTATAATCTAGCAAATGATAAAAATTACAAAAACTTCATTTCTAAACATGATTTCAGAATTTGTGTAGCTTATATGACATGTTATAGGCCACTGGCTTTTTTCATACTGGTAGTACATACTTACAAGCAGTGTCCAATACTTACTGGGTTTGGGGTAAAAATCAGACCATACAGTCTCATGGGGAGGGTATGCATCATGATGTAGGCGTACGAGCGAATGGCGTACACTGGTGAATACTCCCACGTCTGGAAGCCCTTGCCAAACATTAGGTAGTGAGTCTGAAATGGGAAAACATTATTACTTCAGTGCTTAATTATTTTAATGCAATACAGTGCAATCTTTAAAACTTGATTTTTGTACAAAGCATAAATGTAGTTAATGTTCCTTTTTCCTTCAAAAGTACATGCAAATTAGCTTAATACACATTGTGTAATAAAAAATAAATGTGATTATAAGGTGGTGAGTCTGAAATGGGGAAATATCATTACTCCAGTGCTTAATGATTACAAGGGCAATACAGTGAAGTATCTAACAGAAGATAAGTTTTACAAAACACAGTTTGTTGATTTTCAATTTCTTTCCATAATTATGAAAATTAACTAAATACACAGGGAGTACTACAAATATAAGTAATTATACACAATGAGTACTACAAATATAAGTAATTATACACAGTGAGTACTACAAATATAAGTAATTATACACAGTGAGTACTACAAATGTAAGTAATTATACACAGTGAGTACTACAAATATAAGTAATTATACACAGTGAGTACTACAAAAATAAGTAATTATACACAGTGAGTACTACAAATATAAGTAATTATACACAGTGAGTACTACAAATATAAGTAATTATACACAGTGAGTACTACAAATATAAGTAATTGTACACAGTGAGTACTACAAATATAAGTAATTATACACAGTGAGTACTACAAATATAAGTAATTATACACAGTGAGTACTACAAATATAAGTAATTATACACAGTGAGTACTACAAATATAAGTAATTATACACAGTGAGTACTACAAATGTAAGTAATTATACACAGTGAGTACTACAAATATAAGAAATTATACACAGTGAGTACTACAAATTTAAGTAATTATACACAGTGAGTACTACAAATATAAGTAATTATACACAGTGAGTACTACAAATATAAGTAATTATACACAGTGAGTACTACAAATATAAGTAATTATACACAGTGAGTACTACAAATATAAGTAATTATACACAGTGAGTACTACAAATATAAGAATTTATACACAGTGAATACTACAAATATAAGTTATTATACACAGTGAGTACTACAAATATAAGTAAGTATACACAGTGAGTACTACAAATATAGGTAATTATACACAGTAAGTACTACAAATATAGGTAATTATACACAGTGAGTACTACAAATATAAGTAATTATACACAGTGAGTACTACAAATATAAGTAATTATACACAGTGAGAACTAAAAATATAAGTAATTATACACAGTGAGTACTACAAATATTAGTAATTATACACAGTGAGTACTACAAATATAAGTAATTATACACAGTAAGTACTACAAATATAAGTAATTATACACAGTGAGTACTACAAATATAAGAATTTATACACAGTGAATACTACAAATATAAGTTATTATACACAGTGAGTACTACAAATATAAGTAAGTATACACAGTGAGTACTACAAATATAGGTAATTATACACAGTAAGTACTACAAATATAGGTAATTATACACAGTGAGTACTACAAATATAAGTAATTATACACAGTGAGTACTACAAATATAAGTAATTATACACAGTGAGAACTAAAAATATAAGTAATTATACACAGTGAGTACTACAAATATAAGTAATTATACACAGTGAGTACTACAAATATAAGTAATTATACACAGTGAGTACTACAAATATAAGAATTTATACACAGTGAATACTACAAATATAAGTTATTATACACAGTGAGTACTACAAATATAAGTAAGTATACACAGTGAGTACTACAAATATAGGTAATTATACACAGTAAGTACTACAAATATAGGTAATTATACACAGTGAGTACTACAAATATAAGTAATTATACACAGTGAGTACTACAAATATAAGTAATTATACACAGTGAGAACTAAAAATATAAGTAATTATACACAGTGAGTACTACAAATATTAGTAATTATACACAGTGAGTACTACAAATATAAGTAATTATACACAGTAAGTACTACAAATATAAGTAATTATACACAGTGAGTACTACAAATATAAGAATTTATACACAGTGAATACTACAAATATAAGTTATTATACACAGTGAGTACTACAAATATAAGTAAGTATACACAGTGAGTACTACAAATATAGGTAATTATACACAGTAAGTACTACAAATATAGGTAATTATACACAGTGAGTACTACAAATATAAGTAATTATACACAGTGAGTACTACAAATATAAGTAATTATACACAGTGAGAACTAAAAATATAAGTAATTATACACAGTGAGTACTACAAATATTAGTAATTATACACAGTGAGTACTACAAATATAAGTAATTATACACAGTAAGTACTACAAATATAAGTAATTATACACAGTAAGTACTACAAATATAAGTAATTATACACAGGGAGTACTACAAATATAAGTAATTATACATTTCTTTAGATGTTGCTTGATCATGCCCATAAACTAAGGTAACCCAGAATTAAAATGATATAAAAAGCTAACGGTATTATGTGGCTATGTTGCAAAACAGCACAACAAACAAGTTGAGGACCCAAGGATCTAAACTTATATGAGCAGGTTATGTTAACATGGTTTTCTTTTAGAAGTGCACTGGCAATTTATAGCACCCAGCATAATAGCGTTAAAGTTTTTCAAAGACAGGAACTATTATCTTGCTTGGCTTAGAAATTGTCAGAACAAATGTTCTAACCAAGTTTCATGATCATCAGGCAAAAAAGTGACTGCTAGGATTTTCCCAAGGTTTCATTATGGCCATGTCAGAAAAACTGCTTTGCCCCCTTGTGGCCATGCATTTTTTCAAAGACACAAACCATTTACTAACCTGGTGGGTGAAGTATAATTACAACTAATGTTTTGAACAAGCTTCATTTCGATAAGTTTAATTTGACCTAGTGACCTAGTTTTTGACTCCACTGGAATAAGTTACACCTTGGCAGAGATATTATTGGGACACATGTTCTGACAGAGTTTCATAGAATTGGGCAATAAAGGTGGAATCACTAATTTTCACCAGGTAAATATAGAGGATTGAAAACAGAAAAAAGGCTATCAGTTAAATAAGCTTCCTATGAGCATGTTGTTCTTAGGAACGCTATCATCTTTACTTTGTAATATAACAATATTGAAATAATAATTTAAAAACAAATGTATGCCGTTATCATATGCTAAAATTCATGAAAATAAATCATACAGGCTCCCAGTAATTGAATGTTTCATCACAGTCGCCAACAATGTTCCATGCTGCGGCACACAGTCTGGCAGACAGGAAGATCTTGAACACTGTATACGGTGTGGGGGTCCAAGGACTAGGTGTTTCAGGAATTTTCTGAACTGGCGTTTTGTCAAGTTTCTTGTCATCATCTCTGTCCGAAAGGGATCTAGTGTGATAAGTAAATAAAATTGGCCCCACCATATTAAACTTCATTAAGTAAAATGTAATGTTCTCTCGTTTTATATGAAAAAACAACTGATTATCATTATTGTAAAAAAGTTAAATTTTGAACATAGAAAACACAGCAGACCATATCTGGAGCTCAAACTCATGACTGTCAGAACACTATTACTATCAAAAACAGGACAGATAATTTTTTATCAGACACAATGACCGTATCCATTCATTTATGGTCCACACTAGTTTCATGCAATTGCATTGCTAACACAATCCTATACAGCATTTAGATACAAATCGGAGGAAAGGGTCACACACTGTGGTGGGCTCTTTTAGGCATGCTTCCCTGCATTAAGGCCAACTGTAAACTGAGGTGGGTTAACTTGGCCACTGGTGTTTGTTTTACTAGGACAAATTAAAATTGTGATAAATGTTTTTTTAATCAAAACTGCTCAGTTTGAAAATTGAATTTGCTTATTTTCATTGTATAATTTTACATCTTTTATTTCAGGAACATGGCAGTCATGAATGTCCTTGTGTTGTGAACTTACAATTCATTTGTGTCGGTCATGAATGTCTTTGTGTTGAGAACTTACAATTCTTTGTAAATGTGATATGTTGAAAAACTTTATTCTTTGGTTATATTGGGGACTCGAACCGTGAGACATGCTCTGCATCCCTTCTCACTTTCCCCTCAATTAAAGATAAAACAGATTAACGTAAAAATCCTTAATCAATAACCTCCTTGTAAAAATGATTAAGACATTCATTTAAGTCAATATTATCCGAAATAACGTAATCCGAAATTATAGATAAATTGTTTACAATCGAGCTTTTATGAATGATGAAGATTAACATCATTATCTATGAGCTTATATTAACGAACAAAAAATGTTCAAAAATCATGCTTACCGATCTTTAGCTTTGGATAATGCTGCAAGCTCCTTAATTGACTTTGTATCTCCTTTCTGACGTTTCTTCGTGGAGGCTGACATCTTGAATTTTAATGCAACGCGATTGGCTCAAATGAAGGCGCTTCGAAAATACGCGCAATTGATTGGTTAATATCGATTTAATTGTCGTCTAAAGTGAAAGTATGAAAACGTGCTGCACACGTTTTGTTTGTTTATTATAAATGCCAACACGACTCAGGAGTGACATTATGTTACTGACAGATTTCCCAGTCCCCACTGTTGGCGTCCACCACAAGGAAGACAATACTCAGGCTTTCATTGCTGGAAATTTAACAGGCACAGGATCAATTTACATTGCTGAAAGGTAAATAGATGGGTGGGGAAATTTAAATGTTACTTGTTAGAACCATTCTTGAGAACTTCAAAGCTAAATATTCTATTAAAGCTGGCCTCGTGTGTGTTTGAAGCTAACTATTTAATGCTAAGATTACCTACATTGATTATGAACTATAAAAATAAGAAACCAAAGTAAGTTTAAAAAAATTATGATGAGTGAATAACTATTGAAGAGATTATATTATCAAATGTCAAATTATATTCACTAATGTTATATCTATATTCTAGTCAGGTGACATGGATAAGTGCTGGTGGAGAGGGTGGGTTCTGTCTTGAGTACCCTAAAATCTGCCTGCATGCAATCTCACGAGACCTGTCAGCATTTCCCCACGAGTGTCTGTACCTTCAGGTGGAAGGAAAACTCATAGGTAAAAGAAGCCCATGTAAACAATTTTAAATCAATAAACCCACACACTCCATGTGAGAAAACTGCTCACATTCCTCAAATTATAATTCTTGTTGACAAAACTGTTTAAATATATTCACTTATTACACTACTCTTGAATTGGATACTGTTGATATTTTACAATCTGCAAGATTCTTTTATCAGTGCTTTTTTAGGGCTGATTTAGGGACAAAGTGTTCCCACTTTCCTCTTTAATAATCTTAATATTTTAAGCTAGATTCAGAGCTCCAGATAAGGGTCGTACAGCTGTAAATACGCCTTTTTCATGAAGATTTACGCATTTATTTTTATAAACTGGACGTACAATTACGACATGAATATCCATTTTACGCATTTACGAAAAAAAATCAGGCCGTACTGATACATCTGCGTCAGCGAAGCGTGATTTATTGGTCTCTAACCTAACGGTGCTTTTCGTTAATTTAAATTACCGAAAAGTTGTAGACTGGGTTCATATATTAATGTCTATTCTGTCGCGTGATTTCCTGTAACTTGTAAATCCGTCAAAAACAATATGTCTGCGCGCAATGAAATGCCGGCTTAACCGAAAGCGCTTTGTTGTCATATAATGACTACATACGGTGTCGTCTAACCATCCTGACATTAAATCTGTAAACCCAGAAAATGACATTGTCGCCCCGATATTAAACTATTTGATTGCATCGGTGGCTTAAAACGTTAGAAAACACGATGGGAAACAGATGAGACAGTGAAATAAGTGTTCATTTACTTAGCTTAAAGTTACTAGTTGGCTTGTGTTTTCTTGTCAAGAAAAATGAAGAAATAGTATTAGTCATGAGTTTTAATGTGTAGTTGTATTTGTATCATAATTCAGAATGGAAAACCTAATACAGTAACTGTTCAAGAAGCTACATATATTTATTATAATTGCTGCAAATGTTTCTGTGACGTCAGTTATACACCCTTCAATATCCAAGAACACGGGTAGTACAGTACTACCTGTATTTTTGGATATGGTAATACAGGTACTAATTGAGTTTAAGTGTTACTCCTTTTCTTTCTGTCAGTGGCAGTACCGTTACTAATTTCACAAATCCTTATCTGGAGCTCTGAGATTAAAAAAGGACTAAATTACTAAACTAAGACAACAAATAATGTATGGCAATTTGTCACTTAGTAGTCCCATCAATTTTATCAAGTTCATTGAGTTTGATTATAATATTATTAAGCATTTGTGACAAAGCATTTTATTAATGTTTTACAACAAAGTAGAAAATAAACATGTAAATAAATCATACAGATCTTATAAATATAATTATTTTCTTAACAAATGATAGCATGTGCTTGTTATTAAGATAACACGCCATACAGTATAAATTACATTTTATTTATGATTCACTTTAAGCTTTTAAGTTATATTGGTATACATAGATATTTACCCACTAACTCAATTGCATTGGTCTGCCAGATTTTATTACCTTAGTCCCGTTGTAACACACATGATTGGAGTGTCACCAGATAAGGGCAATACTTTTTACAGGTTAGAATTTTTTTTAAACGGCAATGTAAAATGCACTGGACTGAAATTTGGAGAATTATGGATGAAAGCTGTATGTCCAAAATAATTATGTTGGCTAAAACAAGGGAGTCAATTACAGTAACTTTTGTTATACATTTCACAATAAACGTTTAAAAAACTTGACTTAGTGAATAGATGCTATATAATACCAGAATTTCATATATTGCATTTTCCCAGAGGATGACAATCTCAGCACATCGTCTTCAGAAGAAGAAATAGATCCACCCGAGCCGATGACAGAGGTCCGCTTTGTACCCACAGATAAAGGGGCATGTACGTACCAAGCAAAACTACTTACACAGTTAAGCACAGTTTGACAAAGTACAAGAATAACAGAATTTTTAAGTCTGACAGAGTAAGGTAATAGTGGGTCCGTTTTAGAATAACATTTGTTAATGAAGATTTCTTTATATTCATGAATTTTCGCCTTTTCTCTCAAGATGACTTTGTTTATTTAGTCGCAAACTCTTAAATTAGTTGTGTCATTTAGATTAGAAAATAATAAAACTTGGAGAACAATTGTCTAATTTGTATGTTATTTTTCCAAATAAACATATGATTGAATCTAAGATTGCATTATTTTGTTAGCAGTTTGTTGTTGGTTTGGCTCAGTGCAAAAAATGGTTTCATACAGTAACACTGTATAACACACCTTTTTCTTAAGCCGCTAATAGTGACACAATTTTGTTGTAACATAAGAGATGAGAGTGGTATATTTTTACGTACAGATTGATAGTCATGGAAGTTGAAAAACATATAATAGTGAAGTCATGGAAGTTGAAAGACATTTAATAGTGCAGTCATGAAAGTTGAAAGACACTTAATATTGTAGTCAAGACTCATGGAAGTTGAAAGACATTTAATAGTGTAGTCATTGAAGTTGAAAGACATATAATAGTGTAGTCATGGAAATGGAAGTTGAAAGACATTTAATAGTGTAGTCATGGAAGTTGAAAGACATTTAATAGTGTAGTCATGGAATTGGAAGTTGAAAGACATTTAATAGTGTAGTCATGGAAGTTGAAAGACATTTAATAGTGTAGTCATGGAAGTTGAAAGACATATAATAGTGTAGTCATGGAATTGGAAGTTGAAATACATTTAATAGTGTAGTCATGGAAGTTGAAAGACATTTAATAGTGTAGTCATGGAAGTTGCCTACTGAAAGGATTCAGAAGATTGAAAGGAAAGTAAGTGATTCAGATACACGCACATTATCCACTAAATGAACTCATATAACTGGCATGTAGACTCAGGAATATATCTGACTTTTGAAAATACAAATATTGTAACATGATGTGAAATACATGTATATGTACATCTTCTTTGAAAACTTCCAAATATATAGAGCAAAACATTCGAAATGTGTGATCAGGAAATGTGTAATTTCATTGTCCAAAAGCTGTTCCCAAACTGAGCCGCGGTCTGGGAAAACTGGTCTTATTTCAAGTGGGTAAAGTGTCATCTCAGATAAGCTTGTGCAGCCTTCAAAGGCTAATAAGTGATGACAATTTCCCCTTAAACTGGATTTTAGTTATAAAAGACTTCCTTTAAACCAAAAATTCCATTACAGAGGAAAGTTTCGTACAGACTGCACATATTTCAATGGATGGCATGTTCACATCATTGACCCACATGCATTTTACCCTGTTTTCTCAGAGCTTGGCCAGGGCCCTCTTTTGGCCGTTTTGGGGGCTGAAATTTGGCCCCATTCCCCCCCCCCCCCCTTAAAATAGTATACTTTTTTCCCCTATTTCAACAAAAAATTCCCCCCTCCAATATTTTTGTTTACGTTATACCTATGTTTCCAGCAAGTATCATGCAATTAACCTTTGAATAAATGTATATTTATGTAAATTACACTAAAATATAGCAATTTTAAGCGTTGAATGGTTGGTGAAAAGATCTCAAATTCCCCCTTTTTTGCCCAAAACGACGCGAAATTCCTCTCTCTAAGGGCCCCGGCCCCAATCCCCCAAAGTGTTGCAAGGGCCCTGTTTGCTTATATATATAAGTTCACATATTCACATATTTCAGTGGATGGCATGTTCACAGCGTTGTCCCATTGCCAGATTCTACACCCTGACCCAGAGGATGTGGATTATGATGAGAATTGTGACGGTATGCAGCGAGTTTTCACATCGCTTTGTTACTGTTAAATGTTGGAATAAGTGTTAAAACATGCAATTGGGATACAATTATAATAGTCATTAGAATAGAGTTATTTGTGTCATAAACTTGTGTTATAATGGAAAATTGTTAAATTTTATATTGTCCTGGTGTTTTAACATAACCATAGAAATATTTTCATGATGTGCAATTGCAATTCCTATTTAAGAAAGGTTTGTAACTATAGTTTTGCTATTTTTTAAAAATCCAGATTGGAAAAAAAAAATGTGCATAGAAGTGGCTTTTTTTTTAGCATAATCTGTTTTACCAGGAAAGAATCCCTTGTGAGAGCAGAGATGTTCAGCATTATTAGCTCTGTCCACAACTACATGCACATTCTAACTAGACAAATCAGCACTATTGATTCCTTTCAGGCAGGTTATATCAGCCAATCAAGGCCAATTGAGTTGATAAACCCAGCCCATGTCAGTACTGAAAGCTTAGGTTCAACTGGCTGCGGTGATATGACTACAACACTATTAAAAATGGCAAAATTCACTATAAATCCCCAAACTTTACCCTGTTCCCCAATGCAGAACAATTGTTTTATTTATAACCCAAGAAATAGGAATTTTCAGAAAATTAGCTCAATCTGTAGAAAAATATGGCTTGTATATTGCAAGGCCCAGTACCCTTAGTATTCTAATTATTTGCTTCTTATTGCAGATGAGTTCTATGTGGGAGAGGAGGGGGAGGAGGCACTCAACGAGGAGGGTCAGGCCAACCTGGCCAGGTTTGAGGCCATGTTGCAGCAAGGTCAGGGGGACGCCCCCAGCTCTAACGGGCACACATCGGAAGGTAGGCTGAGACTTTGTGTCTTTGTCAGGGAATTGAAATCTCATATTGGCTTGGTTGTTCCCCTTTTTAAGCTCACATGAGCGTGAGGCCCTCAAGGTGATCTCCCTATGTGCGGTGTCGGTCATCATGCGGTGTCCTGTGTTGGTGTGAGTAAAAAATCTTTAGCTTGTAATCACTGTAAAATCCACATTTTTAATGAAGTCTTGATGACTAAGTCTTGATGAAAATAAGAATGTTTATCTTGCCTATTTAAGCTTATTTGAAGTCTGGGTCATGCGCGTCCAAAAACTAGGTCTTCAGGTCAAATCTTATGAAAACATTGTTAAAACAAACAGGTCAAATATTTCATCCAACCTAGACAAAACTTGGTCAGAATGTTAAGCTGGACAAAATTTAGTCAAAAAACTAGTTAACAGGTCAAATCTTAGATAAATCTTGTTACACTCTAGAGGCCACATTTATAACTCACTCTTAAAGTGATATTATGGGCATTTTTTACTGTTGAGCTGAAAAGAATACACTGGTTAAAACAGTTAGTTAAAATGTGGTAACTGACCAAGTATCTGCAACTCATCCTGCTACCAGTTGTTTATAAAAAATATATATTATATTTGATATTGTACATTAGATCTACTCACCTAGTCCTCTTAGCCGAAATGATCCGTCAAACAAAATAGTGTCATTGTGTCGTATGAACGAATCTGCACTAAAACTAAATTGAGATTCATATCGTATATCGAATTGTTTCTGTCGTCAGTTGTCAAAATGAAAGAACAGTTGATATTCAAATGCACTATTTTTCTCTTACCATGATATTGTTTTAGTATGTTGATGCTGCAGTAACACATATACATGTGTATGAAGTAAAAACACCAAAAATAAACAACGGTTGCGATAGACACGTACAAACGGTTAGATGCCCATAATATCACTTTAATAAGATATGGTCGGAATGTTTACCTGACATAGTATGGCTGAGTTCCAATCAGGGTCACATGCCTAAGAAAACAGTCATCTGGTCAAATTTATGAAAAACCACTCTATTGGCCACATTTATGGCTCAACCGTGATGAAACCTGATGAAGTGGGGATTGAACCTTGTAGGGCTAGGTGGGATGCATGTGTTCCAACAACTTTTCTAACCACACATTCTGCCACTATGCAATTCTATAAACTTCAATTTTATATCCACAGAAATGGAGCCCGGTTCGCTTCCAGAAGATCAGTTTGAGGATGCAGACATGGAGCAGTGAATCACAAGTGCTGGTGTACTGGCTAGAAATCTGTGTTAATTCATGACATGCATACATTTAATGATGTTGGATACTCAGAAATCTTGAAGACACTCTTGATTGATGCACAATTAATTCAGCTTGGATCTTTATACAGGGGTGTGATTTTTTTGTCCTTTCATTTGATATTCTCCCTTTCAATGTTAAACTTATTTTTACCAAAAGTTATTAACTTTGCTTGATCTATGTACAAATAAAGAGTTGAGTTGAACTTTATATTTGGGTAGGAAATTTTCCTCCCCTGAGTTGGTTCTCAAATCACACCCTGGTTATAAAAACACATGCGTGAATGGTGGTTTTCCTTACGCGTGTTGAAACATGGTGTAAAGTTTCAGACAATGTGAGAGTATTTCATAATGTATCATGTTTGAATGCAAGTGAATGTACCTATGTTAAGGGAAAACAAATTTTATGCTTTGGTTTTTGTGGATGTTTTTATAAATACTTGTAGGTCATATACAGTAGGACATCACATACACTTTCAGTGGTTGACATTATATTTTCATAGTAAAAAATTACTTTGAATTATCAAGTTTTAACTTGGTTTGCGTTATCACAATATATATTTTTTTTGTGACGTGATACTTGGTTTATCAGTTATACAGTTGTGTACAGATGCAATATGACAGTGGCTGTTGTAAATAAACAATCTTTACGGAACACCTGCTATTTGATAACTGTCAACCAACCATTACAAATGGTAATGGTCAATCTTTTTTTTTTTTTAGAACCTATATCACCGGATACATGTACAGAAGTGCTTAATTATTAACAAAGTGAATCTTGTGCTGAAACAGCAGGAGTGAAACCCTATTTGTAGCACGTTGTCCTGTATTTGCAGTAAGGAAATCAGTGTTGAAGTGTTAAAGACACACAGACGTATACAAAATGTTTAAAGGCTGTAAGGCGCTCACTTGAGCCCACATGGCTGGAAACTAATCTGAGCAGGAAGTATTAACAAGGTGTCACTATATTATAAGAAAACAGCTCAGCCTTGTGGCTGCCGTGTTTTTTTGACGAAGAGGAACCATGTTCGACTTTGGTAAAGATAATATAAGAACGAGTTTTCTTCATTTTAAAAGTCAATGTGATTGTGCAAAAAATGCGAGTTCAAGAGAGTTCACATGCCTTTTTATGCCCCCAGATCGAAAGATCGAGGGTATATTGTATTTGGCCTGTCTGTCATTCATTCATTCATTGTGTGTGTCCCAAAATGTTAACCAAAACGTTAACCTTCGTTAAAGTTTGGTGGTAACTTTTTGAATATTGAAGATAGCAACTTGATATTTGGCATGCATGTGTATCTCATGGAGCTGCACATTTTGAGTGGTGAAAGGTCAAGGTCATCCTTCAAGGTCAAAAGTAAAAAAAATACAATCCAAGGAAAGTAAAAAAGCTTTAAAAGGGAGATAATTTGTAAACCTGCCAAATGATATATTGAAATTTTATTTCAAAGCGACGCAATAAAGGGCATTGTGCTTCTGACAAACACATCTATTATTTTTTATTGGATATACTGTCAAAGTTTTTTTAATCTCGCGTGTTCCAGTTCCTATTTCTAATTCCGCCGAAGTATCATTGGAACAAATGTTCTGACCAAGTTTAATCGAGATTGGGTAATAAATGTGGCCTCTAGACTGTTCAAAAGGTACAGACAAAAGGTGATAACCATTTAAGCACATCATGACCATATTATTCCACAAAATGCTAATTGTTATCATTTGTGTGACAATATATTCCATATGAATTTCCCGCGACGACATATCCGAACATTTACGAGCGAATGCGAGATTGGCTTGTGGCAGCTCATGAGAACATCATCGTGCTTCCGAAGCCAATTCTCGTAAATGTTCGTATATCGTCGCGGAACATTCACATGGAATATATTGTCACACAAAATAAAACAAGCATTTTGTATCTCGTGAAATCTCTGTTACCATACCACATATAGCGTTGAAATTTTGCGATTTATATAAAAACACCGCTTTTTTATGGGTTAACTATTTAATGAATTATTTTACGAAACATTCGTTGGTTTTGATTATTTATGTGGCTTTTAATGGATTCATTATTGCCGCGTGCATCGTATACAGCACGGACTCTAGATGTCAATATACGCTCCGTGTATACAGTTGATGCTAACCGTCTTCGTTCATACAATAAAGTTTAATATCATAAGGGTTGTTTTGCACGATTCATCATTGCTGCAACAATTTGCTATGTCTGTTCGCTATAGAAGGTTAGGTAAGTTGAGTGGTGTGGTGCTATTGAAGGTTGTTGGAGTGAATTACATGTAACTATAATTATGTTCCTTTGTTTACATGTATTTTCTGCTAAAGTATTGAAATATAGATAAAATCTTTTCCACGAAAGAATTAACCGGTTTTAAACATTTCATAAAGCGTGTTTTCGATTGATTTCCATACATATTTTAAGAGCAAATGATTCAAATGTCACGACTGAATTCCAAGACGCTCACGAAATGCCGGTAAAATATGGAGAAAATATAGGAGGAACTCGTCGAAACACACACAGAACATGTGGAACTTACGGCGATCTGTTGCGTGGACGCGCGGATAGTTCTACCTACAGATTGTTTAATTTCGATCCTCACCGAGATTAAATGAAAGCGATGGTTCATCGTAACATCATTAGAGTTTCTCGCCGCGAAGAGTCAATGCTCAACACTTCACATCGAACATAAATATCCAAAAAGAAATATTAAAACTCATCAAACAAACTCGTGGTAGTCACTTAAAAAATATAAACATACATTGTGGCCGGTGTATTATCAATTCCGGCATTTTGTTTTATTATACAAGTAATTTATTTACAAACAGTTGACGGTTTTCCAAAGTTTTTGTCAAAAAAAACGTCAAATACAGCTAAGAAATTTCGTTTTGCGTATAATATGTTGTATGCATACAATTCTCATTGGCATTACAACACCATGTTTTTTATTAATACAAAGACACGTGTGTACCATGAACAGCAATCTCGGCATATGTGTCATATAATATGTATATTTACTGTCGATGTGTTTGACCAGATTCTTTGAATAAAACTGTTCCTTTATCAGCCATGCTGCCAGAAGACGAGCGGTAGAGGAAATCGTGAGTCTGTACCGGTTCGTAAAGGGTACCGCGACTCGTTACCATTACTTTAAGGTGCATGCTTTAGTGTTTATTTTTCAGTTCATATCAGTTCAAACTGCGCACGAACTGTCCTAGTTTCATTCCGGACGACAAATCTGCTTATGTGACTATCTAAAAATGGACAATAAAACATCTTGCAGTAAGAAAAATAGTGTTTGAATCGAACAAATATTTTTCTATGAGGTGTCGTTCTGAGAAAACTGGGCACACTGCATGTGCGTAAAGTGTCGTCCCAGATTAGCCTGTGCAGGCCGCACAGGCTAATCAGGGAAGACACTCCGCTTTAATGGTATTTTTCGTTTAAAAGAAGTCCCTTTTTACCGAAAATCAAGTTTAAGCGGAAAGTGTCGTCCCTGAGTAGCCTGTGTGGACTGCATAGGCTAATCTTGGACGACACTTTACGCACAGGCATTATGCCCAGTTTTCTCAGAACAAGACACATATTTGTATGTCGTATAAGCAACGTTCAGTTTTGATATGTGCATCGAATCACACGTGCTTCAAATCCTACACCTCTATACACCTAACCGTGGGCAAGTTGACAACTAACTATGATAATATTATTGCCTGTACGTTAGATAAACGTTTATTCTTCTCTTTCATTGCTTTTGAACTTAAATGTTATCAATGAATTAAAATTTTAAATACACATTTTTTGAGTGAATAGTTCTGAGTCAAGTGTGAGGGTTTTGAGCTCCCTAAAATCGGTTTAACCCTCATTGCTATAACATTTATGTTCCGAGACGATGCCCGCAGATGGATGCATGTGTGCGTGCGTGTGTGTGTGTGTGTTTGTTTTATGTTTATGTGTGTGTGTCTTGTCTAGTGCATTTCTGTGTGTCACACAGTTTGGCAATCTGTTTCTTGCAATACTGGGCGGATCACATGTTATAGTAAGGTTCCTTCCTGCTGATGCAGCTGTGTCTATTTGTACCTTCAGTCAAGTGCCACATTTTCAATACTATATATGTGTCTTGTTCTGATAAAACTGGGCATAATACATGTGCGTAAAGTGTCGTCCCAGATTAGCCTGTGCAGTCCGCACAGGCTAATCGGGGACGACACTTTCCGCTTAAACTTGATTTTCGGTAAGAAGGGACTTCCTTCAAACTAAAAATACCATTAAATCGGAAAGTGTCGTCCCTGATTAGCCTGTACGGACTGCACAGGCTAATCTGGGACGGCACTTTACGCACATGAATTAAGCCCAATTTTCTCAGAACAAGATACATATGAGCCGCGTCATGTGAAAATGTGTCGTATGTCTCATGCGACCAGCGTAGCTACAGACAAGACTGCGAAATTGCTCACCTTTCCGTTACTAAGACCACTAACAGTTTGGTTAAATTATAGCGTACAAGGTAGCTCCTATCCAGACTGCTTGAATACTCAGACCGATCGCGAGCTATGAATATCGCATAAGACCCATTTTTGCATGACGCGATTCACAGGAACAGTGTTTGTAATAATTATCTTTAAGCTAATGACTGCAACATTTTTCTCTTAAGCTTTATATGGAGCTGAACGGGGTTGTATTGTGGGTTACTTTTGCATTATATAAATAGTATTTTTTCGTGAAATTGTAACAAACTTTCAAGAAAACGTTTAAAATTGTCATGAACAAGTTTTTACTATCGTCTTGGAACAAAAAGTGAATTTGCTGCAAAGAACTGTTTAAGAAAACCTGATAGTGTTCGCGGAACTGACCAGTGTCTTAGAGGAACAAACGTATTATGAATAATTTGCTAAATACTTTGACAAGCTTTCAACTTTAGGATTTTAGAATGAGTAAAGTTAAAAAAGGATTTCCGCGAATTTTGTCGATATTTTCATGAACAAAAAGGAAAGTTTGCATTACATTTTTGTCATGATAATTATCATGATGTATTTTGCAAAAGAATGCATTTATTGTTGCTTATTGTTTTTTGCAGGCTTTACTTTCTTAAATTTATTTGGTTACAAAAAACTTTTCTATTTCTTTATTTTGTGTACTTCGGGGTACTTTGTCAAAATTATCTACACTATATGATGACTTTCGCCAAAATTGTGGATGTTTTCATGAAAAGTTTGAAAGATTACATGAAATTATGGCAATATTTCTTTGTTATGTTATGCATATGTATGCAACCATAGGGCTGTAAAGTTTTTAAAAGTGTTATGGTAACTATAATGCATTGATATACTGTACCTAAACCCATGCGTCACATGCATATGAAATCGAGACATGTTGTGCTTCTTCTCAATTTCTCAACAACTATTAATTAAAGTTAAATTTTTCACCTCCCGTATTATGTAATAATTGTGAATATTTTTGCTACATACACACGAAGCGCCAACGCACACACCTAGCTGAAGTAAAAACTTCTTTAGTAAATTGCAAAACCCAAATAAATTGGTTTTAATACATGACCCCCTTACAGAACCATGATCAAAGATTAACGAAATTACACATTTCCTAAACGTTGTGTCAAAGAATCGAAAATATAAGATCATTGTGCATAAAGGAGTGAAATGGGTAAACCTATACTGAATATACGTTTCCGATTATGAGAATTCATGATATGAAATTGACTAAATTATACAGTTTTACAAACGCGAAACAATTAAATAATTTTAAGCGAGTCCCTTGTTTTCGTTAATTGTTGTTCCATAACAGTTCGGATGATCAAGAGATAAAGGCGATAACCTTGAAAGGGACATTTTCACGTTTTGATACATTGGCAAAATTGAAAAAAAACTTGTTTTAGATTTGCTAATGTTTGTTGCAGTACTGTTGTTTTGCGAGGAAACAGTAATACTGAAAATTAATCAAGCTCTAAAATATCCATTACATTAATCTTTTCACGATTTAAAAACCTGAAAATTATAAAGCGTTACAAACACGAAACGAGTGCATAATTAGGAAAGTTCTGTTGTCATCGTTATATTTTGCGACACTACGAGGATTGCTTACATAATGTATAAATTACATACACTATTCCTTTAGAACGAAGGGCCGAGTGGTCTAATCGGTAGACTTTTACTCCAAGGGACAGTGGTTCGAGCTTAGGTGTGGATTACTTTTGTTCTTTCTTCAATTTTATTGTTGTTGTAAACTGGAAATCTTTTATCGGATTTTTACATTAATCAATTTATAGTATGTGATGACAAACTTCAAAACATTAAAAAATCTACATTTATGTAAAGGTCCCTTTAAATATAGAACCCCAGTTGGAATCCAGGTAACTAAAGGTCTAGTATTTTTGTGTCTTTCTTAACTCGCCTTTCTTTGAACAAAATGTGAAAACGTCCCTTAAAATCAGTTGTGGCACACGTGCTACGCGGCCTTGCTGATAAGTTTGGAACCTTGTTAAGAATGTGACCCTATTGCCGTTAATAGTTTACGTGACGGTGCTGTGAACTATCTGTAATAGTTCAAGGGTGTTTATATAACATAGTCACGTGTATGACCCAGACATTGTTCCAATCTTTCGATGGACGCATGCTCTAGGTCTTGAGGTTAAATATATAGCATATCAGGCTGACCGTCGAAAATCCAGTACAACAAAGTCATTGATAAGCATACGATATCGAACAAGTTCAAGTGCTGGGGTTCTTGGATACGAGAAAATCTCTCCGCCGAATAAAATATTGCTTACTTGCAAACTTGTCTTGATTACATAGCAGTGAGATAAAGTCAAACAGAGGGTGACTAGGTAATATTAGTTTCACATCCAGAAAAACATTCAGCTGTAACTTAACCCATTTATGCCTAGCGTCTAAAAAAATGGTCTAGGCATGATGCGGCGTCTCATCAGGGTATGCGCTGTTTGCTTAAAGGAATTTCTGTAAGAAATATTCTAAATACAGAAATAAATATACTAGACATCCCTAATTTTGGAAATAAATTGATCCAATTTATAAGGATGGGAGAGTCCACTAGGCATAAATGGGTTAATCATAACGCTGCACGAGTTTCTCGATTTGTCGTAACACTGGGTCAATTTCTTAACAAATGATGTCAGGTGAGCAAAACGTTATGGCAACATTAATGGCGTTTAACCACGCAGGATCTTATAAACGATGCTATAACACAATATTAAATAGTTTATTAGAAATAATGATATTTGATTGTACAATTATGCTTTATTTGGGGCGAACCACTTTGGATGTTCGCACAAAGTCATCGTCGGATACACACGTTCGATATTTTCCGACCCTCTCCATTTATAGAAATTCTGGAGTGCTAATGAATGATTTGCCGGTTTAAACCGTCAATCGCACAAAGTGCAAATTTATTTAAATAAGTTGCTGACGCATTAAGTTAGAAACGGCATCCATATCTTCACCATACAACATAAGACGATGCACACGAAACAGTTAAATGAACAATTACAATATACGTACACTGTAAATGATTAAAAGCGGCAGACTAGCGCCTTAATTAGAATGGTAAATTCAATTCAGTAAGAGTTATATCAGCTTTTAACAGTTGAAAGGTAGCATCTTCACGCAATATTCAAAACGGAACACGACTAAAATTGCAACAACTCTTAAAATATTACTCTTAAAATAAACGTTTTAGGATAACACATCAATTATTATACAGTTCAGCACAGACGAAACATGCTAATTATGGAGCAGGATAATCTATCATGTCTGAGTTGAAGCAAAATGCTATTTGAACGATTTTGTGTCCAGAAAGAAATCCATGGCGACACGGCTATTATTCTCACATCCAGCGCATCAAAGTTTGGTTTTGTGGTCAACATATCGGACAGTTTGGCTTTCCTTCCGGTACAACGGCACCCCTCCACACAGACCTAGACTTATTTATAAGACGCGCAAAGAATTTAGAGATACTTTTTATATGGGGTAAATTCTTTAAGACGCGCAAAGAATTTAGAGATACTTTTTATATATAAAGTAGCTTAATATTTGAGAGCGTCAACAAGTTGGACTAGGACCTCATATATCTCATCGCGGCATTTATGTTTAGTATCGATGCGTCGCTTATCTTCCGTACGCTCGTACTTGCTATGGGCTTCAACATATGCCCAAATATAGGCCATGTAAATGTAGTGCGACCAAACGCAAACAAAAGTCGCTGTAGAAATGGGCTTATTATACAACATTTTGGGCTACATTATGCAATATTATGAGTGTTCTCAATTTCCACGATCATGACAGTGGACAAACACGTGTCGTCTGGACACATGCGTACTGAGGTCACGTTTTATGTACGCTTAGCGGCGACTATAAAACCGGCCAGTGTGCGTGGTGACTTTGTATTGCAAGCGTTGGATCAAGTCGCCTAACCATGATGCGCCTGTTAGTGTTGTTTGCTTTCGTGGGCTTTGCGTCTGCATTGACCATTCCGGAACTAGCTACACAATTGGGAGCCACTGAGTTGGTGAAGCTTGTCACACAGGCAGGCTTGGCTGATACGCTGTCATCTAAGGGTGAGTTCGAAAATCGCTTTTCTTTTTCGTTTCTAGTACTTTTTGTTTTATGAAAACTGAGTAATTTAATGGCTTTGCTTGTAGCAGAAGTTAAATAACATATCGTCTATTTATGTTTTTTCGTATTTCTCAATCAGTTTCACAATAACGACCATAGATTACATTTTGTAATGTTCTTAATACTTTTGAAATGAATAAGACGGCTTTCCAATTGTAAAATTTATAATGCTCGTGGAATTTCGCTTAAGTAAATGTCCTTCTTGGTTGCAATATTGGTATATGTTATGCTAAAACGAGATTGATTTTCACAAATTTAAATGGTATGCCTCAAACAAGATCCTATCGGTGAGATAAGAATTTGTGATATTACTCGCGCATGTACTTATGATTTGATGAGAGTATGAACTCAATTTGTGATATTACTCGCGCATGTACTTATGATTTGATGAGAGTATGAACTCAATTTGTGATATTACTCGCGCATGTACTTATGATTTGATGAGAGTATGAACTCAATTCCAATTGTTTGTTCTAATACTAATACTTCAGGGCCATTTACCGTTTTTGGACCAACAAATGATGCCTTTGCAAAGCTCCCTAAGTCAGTCCTAGACTTGCTGATGAAAAACAAGCAGCTACTTATCGAGGTTCTGAAATACCACGTTGTCTCCGGAAGTGTGTACTCATCTCAGTTGACCAATGAATTGACGGCACCTAGCTTAGCGCCACTGTCGGCAACAGCATTCGTTAACATCCGATTCAACATATACAACGGCGGGAAGGTAAGCAAAAAGAGGCATAGACGACTATGTTTGTCTAAGAACTATTGATATAGAAAAAAATAATATTGTTTTTTTTATAATAAATTAATAATCCTCATTGAATAGATGTGAAATAGCAAAGCAAATGTTTTTATTCTTACACATATATGAAAATAAATATTTTAATGATATAATTTGTGTTTAAGCTCATCACTGCGGATGGAAGCCCGGTGGTTTTGGCCAATCAGAATGCGTCTAATGGGGTCATTCATGTCGTCAACAGAGTTATGTGGCCTTTGCCCTTCCTGAACGTCCCAGGGCTTATCACCAGAGAACAGGCGCAATTTTCTACGCTTCTTACTGGTATGGTTTTATTGTCCTAGATTAGGTACATTTCATTGTTCACGTTTAACCCATTTTTGCTTAGCGTCTAGAAAAAAGGCCTTGGCAAACAGCGTAGACCCAGATGAGACGCCGCATGATACGGCGTCTCATCAGGGTCTTCGCTGTTTGCTTAAAGGAAAAGCTGTCAGAAATATTCTAAATATAGAAATAAATATACTAGACATCCCTAATTTTGGAAATAAATTGATCCAATTTAGAAGAATTGGAGAGTCCACTAGGCATACATGGGTTAATACTTAATCTTTACTGTTCAAATCGTTCTATATTTAGATGTATAATTTACAAACGAAAACAGCTGTAAATTCATCATCGGAAAATAATCTCAAATTAAATACTCAGACTATTCATTACAGTCATTCCTTTTTTTAAAGTTTAATCAGTAAATCTAAACTAAGCTAATTAGCGTGTTAAAAAGGAAAACTTGCGACAAGTGGTTTGACACGTTTTTACTTAATTAAATATTAATAAATACAAATCAAATGCTGCACATAATACATTAACACTCCAAACATAATAATACTGTTGCAACTTAAAGCCGTGGAGAAGGCCAACCTTGTCGCGACTCTCAGCGGGGGACCATTCACAGTGTTCGCTCCAACCAACGCAGCCTTCGCAAAGATACCCGCCGATGTCCTCAACAAACTTCTCGCCAACATAACTGCACTTACCGGTACTGGCTGTAGTATGATAAAATAATGTACTAAACACTTTTAAATTTGCTGGTACAGGCTTTATTCGGCTAATTGATGTTGAAACGCGCTTATTGTTGTATAAGCTTTACTGATCTTACTGGTCAGTGGCAGCTTAAATAATACATGAGCATGTCGCCTGGCATAGTGATATGTACTTAATTATGCTTATTTGTGCGTTTACTGATATAAGATTTAGTATTTCGCGTGTATAAGTAAACGATAACAGGGCTTCATAGCATGCACCTTTTAATTGATAAAAAAGTAATGATCATTCGATCTTTGATAACAATAAAAGATGTGTTTCATTTCTTTCAAAATGCTACAATAATGTTGCAGTTCTCAATTAAGACCAGTTTATATATTCATCACTCATTTTTTTACTAGAAACTTCAAAAATATACGTAGACTTTCATGTACATACTTGTGCATTGCAAAATATGTTATACATGCAGACAATGCCACAATTCTATCACTTTAAAAGAAGAACGCTTCACTTAATTGTATGGGATATCTATCATTTTTGCTTGAGAAAGCACAGATATGACTGAGACTCAAATAGACGTACTTGTTTATTTTGAAACATTGCATTAATAACGAGTTTGCCAATAATAAATGATTTAAAAAAGAATGCGTAAATGCAAAGCAAACGTATTTATCATTGACAACGTTTCTTTAAAATGAATTCAACGATTATGTTGTGGAAAACGGGCTCGGCTGTTATCAAAACATATCTTTTACGCTAAGGTCTATAAAACATGAACTGCTTTTTCCTTCATACTCACAATCAAATTTATCAATTATTTTCCAAGACGTCCTTACGTATCACGTGATCAGCGGAACCTTCTGGAGCGCCAGTCTATCTGACGGCGAGACGCCAAAAACTGTGGAGGGAAAGACAGTCAAGATCTCTATCAATGCCGGTAAGTATACGTGTATTTCATTACCCACAGTTCGAGTGAGAAGCTTTAGATGAAAACGCATTATTACGACAATTATTTTCTTAAGTTTTCGATTTGCAATACAAATTCGCAAAAGTATATGCATTACTTTAACAGTCTTGCTTTCGGACATATTTGTTCATGATATTTATTAAACTATCAAGTATCCAATTACTCTAGAATGATTCACTTAGACACAGTCTCTTGAATAACTTGATCTTCAACGACTCAACTTGTGTCAATTTATAAATTACACATATTGATTGTTATCAAGATTCAAGTACATCATTATGTACTGTCTCTGCGTTAATATCCTTAACGCAAAGTATTAGGACCATCATTTTGTGTATCAATGAAATCAAGTCGATTATCTTTTACACATAAATCCTTGATTTTGCATATTCTCGGAACCTGCTATTTAATTTTGTAAAATTTAACCGTGTCGTCATTTGTTTCAGGTAAAGTGAGTGTTAACAACGCTAACGTACAAGAGGCTGACATTTCCGTTACAAACGGCGTCATCCACGTCATTGACACTGTCCTATTACCGCCATCGTTTAACATCAATTCTTTATAACATTCATCGAATCATATTGTTCACATTTATTAAGCATTTCTAAATAAATGTGATATATTCTAATTAAATGTGATTTTTACTTATACGTTTTGTTTGTTTATTCACATTGAGAGCCTTACACCTGAGCTATCTTTTACAAATAGCTGTATTTTTATTGTATAATTTACGTACTTAAGTTAGTTTACAGGGATTTCATACGATTTCCGTGTCATCATTAAGAATAAATATATAATGAAAATAATTTTTTTTCTTAAACGAAAGGTATAACAAACAATGCCGATATCGACACGTTTACTCATTTTTTTATTGTAGAATTAACATGGTTTCTTTTTTTTTTAATTCTCTGTTAGACTTAAGTACGGTTTCTATTCATCTAGTGCATGAAAGTTTCATTTAGTTTATAATACATTAACATGATTAAATCAACGTACCTTTAATGAACTCAGTAAGTCTGTATACACGGACGAACAATTAACGATGAGTGATCTTTGTCTTAGAAGTTTTAAGCAGACGTAAATTTGGCATCAATTATTTTATTCCGCCAAGATCAATAATTCAATTCGCAAAGCCCATCAGTATTAACTTGCAACAACGATTTTTTCGACAAATTGTAAGGTGTTTGAAAATTGCTGATGCAAATTATCATAGATTGTGTGCAATGCCAAAAAAACCTACTTTCGAAGAGTTTTATCTAAATAATACAATCAATTTCTAAGAATAACTAACTTCTTATTAACCACGTTAAACTAGTGCAACATAAAAAAGTGTAAAATAATAGCGGAATATAATTAATAAAAAGAACAAATGCATGTCGTTTCTTGTGCAAATAAAACAAGAAATGACTTTAAAAGGACATTCGTCGCGGCCATGTTTATATAAATTTAATGCGTTAAATAAAGTATAAAATGAACAAGATGAACGACACATGATTGCTCAGAGCACAAAGTCTAAGTACATTACTTGTTATGAGTACTGCAAATCGTTCTTTCATGCTACGCAAAATAAGATATCGCCCCCAATGGTGCAGAAAGGTACCATGCGACATTGAAGTTAGAAGGCACATGGTACCCTTTTGTACCAATAGGGCGAAATGTAGTATAAGTACAATGTCGACTTATCACCAAACTTCTTTTACTTTAAACAACGTTTGCAAACTTAAAAAGAATTACAATTTAAAAGCATTGTATGGCGAAGTGAATACAAAGATGTAATTATACCAAATTCGTTTGGAATATAAACCGCTTCAGTAGAAAGCAATCGTCAATATTATCCGGCCTTAACACGTGTAGCTTGTCTATCCGCTATCTCATACGAAGTGTACTTAAGCGATGCCCTGAAGTCCCTAAGTTCGCGTTTGTTTATAAAAGTTTAACTTTACATAGACTATATGAGGATGTCCGTTGCATATCAACAGGTTCACGAGATAAGAAATATCATGGTTTCCATGATCCGCTGTGTTATTTGATAACTCATTCTTTACAGTATTATCCTCGTGTTGCAAAATTTTGCCGTTGTAGGACTTCAATGAATAAATGCTCATATCAATGCCAAAATATACATAACACATTTGAATGTGATAAACAATTAATATATTACTAAGACAAGTTTTCACAAATACCAATTGTAAGCACATTTAAGTTTGTTTACGTTTGAACAAAATGAAGGTAACTCAATTCGAATGTTCCGCACATCATGTAAGGACAGTATACTTTACTTGCTGGTACATGCTTTAGATTTCCCAGTGATGCAGACATATTCCTGAGTGTACTGGAAAAGGCTTTATAATCTCAAGTGATGCATACACATAATGAAGCTCATTGGGTCATTGTCGACCTGGAATGGCTTGAAGTCACCTGGGGGTGACTAGAAGCCGATTCATGTCTTCCTGGGGTGACTTCAAGCCGATTCTTGTCACCCGGTCGGCTTGAAGTCACCCAAGGGTGACATGAATCGGCTTGAAGTCACCATAGGGTGACAATAATCGGCTTCTAGTCTCCCCCGGGTGACTTCAATCCATTTCAGGTCGACAATGACCCAATGAGCCATAATGACAGTAAGTTGCGTCTGCAGGTAAAGACTTTAGGATAACCAGTGATGAAATCACATAGTGACAATACTGCGCTTAAGTGTGCACTATGATGCATAAACGTAGTGACATTACTGTGCATACAAGTACATGCTTTAGTATGCCCTGAGACATCTACATATAGTGATATTACCGCTGTTATTAGTGGAGGCTCTAGTATGCCCAGTGGTATAAACACGTTTCCGTACTTTATGCAGATTCATGCTTTTATATCCTCATGGATATACTTGAATGCGCAAACCCTCAGTTGTTTTCTGACCAGTGGCTACTATCTCCTCCGACCATGTATCCCACAGTATCTTACCTTGCTCAGAATACATGTTTTTCATTGGCTAAGTCAGGTCACATGCTGACCATGTAGTTTTTCAGGTTAATTCGGTAGCTTTTTACATATGACGAGTATTGTTTTATGAAGTAATGGAAAAAAAAAACATAACGTCATTTAATTCAAAACGGAAACTTTTCATCTGTTAGATTGTTCGTAGATTATTCAGGAAAGAATTGTACTCGGTAAAATAAATGCATTGAAAGGCTTTTGACTAACGTCTCACGGTGTAATAAAGAGTGATTAATTTGCCTCGAGGTACGGCTTCGCCCGGTATTATTTTGCTGACCCTGTATCACAACGTACGGCCTCGGTAAAAAACAGTAAGAGGCAGTGTAACCAATTTATTTAAAGGCCCTATAAAGGTTACAAATCCAATTATTGTGCATATAAACTGGTCTAATTTTTACCGGATTTCAGTTACTCTTGCATAAAAAATGCTAATAACACAGCTTTGGTGCAACGTTATCAAGAATTATGGAAGATATACCCGTTTCATAATTGGAAGAAATGTTTACAACTTTGCAACTAACGTGGTGTGTAGCCTGAAAGCGGTGACGCATGCTAAAAATAGCCGAAAGAAAATTCAGTTTTAATTCTATTTTAAACAACTTTTTCCAGCAGAAAGTAACTGATTAGATCACTACAAACGTTTTCACCATTTAAAAGAGACCTACTCTGTGAGTGATACCGGAAAACGTTGAAAATCAACGATATATTTTTGGTGACCTGAGTCACTTTCACTTTCCCGAGTAAACAGCGACTGTAAATAAACTGATTGTTTGTAAACAGAATTGAGTTGGAGGACACTGTATTTTGAGCTCAAAACAAGTTGTATTGTTCATTTTTTATGGTAATGCCCTAAAAACATTGTGAAAAAAACATTTAAAAATCGGTAAATAATTACGGATCGTCACCTGTATAGGGCTTTTAAGCGATTACCGTTTTGTACTTATGAAAATGTGTAAGTAGTAGTCATGACATGTTCCATTGTCATCACATTTGTTAGAACAACACTCATTATGACCATATATATCTATACTACAGATCTGGCCAGTATATACATGAACACACTAACGATATGTTCACTTGCTGTACTCGACCAGGCGACGCAGGCTAAATTCCTAATATATATGCACGTGCGTGTGCTCTGTGGTCACCATATCGATAAGGTGGGATTTCCTCCTGGTACTCCGGTCCCTCAACCCACTGCCCAATACCACATGACAATTGAATATGTTACAGAGAGGATTTATTGATGGAAATTTTATGTACATTGTCAACTTCGAAACAAACTTGTGTAGGTCTAGTAAAATAATTATGAAATAGTTCTGTGACACATTCCTTGAGCCGACGAAATACAGCCTCAGGCCCGGGTGGACCCCATAAGCCGGAATAAACACATTAACAGCAATCCTTTGTCGTTAGGAATCAGGCTATGAGTCATCTAACGCCATAAATTGTTCAACACATTTGCATTGGGGTTTAACAATACATGTTTTATGATCGCACACAGCAAACAGTATTAACTATTTTCAAAATAGCGTATGCGGATTTTTGCTTTATACGTTACTGAAAAAATATATAGATTGGGAAGAATAAATCTGCATGAAACTAAAACTTGACCGTTTAAATGGTTAAGATTATTTGCCCATTTTGCTTATTATCGAGGCACTTATAACTAGGTTCGTGCGCAGTAGTAGACGGCATTTAAGGAAAAGATTATAAAACATTATGGGTGTTCTTTACTGACCCACATTTAAGAAAGTGAAAGAACTCGTAACGTCTGAACAAACATGTGTACTGAGATCACGTTTTATGTACGTTATGCTTCGACAATAAAATCGGACATTGTTCGTTGAGACTTTGTATTGCAAGCAGTTGATCAGTCGCCTCTGACATGATGCGCTTATTAGTGTTGTCTGCTTTCCTGGTCTTTGCGTATGCGGCGACCATACCGGAACTAGCTACACAATTGGGAGCTACTGAGTTGGTAAGGCTTGTCACGCAGGCAGGCTTGGCCGATACGCTGTCTTCTAAAGGTGAGTGCGAAAACCATTTAGTGTTTAAGTTTCTAATATGTTTTAATCAAAAGGCGTTATTTAGGGTCCGTTGTAAGTGTATTTTTGCAACCTCAGATTTGAGTTGTGTGTATGTACTCAATGCTTTGAAGATGAATTTGTCGGCTTTAAATATTTAAAATATATAATGATCAGGGGAATTTCGCTACAGTTACTTAACTGTCTCCATTGAAAATATTGGCACATGTTATACCAAAACGAGCCTTTTTGCTTATTCTGTTACTACAGGACCATTCACCGTGTTTGCACCAACAAACGATGCATTTGCAAAGCTCCCTAAGGCGATTCTGGACGAGCTGATGAGAAACAAGCAGCTACTTATCGAGGTTCTGAAATACCACGTGGTCTCCGGAAGTGTGTACTCATCCCAGCTGACCGATGGAATGACTTCATCTAGCTTAGCGCCTCTTTCTGAAGGAAAATTCGCAGACATATGTTTCAATATATACAACAACGGGAATGTAAGCAAAAGCCGACATTTATAACTATGTATGACTAAGAACTATTGACAAAAGAAAACAATATAGTTTTCGTATAATAAATTACAGTCCACTCTCGTTATCTCGACATCGGATATTTCGATATTCTCGATATGTCGAAGTTAGCTCAATGTCCCAACTTTCTTCCTTCTTTATCAATATAAATAAACCGCATATCTCGATTTTCGTTATGTCGAATAATTCGATATCTCGATATAAAATTTTGTCCCGAGTCCCGATTTTACATGTATTTACTGTGGTTTATCTCGTAAGTGCGAATAACTGTTCAAGTGTCGGAAAGAGATGAGAATTTTGTCCTTTGATGCTTCACTAAAGAAGAAAGACTAATTGTTTTAAAATGCATTGAGTTATATTTTTGCGTATATAAACCGTCGCAAATTTGCAGAATGTTTTTATATCATTGTACTCCAACAGTTATCATCATGGCTAACTTGAAAGAATATTTTGAGTTGTCGGTCGAGCAATCCAGAGAAGGATATATGGATCGGCCAAGAGGGGGACTGATCCTGTACTAATAATCGATTGAACTTTGGATTTCAAACAACAAAATGTTCATGTACAATTCAGTATTCCGGAACGTGATTTACGCATGTTCAGATGGAAAACCCTCGTCTTGATTGGACGTCAATTGCATCATAACTTTGAATAGCAACATACCGGATGTTTACTCGACAGTTTAGAAAAATTATAACCGCATTTGTTCATGCAATTATGTCATACTTAAAACATCGGCTTTAGTTAGACTACTTAGCAGGTATTTAGATGTTAAAAACAAGGTAAATTTTCGTCTCATTTTTATCTTTGAAAACGCCTAATAGGATATCTCGAATTCTCGTTATCTCGATATGTTTTCTTGTTCCCGCCGACTTCGAGATAACGAGAGTGGACTGAGTTAAACTCATTAAATACATTTGAAAAAGCAAATGAGATGTTTATAAGCGCTAATACAAAAAATGGAAAAAAAATGTGTTAAATGATACGTTTGTTTTTGTTTTAGCTCGTCACCGCGGAAGGAAGCCCCGTGGTTTTAGCGAATCAGAACGCGTCTAATGGGGTCATCCATGTCGTCAACAGAGTTCTTTTCCCTTTGCCAGTCCTTGATATTCCATCGTTTTTATCCAGCGAAAAAGAGCGCTTTTCGACACTTCTTACTGGTAAGGATTTATAGTTCTATCTCAGGTATATTGATTTATTCACGTTCAATAATAAATATAAGATATCCGTGTACTCGTATTAGGTTAGGATAAGTTAATAAGTTTGATAGTCAATAGATTCTCAGATTATGTCAGCGACTACTGTCTCATGCTACCTATTTCAGTCATTCCTTTTTGAAACTATTTTGGATTGATGCGTTAAACTCAATGTAATCACTTCACTTGTTGAAAAGAAAAACAAAACACTGGGAACGCTCTTTGTGACTCGTTATCGTAAAAGCTCTCACATATTAAATAGTCATGAATAACGATCAAAAGGTTCAGTAGGTGGTTTCAAAATTACATCACAGGGCAAACCTAATTATATGAGTCGCGTCCTGAGAAAACTGGGCATAATGCATGTGCGTAAAGTGTCGTCCCAGATTAGCCTGTGCAGTCCACACAGGCTAATCAGGAACGACACTTTCCGCCGAAATTCGATTTTTGATAAGAAGATACTTCATTTAAACGAAAATGGCATAAAAGCGGAAAGTGTCGTCCCTGATTAGCCTGTGCGGACTGCACATGCTTATCTGGGACGACACTTTACGCACATGCATTATGCCCAGTTTTCTCAGAACGCGACTCATTTTGTTGCAACTTGTAGCCATTGAGAAAGCCAACCTTGTCACGATTCTCAGCGAAGGGGCATACACAGTATTCGCCCCGACCGACGAGGCCTTCGCAAAGATCCCTCCCGATGTCCTCAACAAACTGCTAGCCAATGCAACTGCACTCCTCGGTACTGGCTGTAGTATCATACACAAATGTGTAGTTATTAATGCATTTGCTGGTACATGCTTAAGTTTGCGAATTGATGTATTAACTTACTAATTGATGCATAAAATTGGCCTATCTAATTCAAAGGCCTATTGAACAGAACTTGCTATTGCCTTATTACTCACAATCCAACGTATCCATTATTTCCGCAGACGTTGTGGCCTATCACGTGCTCAGCCGTACCTTCTGGAGCGCGAGTCTATCTGACGGCATGACGTTCCGAACTGAATTGGGAAAGTCTGTCAGGATATCTATAAATAGCGGTA
Organism: Dreissena polymorpha; assembly: GCF_020536995.1. Taxonomy (NCBI): domain Eukaryota; kingdom Metazoa; phylum Mollusca; class Bivalvia; order Myida; family Dreissenidae; genus Dreissena; species Dreissena polymorpha. The sequence goes on from NC_068360.1 coordinate 42,421,332, forward strand.
TGTCTGCTTGTATTTAATTTCATATAGTTCTGGTGAGAATTTAAGATAAAACACATCATAGAGGCAATGGTTTTATTTAGTTTTCGATTTGCGATAAAAATGCTTAAACGTACATGCTTTAATAAAGTGTCTAGCTTAAACAATATTGCTTCTTGCTATTTATTGAACTATCAATAGATTTTCTTCTGTCTATTTAAGGCAACATCGTTTGAATTTGAGCTACTTTTGCTTTATTTAACCACTTGACCAACAATTGATCAACTTGATACTTATGGATATCAACTGGGTCAATTTATGATCATACACATCTATATTTTTAATAAATTAAATACCTAACATGTTTAACAAAAGAATGCGGGGCAGCATTTTTTTGTATTGAAGAAACTTAACTGTATTGTGGATATTCTCGAAACCTGTTATTTCCATGTGTAAAATTTAAGCGTGTCTTCATTCGTTGCAGGTAAAGTGAGTGTTAACAGCGCTAACGTACAAGAAGCTGACGTTTCCGTTACAAACGGCGTCATCCACGTCATTGACACGGTCCTTATGCCGCCAACGTTGGACATTAACTCGTCATAATATTCAATCAATCATACTGCTCACAAAATTATGTTTTTCTATTTAAATGTAATTTTTGACGCAAGTTTCATTTTTTAGCCGCATTGGGAGACTTCTAATTGATTTTTCTTTAAAATCTTAATGATGGCAGATAAAAGAAACTATTCACTAATGCAATTCATCTTTTATTCAGCATGCTACTTTAGGGCAACTTACCACTGATGATCCCCTTGCAGACAGTGTATTTCATGCGTAAAACCGATTGAAATATTTATATATATATAAATGGATAATAATGATGTGATAAATAGAGCATCATATCATAATATGAGATAAGAATTTGTTTCTACTCTAAGACATCATCGAATATGTATAAGCATGAATTACTACAAAATCTATAACTGGGGCAACGATTACCTTGATATCACACTGATATAGACAAGGCAATACGGGCATACATAGAAGATGCTTGAGTTAGATATTTTAAATTCAAATGAAGTTTAACTTTAGTTAGATATTAACATACATCAGAGCTGAGCCGGACGCCTTCAATCAGTCCTAGTTCAGACAGAATATTTATGTTATGTTCTTTTTTCTAATAACTTATATCAGTATTCCAACCGTTTTATTTCTATTAAATTAATAACATAATTTATTACGTTCGACGGGCGACGTAATTATAATATTGACACAACAAACTCGTTTCAGCTGGATTTTGTTTATTGATAGTGTTTTTTTTTTAAGTAATTTGTTAAGTGAATTCGTTTAGGTACACCCGACTGTTTTTTTTTTCAGTTTTTCATAGGCTTAAATAAGTAGACGTTCGTCATTTTGCGTTTGTTGGCGTTTTCCTTTGTAAAGGATTGTTATAGTAAGCATAGCTTTGTAGTATGTTTTTTTTTCTATGTACACCGTTAGAGGAACGTGAGTGTACACTTTGACGCCTAAATTCTAGGTGGCGATAAGGCGAGCGATCCGGAGGGTCAAAAGCTTGAAGTTTGATGAGTACAAATACTTGAACTAGTTAATTATCGTTAACTGCTTTTTCCCAATCATACAGTGCATATAAAGACTTAAATACCACCTTCCGTTTTATCTTAGTTGAAAACAATATAAAGACCAAATTAAATATAAACATTGTAGCCGCAATTTAGGATCAAAATCTGCTTTTAAGGGATATTAATTATGAAGTTTTTAAACAATTTTTTTGCAAATTTAAAGAAACCGTCAGTATTCAAATGAAAATTCACATGTTGTGTACATTGCGACTATGTACTATCCTGTTTCTATACTGTATTTAAACAGACATATACCATTGTTAATGTAACCTGTGCTACAGTTTCCTATTAACAAGATGTTTATTTCTACTTCGGGAAACTATTGCTGTGGCTTTTTGTTTGCTAAAAAAGTTTGATCTTTGAGCCTGAATAAAAAAGTAACTAAACCTTTAAAAATCTGAACGGAAGAAATTGTGTTAAATTCTTTTGTAGATAAACATGTTTTTTTTCAGTTCATGCATCTTGAACTTTCTTTTTCACCGGCACATTTTTATAACTGTATTAAAACAATACTTGTTTATTTCTCGATTGGAAGCTAAATGTCAAAAGTAGTAACAAAACTAACTGCTCAGGGGAATAACCAAATATCCGCTTTGGGCGTTTTTCTCACTGAATAAGTCTATATAAATAAACATATACCCTAGCAAGAGAAGTTTTGACCCCACGGGCACGATTATACCACACTTAGTACAGATCCACTATGCGATTGTTAACACCAAATACTAAACCAATACCTCAGGCGTCAGATAAAAGTTTTTTTAAAATAAATATTTCTAGCTATAGTGACCCACAAATGCAGTGGACCAATCTGCTGTAACAAGACGTCTCCCTACTGCAGGTTTGGTCCAAATCTATAAAGGCAAGAAGCATACATTATGTGGCTTTGGGGCAAATCTACAGCAAACAGACGCATTCCTGGTGAAGAAATAGGCAAAATGTATAGAAACCTGACGCAACCCTGGGACATCTGTGGGCAAACTATCAAGTAACCAAAACAAGACAGAGCCTGATGTAGTTTTTGGCCAAATATATAACAACAAAACAAAGCAGACACAGCTCTGGTGCAAAAATGGGAAAATTCTAAGATATTTGACGAGTCTCGATGAGCTCTACACGTGTCATATTGCTAAACTTTCAAGTTACGTCATTAAAGTAGGTGATGTCATCAAAGTTTTGCGTAATGGTGTCACATGCATGGAAATACGACGTGATATAACGACCGCACTGACGTTATTCGACGGGTCGTGATATGCTCTTCACACATGCCAAATTTCTTGACTTTATTCAAAAACGTTTTCTAGCAGCACCTAATTAACTTTCAAGGTCAAATTTGCATTACGACGTAATAGGTCCCATTCCTTATACCGGTAGCGGTTCGCTCGTTGCTGGAGACAAAGCATTTGACAGAGATTAATGTGTCAAACTTGTTTTTCTCAATGTGCCAAGCATGTCTGACGTGTCATCGATCCTCCTTGTGACGTCAGTGACGTAAACATGAAATCGAGGTTGCAGCTTATTACGTCACAGGCACCGCCATATTAAACCATGTAGGTCGCTGTGGCGTAGTGTATAGGTGTCCGCCTAACGCCCGAAAGGTCATGGGTTCGATCCCCACCGTGGGAGCGTTCTTTAAATGTCTCTCAAAGACACCAGGTATTGGTTCAAGTCCCAGGAAACGGACTCGAGAGTGTTTGAAATAAGCCTTAGGCTTTCGCTGCCATCGAGCTAAACGAAATAGGTTTAAACTAACCATATATATAACTCAATTCGACGCGTCTTGATGAGCTCTACAAACTTTCGAAGTTTTTAACTTCCAAGTGACGTCATTAACGTAAATGCCATATTCAACATTTAACGTTCTGACGTCCCAGGCGCGGCCATCTAGTGTGTGTCATTATAAAGAACTGACTGACGTCATTCGACTGTTCCCTAACACGCTTAACATACCTGCCGAATTTCACAAATAAGTTGAAAGGCGTTTGAGAGCAGTACCAAATTAACGCTAACATGTAAACTTGCATTATGATGCTAATCGCTCCCATTCTTTATAATAATAGCGGCTTGCTCGTGGCTGGAGGCAAAGTATTTGGCCGATATTGATGAAAATCGGCAACCGTGTTTTGCGCAATGTGCCAAGAATGTTAAAAGATTGAAATGTTCACCCCTTCTTATGTAACAATTGATATGCTAACAGTATCCAAAGCTGTCACAGTGGCAACTGAGGTGTCTACCGTCTTCAAACAAGACTGTAGCCATAATGGAATAATTGTTGTGTCCTTAAATATAAAGAAGGACTTGCTGCCACAATTTTAAATGTCATGGATTTTCGCCACTGCCTATTTTTATTTTAAAAAGTCCTCCTGGAAAATGAAGAGCTTACCAACACTTTAAAAGTAATAACGTTTTGTATGAATAAATTCGTTTCCTGACGATCTGTAATCCGGTCAACAGGTAGACCGCAAGAATGCTTAATAAACACAATCACACACATATGTTAATATCAGTTATAATTAATCACATGAGATAAACACAACCCAAACTGCGCTTTTTTATTCAGATATGTTTCATTTATAAAATGTATGTATTCGGTGGAAACATTATGTTGTCCTGTAAATTATAGGGAAAATTAAATATAGGGAAAATTAAATATAGTATGACGCTACTTATTGGGATTGTCACGGTGGGGGTGGGGGGGGGGGGGTGTAATTGTTCTCGTTAATTGGAAGCATTATTGTTGCGTGCATCATATGCAATTGTTCTCGTTTATTGAAAGCATTATTGTTGCGTGCATCATATGCGGTTAGTGCTGACGTTATTCGAAAATATACTTCAGTTTCGTATAATCCAGGTTCTTTTTCACGATTTAGTTCAATTAAATGATTCAATCATGCAACATTGTTCTGTTTTTCTTTCGCTGTATAAGTTTGTTTATCAATGAGTCATGACATTCTATGCTATGTACGTGATTAACAATAATATTCTTTCTTTTTATACATGTATTCATTGAGATATACTTCCAATCATTTCCATGTTTGACGGTGCATTATCAATCGCAGAGTTTTAAGATAAAAGTTTAATACAACTTCGAAAAAGTATCGTTCTCCGTAAAATATTTTGTTTCATACAATTTAAGGAGACGTTTCAACAACGCGTACTTCTGTTCAAAGACACGAGTTTAAATTCTAAAGCTATTAGTGTCTGTGTTTAATGACGAGACTGGTTGTAACGACTGTTCCCTTATCAGTCATGTTGACAGACAACGCGTCTTAAAGTGATATTATGGGCATTGTTCAGTGTTGAATTGAGCTAAAAAGAATTAGCAGGTCAAAAGAGTAAGTTCAAATGTGGTTACTGACCAATTATCTGCAACTCATCTTGCTACCAGTTGTTTATAAAAATATATTTTATATTCAATATTTTACGTGACTCACCCAGTCCTGTAAGCCGAAATGATGTATAAACGAAATTGCACTTAAACTAAATTTAGGTTCACATTGTACATGCGTGATCAGTTGTCAAACGAAAGTACGGTTGATATTCAAATGCGTTATTTTTCTCTTTCCGGGATATTGTTTTAGTATGTTGATGCTGCATTAACAAATATAAGTGTAGATGAAGTGAAAACACCAACAATAAACGACGGTTGCGATAGACACCTATAAACTGTTAGATGCCCATAATATCACTTTAAACGGTATCGCTAAGTAATTATCTGGTCTGTACCGGTACGTAAAGTACACCGCGAGTCGGTACCGGTACCGTAAAGAGCATGATTTAGTTTTATGTTCATACCAGTACAGTTGGCGTCGAAATGTTCTAGTTTCATTCAAGAGGTCATCTCTGCTTATACGACGTTCTAACATGGGACAATATACCATTTGTTAGTAATATATCAAACGGGTGTGTGCGGAAATCAATATAATATGTTGATGATAATGTTGTCTTAAAACCCAAGTTTTGTGGGGATGCAATAAAAACATTGTTGTTGCACACTCGTTATTCAACTCTAACGCCTCTCTACACATGCACGTGTGCTTTTTGACAGATCAATAGGATAAATAATGCAATTTATTGTACGTAAGATGCTCTTCAAAAATGCATTCTTCTGTTTTACTTTGTCTTATTTTGAATGTAGATTATATGAGTTTAATTTTAAGATACATGAAAAACATTTCGTAAATTAATTCAGAAAAAAAGTGTGAGGGTTTGAAGCTCTTTAAAACCAGTTTTTACCTTTATTGCTTTGCATTGACCGTTGCGAGACGATGTCCCGATTCTTATTCTTGTGTAGGTGTGTGTGTATGTTGTGTATATGTTTGTATTTTCTTGAAAAATTGTTTTTTTATCACAATGTTTGGCAAACGGTTCTATACAAAACATAAACGATCACGCTATAATAAGATTTACATTTCGCTGGTGCAGCTATTATTACAATTAATACCTTAAACTCATTGACACATTTTAATACTATCTGTACATTGTCGTGCAAATATGAAATAAATGTAACATGCGGCGATAAAAAAAAGTTTCGCGGAAACTATTGACCAGGATATATGCTGTATTCATGATGGATATATGCTGTATTCATGCTACATATACTCGAAGTGCTAACGTACACAATAAAATCACGAAAACACTACTTGTGTACTTCACAAAACCAAATCAGTTCGCTTTAATGCAAGGTTTTTTCCTTCTGTCAATTAATTTAATGCTTATTGTATATAAATGTATACCTAACAGGGTCGTGTTCAAAGTCTGACGAAATGACAATTTTCTCCATCTTTGTGTCACAGAATCGAACCATAAACGTCACGAGCACTGTATTAACGGATGGAATATGTAGACCAATACTGAAAATACGTTTTATTTAACGCGTGTTCATAAATGGAAAATGATAAAATTTTAAAGTTTACAAACGTGAAACAATAGATTTTTTAGCGTTTTTTGAAGTTTTTACATGTTGAATAAACAACATGGATCAAAATACATAATACACTCTCTAGTTAAGATGATTACGAGGTAAAGGCAAAACCTTTGAATTCTAAGAATCCCGGTTGTAATCCATGCCAGGTCTAGTAATTTATGTCTTTAGTGCCTTAATTTGCCTTTCTTAAACCAATCTTTGAAGAAGTCCCTTTAAATTAGTGATACAAGCTACACGGCCTTGAGGTTAAATATAAGTCACTCTAAGCTGAAAGAAGAAGATCTAGCACAACACAGACATTGACCTATCTTATCATACGTTATCGACCAGTTGTCGAGGTGCTAGATTCGAAATAACCTTTAACCGTTGAATAAAATATTGCTTACTTGCAAATTGTCTTGACTGAAGAGAATGCTGTGATATAGCCATACACAGACACTGACTACGTTTTTATGTGGTTAACAAGTGTAACACCATTCAGCCGAGTCGGCAATTGAAATAAAACGATGAACGCATTGAAGTGGTTCGTTATTTCGTTTCAATGGATCTTTTTTTTAAACGAAGTCCTAAGTTAGCCAAACGTTAATGAGGCATACATGGCATTTTTGTGTTATGTTTGAATTAATGTTATAACAAATCATGTTAAAAGTTTTGTATACCTAATTAGTTTTGATTTAATTATTAAACATTCTTTGGAGTGACTCGCTCTTGATATTAGTACAAAGTCATCGTCGCATACTCATGTCCTTTTCCGAGCGATTCGGAGTGATAAGTCTCTAAGTCGTTAATATCCTTCAATGTTACAAAGTTCACAATTAATTAAAAAACTTGTAGTTTGCAATGGCATTTCCTACATAAACAAAACAACTTTATACGATGAAAAACGAAACAGTTTAGAATATATTTAAATTGTATACAATCAAAAGCGGCAGAAGGTGCCTTAGAATGGCAAATTAATTTCAGTAATTTTTTTATTGCGTTGGATTTTATCTACGTAAAGGAAGCATCCGACCTACAGACAATCTTTTAAATGAAAATCGACCAAAATTTTAACTACTCTTACAATAAGCGTTTTAAGACAAACATCAATTAAAAAAGAGTTAAGTACAGATGAACAAATTGCAAACTACGGAGCAACATAATATAACACGTATGAGTTGAAGCAAAAGGATATTCAAACGATGAAAATATCGTTAGTGTTTGCCATACTGGACAGTTTATTTTGAAACTCCGGTTCCCCTATCCATAGCAACGACCACGTACTAATTGAATACTTTTTAATAACATTTTAATAGCTGGGCATTGCATGTGTAATTCTTAATTCGAAAAGGTTTTCGTAAGTCGAGTAAAATAATTAGGTAAGAGTGCTAAAACAAAATCCGGGACCTGACATACTGTAGCATCAGACGAAAAACCTCCTACTCAGCAATACATTCACTGCAATCTTTTATCGTTCTAATGCTAGGCTTTTAAACTGTAAACGTCATCGTTGTTAATAGAAACGAATAAGAGTTTACACTATATATTTGTTGACCGAAAACAACGATCAATAGCAATTTTTGAGAAATATATAATTCAGAAAATAAACGTAAATGATAAGCCAAGTATGCAGGTTAGAAAGAATGAATCTTCATTTATCTTAATATATGTAATGCTTTACAGTTTGAATGGTAAATAATTTTAGTCATTTTGCATATCAACACGGCATTTATTGGTAATATCCTGGAGTCGCTTATCTTCTAAACCTTTTATGGGAGTCAACATCTGCTGCATTTATAGGTCAATTAAATTTTGTGCAAACTAAACTTAATCAGAGGACGCAGCAGAAATCGGAAGCACATTATGGAGTACACTATTCAGACATGTGAGTGTTCTGAATTTCCCAACTTTTAAGACAGTGGGCCATCTCGTGTTGTATTGACACATCAAAACACTCGTATCACGCGTGATATACGCTAAGCGATCACTATAAAACCGGTGAGTGTGCGTGGAGACTTTGTATTGCAAGCAGTTGATCAGTCGCCTCTGCCATGATGCGCTTATTAGTGTTATCTGCTTTCCTGGTCTTTGCGTCTGCGGCGACCATACCGGAACTTGCTACACAGTTAGGATGTACTGAGTTGGTAAAGCTTGTCGAGCATGCAGGCCTGGCTGAAGTGCTTTCTAGGGAAGGTGAGTTCAAAAACCATTAGGTTCTACGTTTTTAGTACTTTTCACACAATAACGGCGTCATTTAATTAATGTTTCTTCTGTCGATTATATTTCGTGTTTCTCAGTCAGTTTTACGATGCAACCGCAGATGAAAATTGTATTTATATACTTTCTGTTTTTGAGATAAATGAGACTGCTTTAAAACTGTAAAAGAAATAATGCTCGTGGAATTTCGCTTTAGTAAATGTCCTGTCCATATTGCAAACCTTGGAATATGCCATACCAAAACAAATTTTTGTTCACAGATTTTAAAAGTATGTAATTATTCGTTGAAATGCTTCAAATTATTAAATCAACACGTGTGGTTGCTTGTATTGTTACAACAGGACCATTCACCGTATTTGCACCAACAAACGATGCATTTGCAAAACTCCCTAAGGCGGTTCTGGAAGACCTGATGAGAAACAGGCAGCTACTTAGCGAAGTTCTTAAATACCACCTGGTCTACGGAAGTTTGTATTCATCCGAGCTGACCAATGAAATGACGGAAGCTAGCTTAGCGCCCCTAGCAAACATTCGATTCAACATATATAACACCGGGAATGTAAGCGAAATAAGAACATTTCCGACAATGTGTGACTAAGCACATTTGATGCAGAAAAACGATATTTTTTCCTTATAAAAAATAATCTACCTCATTGAATACACGTGGAAATGTCAACCTGATGTTTATATACGCTTGCACATATATGAAAATGAAGATGATTTATGATAGATTTTGTTGTTTAAGCTCATCACCGCAGAAGGTAGCCCTGTGGAGAAGGCCAATCAGAATGCGTCCAATGGGGTCATCCATGTCGTCAACAGAGTTCTCTTCCCTATACCCTTCCTGGATATTCCACAGTTGATCGTACGAGAAAGGGCGCGCTTTTCTATCCTTCTTGATGGTATAGGTTTAGGCACATATTTATTCATGTTCAATTATTAATCTAAGAAATTCTTTAAATCGTTGTTGATTTAGATACATAAATCTTTAAAAATAATAAGTATTACAGTTATCATTATGCAATACACTAAGCGAGTGAAATCGCAAGTTACCTATTTTGGTTATTATTATTTCACAATATTATAACGAGTTGAAAAAGAAAACAACGTTGTGACATATGCTAAGAAAAAATCATATATATTAAAAAGTCATGAACAAATAAGACGGTGTATTTAAATGCAATAATAATAACCTTACATCGCTAATATATATATATATATATATATATATATATATATATATATATATATATATATATATATATATATATATATATATATTATTATTATTTATATATAGTGCCAGTTACGCGGTCTCGGTAGTTTTCAGACTATACTTACGAGGTCAATATAGAAAACGGGGTCTGTATACAACCCCGCATTCTCGGCACCTTTAATTACTATGAGGGGGGTAATGCAATCAAATGTCACAATAAGACTTAAATCGAAAACCACAATCACGTCTGAAATTGAAATTGTATGTACCTTGCAATTAATTTCGCTATATATTTCCTTGTATAAGACGTTGAATAAATTACGTATTTATATATAATAATATATAAGTTACCTTCATATACCTTCAATTGGTGTTTATATCGGATAAAAAGGGAATGGAGATACATGTGTTTAAAGTGGGAACCCCATGACCTATTTCTTGATTAGATACTCCGTAACTGGCAATATGTATATTGTTTCAACCTGAAGCCGTTGTGAAAGCAAACATCGTCGCGGTTCTTAGCGGAGGTCCATTTACACTCTTCGCACCAACCAACGACGCCTTCGCAAAGATACCCGCCGATGCCCTAAAAACACTTTTTGACAACATAACTGCACTTACAGGTACTGGCTAGTCTATGTATTAACTGACTTATTGATGTATACACTTCACCTAGTGTAATGGTCTTTAATGGGCTTAATGAAATGACGAGCCACCTTATGATCTGATATGTACTTCTTTGCTATAACGATGCTCTTACTGATAAAAGGTTCAGTATTTCGCGTGTTTAAATATATGTAAATGCAAATAATTATGCATTATTAATTTATTATAAAAAAATAACCATTATATCTTTGATAAAACCGGGGCATTTTAATATTCCAAAATAACATAGTGGCATTTCTTTTAAAAAGTTACACTAAGCTTAAGGTTTTTAGGTGTTGATGTAACTGTTTTTCAGATAACGGTATTCATAAAAAATTGTTTTGACTTAAAAATACAAAAAGTGTATTTATGCGGATAGTGCCGAACAGTAATCACTTGAGAAGAAGAATGCTTGGCTTAAATGTACTAGATATCTTTTATAACCCTTTTGCTTTGAAAATCACACGCATGACTTAGACTCAAATATACATACTTGTGCATTTGACAATTGTGTATCAATGATGAGTTTACCACGAATAAATTGCTGTTTTAAAACAATGCATAAATCCATAGCTAACACCTTTAAAATTGACAAAACGTATGCCTATATAACATTACATGCTATTGCCGGATTATTCACAATGCAACATATCAATTATTTCGTCAGACGTCCTGAATTATCACGTGATCAGCGGAACCTTCTGGAGCTCCAGTCTATCTGATGGCATGACGCCAAAAACTGTGGAGGGAAAGACGGTCAAAATTACTATAAATGGTGGAGGTATGTATACGTTCATTTAAATTAATATATTTTAAATGCAAAGTTTAAAGGAAAAAAACACATATCAATCGGACAAATATTTTCTTAGTTTTCAATTTTCAATAAATAAGCGTAAACATACATGCTTGAATCTAACCTAATTTGTTAAAACAATTGCTTCTGATCTTTATTCAACTATCAACGACCAATACTATTTTGTAGAAAGCAGCGTATGTGATTTGAGTAACCAAATCATTATTTAGTAAGGCTAACTTGTTACTAAATGATTCGTTACTGATTTAAATTGTAAGAATTTATGATCATAGACATACATAGATTTTAAGATTTAAATACCTCACATGAAAAGTCTATGCTCAACTGGCGAAATTAATTATCAAAAAGTATTATTCGGATCATTATGTTTGTATTGATTTAATTAATCCATTAATCTTCAACACATAAACACTACAGTTGAATATGCTCGAAACAATTTCTATCCATTTGTTAAGTTAATCCACGCCCTCTTTTATTTCAGGTAAAGTGAGTGTTAACAACGCTAACGTAGAGGAGGCGGACGATGCCGTTACAAACGGCGTCATCCACGTAATTGACACGGTCCTTTTGCCGCCATCGTTTCACATCAATTAGAAATAGCATTTAACAAATTATATTGTTCAAATGAGTATGTTTTTATAATTAAATGTGATTTTTATTTACCATTTGTTTGTTCTTTTTTTCGATTTGGTAGTCATATAATTGAGCTTTTACAAACACGCTGTATTTGTATTGCATATTTTACGTAAGTTAATAAATTTGAGGCGAGTACATGCGACTTAAGTGTCAACATTTTATTATTTTTGAAATCTTTAACCAACATTTGAATATGAACGAGAGATGTTCTATAAACTTTATTTACAATCTTTATAAAACACCATTACTCTAATACAGATGTATTCAATAACATGTATAACGAACAAGCTGACACCGATTCCGACAGGTTAACTCGCATTTGTTGAAGAACTTAAGTTGTGTAAATTTGTCATATAAATAAATTTGCAAACACTGATAGGGATTTCCCAACATTTTTCATGGTTTGTTTACATTCTGGATTTTTATGCATTTTTGATACCTGATTTGAAACAATAAGTACATAGATCGTAATTCTTTTATTGAACCATGTTAAAATCACTCGCATTGTTAATTCGTTAATTTGACGTTCTTTTCTCAAGACCCATTGCAAGTGTTCCGTCGTTGTTTATGTACCCATCGTTTAAAACAGCGGTGTGTTTATAAACAATATCAACAATTGCATTTATGTCATCATTCGCTTACCCGTTCATTTCTTTCAGGAACATATTCACCATTATACCTTATTAGGCCGTAGCATCTGTATTACCACCGCACAAAAAACCATCATGAAAGAAAATAATTTGCATATGCGTCATTAACATGGCAGTAATAATTTGTATATATTGTTCACGCGGTTGTATTGATTTTTGTGCGGGTTTGTGGTTCTTGTTAGCTCTGTCACACTGTTCAACATAAAGTCATGTTCCTAAATGAAGGGCCACTTGCTTAAGTACGGTTTCTATTTGACTAATGCAGCAAAGTTTCATTTTGTTTATATTTAATTAATTTAATTTAGTCAAAGTAACTTTCTAAAGCCTGTTAACACGGGCGAACAAGTAAAAACGACTAATCTTCATTTGAGAGTTTTAAAGCAGTCGTCAATTTGGCAAATAATATTGCATTCCCCCAAGAACAGAATCATATTCTCTCAGCGTATCAGTACGAAGTTGCAACAACAGTTCGTTTGACGAGTTGTTGTTGTTTGAACGATTTTAATGAACTTTACATTGATTTAGTGCAATGCTATAATCTATTTGCAAAGACGATAAGCCACTTTGGCCAGTGCAATATAAAATGTCTAATACATATCGAGAAATAGCATTATCCCGCGTAACAATTTCATATAATTTGGGTTGCAAATTAAACACGAAAAGTATTGTTTCAATTACTTTTTAAATGGATTGCCTTAGATTAAGTCTATTTGGAACAAGATGATCGGCGCATAATTTTTCGAAGCCCTTGCTCAGCAAAGTAAGATTGTAACATAAGTACACTTTCGGCTTATCACGAGGCTTCATTTACTTCAAACAGCATTTCTAAAATTAAATAGCACTTAAATGTAAAAGTATCTTCTTGTGAAGTAACAATTAAATATGTAATTATACTCAATTTTAAATTAAATTAAATCACGAATCTAATACATGATGATATACAAGTTGATTATACATGTTTTAAGTCATGTATCCCAATTTATAGTAAGAACATCATCAACATCAACATCATCATAGAATAATTTAAAAATCATTATTATAAATCTTATTCATAATCTTGGACATCATAAACATATGCATAGTGATATATCACACTTTACCATAACAAATCATAATCAAGCTTTGAAGGTTTTCAATTAATCATTTATCAAGAAAATATTAACATAAGTCGTATGCAAACTATGGTCATGTTGGGTTTTTTTAATTTTGCAAACGCTCGTTCACCTATAATGAACAGCTTATAATATATTACAAAGTTTACTCGTTGACATAGTAATTGAAAAAAAACATGACTATAAAACAGAGCAAACGTATCACAACGTTATAACGCAATAGATAATAAGAATTTAAATAACATATTTTAATTTAAAGATATTGGATTATTTATGGTTGTTTATGCAGGTTGTCTCATCCACATGTTATACAGTCACTGAATAGTAAAGTAATAAATCATTTTCCGTAAAGTATAATTCGTAGAAAGTGGTATGATTTGTGTTCCTTAAAATAAAATCATATTTAATTAAATATATTGTGCAAATATTATGACATGTTAACAACGCATAAATGTGTAAGTGTATTTTTATAATTATAAGTAAAGAAATAAACAAAAGCATACACAAAAGTAAGTACATAAACTTACAGATACCATTATTGATAATATGCAGATACTTTAAAAAAAAAAAGATAATTATGGTCTTATCAGCGAATTTGTGTAATTAAATTGTAGATTAATTATTTTAGTAACTACAATATATTTGTAATCGGCATGCACATATTGTAAAAATAGAATATACCATAAGCTGATAACACATAAAACCGACCATGCTTCCGTCCAGTATATACCGTGTTGTCCAGTATATACCGTGTTGTCCAGTATATACCTTGTTGTCCAGTATATACCGTGTTGTCCAGTATATACCGTGTTGTCCAGTACATACCGTGTTGTCCAGTATATACCGTGTTGTCCAGTATATACCGTGTTGTCCAGTATATACCGTGCTGTCCAGTATATACCGTGTTGTCCAGTATATACCGTGTTGTCCAGTATATACCGTGTAAATGTAAGCGCAATTGATACTCAAAATGCTCAAAATACACCCTATGGTGCAATTGACAAGTTGAGCAACAAGAACTGCATGCCTTAAACCCTTATGCCCATTGTGTGAATAACAAAAGAGGCAACATTTGCGAATGGGTGTCTGTGTAGTTAACTGCCGGTGCAAGCAGTAGTGTCACATGCATCAACGGAAAATTTGATGATAAACATGCGTAGTAATGATTTCAACTTTATAACTATTATCCCCATTATCAATGTTACATTTGGGGTATTTTTTTAAGTTCAATATTTTCAAAGTTCTCCTTTTTGGCAAATTTACCTATACTTGTTCGTTATGTATTTTAGGCTTAGACAATTGCAATTAAAACATACTTGTCACATTGTGATGCAAAGCTGTCACTTTCTAATTAAGACTATAAAACATATAAGATTAGTTCATATTTATTGTTTAAGTTACATTCCACTTGATAGTTGTGTATCCTTCCTACTTATGTAGCGCCTGTTTATGCGTTCCATTTATCATCTGATACAAAAGCTATTTAACAATACCATTTGCGGTTATATCATATATCATATGCCTGTTTTTGCATATGATTGCATGTCATATGGTTTTATGATATGTTCGACCCCAATAGCTTTTCACAAACCGTTTAAGCACTGTACTTCAATTTGTCATTATTGTGTGTACATGTGTGTGTAAAGTGAATAAAGTAGAGGAAACGCACAAGCATTTATCTGCTTACATAATTTCTAGATTTTCATTGTTTGCTATGTTATATTCCATACCCGTTTGATTTGTGCTGTGAGGGTACAGTACACCGTTTTTCCGTACATTACTTCAATACATTCATAGTTCAGAAGCTGTAAGAAGTACAGCTATTTTATCCAATATGCATTAAAACTTTATTAACGATTTTTCTTATACCCAATCAAAGAATAAATTTCTCACCTTTGCCGACACCGGGACAGTTATTCGCACTTCGAGATAAACCACAGTAAATACATGTAAAATCGGCACTCGGGGCAAATTTTTTTTATCAATATATCGAAATATTCGACATTACGAAAATCGAGATATGCGATGTTTATTAATATAGACAAAGAAGGAAAAAAGTTGGGACATTGAGCTTACTTCGACATATCGAGAAAATCGAGATATCCGATGTCGAGATAACGAGAGTAGACTGTAGTTTGTTTAAAATTTAATGACATCATTTCGTTTATAGATAATCATCAATCACAACTCGTGTCATTTTAAATAACGCGTAGTATTAGCAAAGCGTTCACAGTACGATGATGGTATCGGAAGCCTGAGTGGTATAGTGCAGAGGCTAGTTACGCCCCTGTACCAAGTTGGCATGCACATTTGGTAACCAAGCGTGTTCATCTTGGAATTAAAAAATAAAGTGTCGTTGGCAAATTCAAGCGCATAGAAGTTACGTATTGATGCATTCAAGAAAAAATTATTTCGTCGGTATAAATGATGTTATTGTGTTTCCAAGCACAGAGTGTGATATTATCTTTGATAATTGACATTTGTATATGCACTTGTTTGTCGCAACTGAGATTAGAGCCTTTTGCACTGAAATAATGAAACTACTTGTGCGACGGTTGCATTACTGTTTCTACCTGTCGTTTAGATGATCCAATATAATAAACGGAGAAAACTAAATACTTTAAGTGATTGTGTAAAGCACAAACGTAATAAAGCAATTATGCTATTAGGAAGTGCAAAAAGTACTATGAAACATATTATTTTCTAAAGCCACACCTTTAAGAAACAGTGATTTTTCCACATAAGATTATAATCGCAGTCGCACGGCACGTGTGTCACTTTTAATATCCCTTGTCAAAATATCGCCAATTATCTTCATAGTTCATATATTTCTGTTCATCGGATCTCATCTTTGCCGTTTGTATGGGGCAAAGGCCGTCGACCAGTTTCCTCGAGGCGTCTCAGTGCTATGCGAGTCTCTCCAGCTGTAACCACGTCAATCAGCTTGACCTCTGCTTCGAGGTCGCGGCACCAGGTGTTTCAAAGCTGCCCTCTTTTCATATTTCTTTAATTATTCCAGGAGAGAGATTGCCTTGCATTGGATGTAGGCTTACGAAGGGTGTGGTCAATCCGTCGCTAATGTGATATACATGTATTACTTTCTCATGTATATATGTTTGTGTTTCCGTTGGGCGAGTCAGCGAAAAGCAGGATAAGTTCTCATATTGAAAATGCAGAATGCTTGTTGCGCTGGATATTTTGAAGACATTTTGGAATCTTATAATAAACGAATCGTTTGGGAGAACATCCCCTCTTTAATGCTTGTCTCCGTTTCATGTTGTATTGGACTTATAAACAATGCCTTATCGTTTGCATTTTACAAGCAAATAATGCACAAATCGACGTCAAATCAGCTTTTTGTTTATCTCTCTGTAACAGACTGGATAACATGTTTGATTACCACCACTACTATTACGATGATTGTTTACCCAGTAACATTCACCAGCGACGTCGCGTGCAAAACGATGGTTTCATTTTGCATTGCTTCCATCTACAGCTCAATTTTAATGGTGTTTCTCGTAACAGTAGATCGATTTGTGATGATGTGTAAACCATTCTCAACATGGAAGTTCACACAGTTTCGCTGCAAGTTAGTCGCTGCTGGGTTTATTGCGCTCTCTTATTTGTTTTCAATTATTTTTTTGCAAAGGCAGAAGAAATCGAGGTGCACATCATTGAGGCAAATGTCACGCGTAAAGGACATCAATGTAATACGTCGTTCGCGGGAGAGTTGTCTGGGTTTATGGAGGTCTTCAACATATACAAGATCGTGTCTTTCATCTTGGTTTTCACATCGTATATTGTTATGTACTCTCTGATTGCTCGGAAAGTTTATAAGTCCGAACAAAAAATGTTAAAACACCATATCAATGAACATTCAAACAAAGCGCTTGATTTAAACAAATGTGATTCAACACTTGACGACTCTCATATAGCAGTGAAGTGTGCAAAGGCAGGTGTCGAGGCTAATCACATCCAAAATCGTGCACAACTAAAGGACATTCGAGAAGAAACAGCAGTGAAGCAGCGTCCACGAAACACCAAAAATGACATAAATCGTAAAATCACACTAATGTTAATACTTATGGCACTCGCGTCCTTCCTGGCCTTTACGCCTTACTTTGTGATACGAGCAACAACGTCACTGAAAAAATACGAATACCCTTGGTGGATGGCGCTGTTGTTCCATGCGTATGTTATCCAGAGCAATGTCAATCCATTCATCATTGGCTCGTGTAACAGTGAGTTCCGTGTGTACATCCTTCGGTGTAGGAGTGTAAAATGACGGTAATTTGGAAAATTTTCGAGTGCAGTTGGCTTTGTAATATTCTATATATGTCTGCATGTGAACGAAACTAATATTTTGTGTTATAAAGATAAGATGTGAAAACATTGTCAAAGGGGTTTTAATTAACAGTTTGAGTGCAATTAGGATGTTGACGAAATACGATAGTTCCCATGCAAATTTTAGTCTGTGGTATATATGTACTGAACATGCATTTACATGCTTCTGCTAGCGGCTAAACTTAGAATGACAATTACTGATATAAATAAGCTCATATGATTACTAATATACTTATGTTTGTTGTATGTTTTGTTTGAATGCATGAATAAAAATAAGGGTGATTGTGTTTATATGTATTAAAATCGTTTCAATACAGCTACAAAATAAGTTAATGCAGTTTAGACTGTGATATTTGAATAGCGACAATATCAAACCAGGCGCAGAGATTTGGCTGGAATCAGCATAGCTGGACAAAATCCCTTCCGTTATAACCAACAGCGTGATGATCGTCGGAACACGTGGTACTATAATTTTCAAGATTTTATTTTTACATTTTTAATTTAGGTGATTTATTTTGAATTATTAATTTGAACTTAAACACTTTTTAGAATATAAAAGAAAACGATACAACTCTTCATAATATAAGACTTGTGCTTCCGGGTCAACTATGGCCGACGTTGTTTTTTTCCAATACTCTGAGAAATAAGTGATTTTGTTTTTTTTAAGTGATTGCATATTAAAAAAGGATTCTGGATAGTAAAATGAATGAGTAAAAGTGAGCATGTGAACTTTATGTTATCTAACTAACAGGCAGGTGCCAGGAAAACATTATAATTTTGACAAACAATGTGTTAAATAATTTTAAAAAATAACATGAACGCAGCCATATTGGACACCATGTTTATCGAAGCTTGACCATTTTACTATCGATGCTTTTTTAAATCACGAAGGTCACGTTCGACCACTCTATCTTTACTTCCCAAAAAATATCAGTACCACGAAAATGTCAACAAAGGGCAAACATGACAAAAAACGTAAAAAAGAAATCAACTCGACGGGTAGCGTCAGTGAACTAGAAACAGACTCTATTGAGTCTGAACTGCCTAAAAAACAGTCTTCAAGTGATCGTGCTGCATCAATTGAAATAAGCAGTGGCGAAGAAAATACGCGTAAAAGTGAAATCTCTGACATAAAAAACAATTGAAATACATTAACTCAAAATTGTCGAATATTGTTTCAAACGTCGACAAATCAATCAACAAGATTAACGATAAGGTGAAAGATATAATAGAAAGAGACGACGAAAGACTGAAAATCTTAGTGAACGATCTCTTCGATAACTTAAAGAAAGTTTATTAACATCATGTACAAAGCAAATTGCAATTTTAGAGGCAAGACTATTTGAGAAGGAGATTGAAAATGATACACTGAAGAAAGATGTCAAAAACCTGAAGTCGCAAGTAAATATACAGTCGGAAGAAAAAGTATAAACTGAAAGCTGAATTAGCGAACCAGGAAAATAACAGAAGAAGATCAGAAAATGACTCTTACCAATATAGTCGAAGCAATAATATAATTCTAAGCGGAATAGATCATTTAACCACAGAAATTGACCCCAACGGAACGCCTTTATTTGAAACAGCAGAGGAAACCACCAAAATCTCCATTGCCAAAATTAATAGCATCACCAAGGAGAGCCTTACTTTGGAAGACGTTGACATCGCCCACCGACTGAAAAGGAGTCCAAATGGCAAGAAAGGTATAATCTTACGCTTCAAATCACGTATGACGCGTAACCGCGTGCTGAGGCAAAGCAAACTGCTTCGTGCGAAAGGCGTGTTTGTACTTGAGGATCTAACCCCCATAAATCGTGAGGTGTTTATGAGCGTAAAACGGAAAATGTCGGACGAAGTTAAAAGTGTCTGGTCCAGGAACGGTGCCATCTCCTACAAAGACGCAAGAGACGTGGTTCATCGCGTAGAATGGGAGGACTATCAGCACTGGCTTGATCTACCGTGGCCTAAAAAATAACATTGATACCTCAAAAAACATTTACCCAAGGTGTTGATACAGTAAAAATTAAAATTACATTGCTTGCGCTATTCTTTGTACACTTCATACTAAAGGTGCTAAATTACCAAAAACGATCATGTACTGTAAAAGTTTTAGAGGTGTATACGTGTTAAGGTTGTCAACGCTTCTTTTTTCCGCACTTTACTTTGTACTCTCACTGGACTGATTTGTTAATAAATAAAGCTTATTGCACGAGTTGCACGAGGATCCCGTTTTTTTTATTGAGGCGGATCAATAAGATTGTTTGCAGTGCCTGATAAAATTAGATACGATTACAATCTAGACACAGGTTAAATGTACTGAGCACTATAAAATGTCACAGGGCAAAAACATGGCAATTTTTATGAAAACAGAAATATGGTTTATCATAACTTTTAACGCCTAAAAGAGTTTGTTGTTGTTTTTTTTCTTCTGTTTTTGTTTTTCGCTGAAGAAAGAAACATACTCTCTTTTAGCAAGGCATTCTACCTTTAAAAAAAACAGTGGCCGTGCTGCATCTTTTATGAAAAAAGATGTGTGCCTTGGCCTAACTGTATTTCTTTGATTATGTTAATTCTAATAATAACACATTCTTCGTCACTACACACTAAGCAAACATAAGCAACCAAAATACATTTTTTTTATCTTCATGTACAAACACTTCAATATAAGTATGCTTAATTGCCCAAGCATAAATGATATTTACTAGTGATGGATGTTTTATATAATCCTGAGCTTCGTTTATTTGCCTAGACTTATGTCCATCTCTACTATTTATTGCAGTAATTGCCTAAAAAGTATATCGGGCGAAAATATCCGGAAAATAAATCAAATCATATCGTTAGCATTGCTCTGTACTTTTAATTGATTAACGTTTGTGCAAAACAGTCTTTACTAAAACAGCATTACGGTATTACTTATACTGCAACTAATACATCTCCTTACTCGATCTTATATTAACAAATGTACATATATTGTGAGCTAATGATGTTCATTTATATAGTTTCCTACTCGCTATTGCATAATGTAAACCTGATATGATATAAACTTAGCGATGTTCACTATACATGTACTTCTTTTATTAAAAAAAAAACTCATCATGATCTAACGTGTCATTGTGCTGTACATCTATAACATATTATTAAATGCTAGGCCTTTTGGATTACCAACCCCACTCCGTTATACGCAATTCACGATGCTTTTGTTTCGAAGCAGATTGATTGAAAGTAAATTTACGTGGTAACACTTATGAAAAACTGTAGTCACACCAAATAATTAGAAAAATGATAGAAATATAGTCTAAATGTCTTATCATTTTTGAAATCAAATTAGAAATTGTGTGCATATCTCATCGAGGAAAATTTCAACGCATCCTGAATTATATAGAGATACTAAACGAAATAGTTTTTCCCTTTTTTATTTAAATACAAGTAAGTCTATTAAAAAATTATACCTGAAAATAACCGTTAAAGGGCCACAACAGAGTAAAATCTCATAAGGTTTAAAAAGGCGAAAATAACATTACAGTTTTTCTTTATTAAGCTTATTACACAAAAATGTATTCATAAATTGAAATAGAAAAAACAAATAATTCAATGTACCGTCTGTTTTGTTTGTTTCTTTTCGTGTTTACGTCTAGACGTTCCTTGTTTTGAATTTTGACGTCATAATATGTACAATGTCTGTGTAATAAGAGTCTTTTCTCGTTGTGAATTTTGTTGTCATAATATGTTCAATGTAAATATTATAAAAGCTTGTTCTTGTTTGAATTTTGACCACATGATATGTGCAATGTCAGTGTATTGTCGTGAATTGAAATAGAAAACAATAATTCATCTAGTGATTCGATTGTTTTGTTTTGTTTGTTTCCTTTCTTGTTTACATTTTGACGTTTCTTGTGTGAATTTTGACGTCATAATATGTTAAATGTCTGTAAAATAAGAGCTTTTTCTTGTAGTGAATTTGTCGTCATAATATGCTCAATGTCAGTATTATAACAGCTTTTACTAGTTTGAATTTGACGTCATAAATTTTTTAATGTCAGTGTAACAAAAGCTTCTTCTTCGTCTAAAATTTGACGTCATAATATTTTTTAATGTCAGTGTATTAATAGCTTTGTCTTCTTTGCATTTTGACGTCATAATATGTTCAATGTCAGTGTAATCAACGCTTTCTCTTATTTTGAATTTGTGTTCAATGTCTGCATAATAAGAGCCTTTTCTTGTTGTGACTTTTGTCGTCATTATATGCTCAATGTCAGAATAATAAGATCATTTTCTTGTTTGAATTGTGACGTCATTATATGGTTAATGTCAGAGTAATAAAAGCTTCTTATTCGTCTAAAATCATAATATGCTTAATGTCAGTGTAAAAATAGTGTTTTTTTTTGTTAGAGATTGTACGTCATAATATGTTCAATATCAGTGTAATCAGAGCTCTCTCTTGTTTAAATTTCGACGTCATAATATGTACAATGTCAGTGTAATGAAAGCATTTTGCTTGTTTTCAATTTTAACGTCATAACATGTTCAATGTCTGTAATAAGAGTCATAATATGCTTAATGTCAGTGTAATAAGAGCTTTTTCTTGTTTGAATTTTTACGTCATAATATGTTCAATGTTAGTGTAATTAGAGCTTTCTCTTGTTTTGAAATTTGACGTCATAACTATTTTGTTAATGTCAGTGTAATTAGAGCTTTCTCTTGTTTTTAAATTTTGACAACATAATATTTCCAATGTCAGTGTAATCAGAGCTCTCCCTTGTTTTTATTTTTGACGTCATAATATGTTCAATGTCAGTGTAATTAGAGATTTTTTTTCCGTAACAGGTAGAGTGGCTCGGTTTAAAAAGACGCCACTGTTATTTTTGCTGATGTAAAATCCTGGTACTTGCCTACCAAACCTTCTTTCTTATGTTAGATTTTTTTCTTTTTCAGTCCATATTACTTCCGTTCTGTACTAAAGTGTGTTATAGTTTTTATAGTAGTATTGCAAACAATAATTTTTTGTCTCCTTTTTTTACCAAATAAACTAACAACCAACTGGACTGGCGCGCAAAAACTTACCATTACCTTACTATCATCTGGTATGAATATTAACATATGTACTCTAAATGTAAAAGGGCTTAATAGCAAGGACAAACGCACTAAAATTTTCAAATGGTTAGACGAAAAAATATATAACATATGTCTTTTACAGGAAAGTCACCTAACAATTACCTTAGCACAAACCTTGAAAAATGAATGGAACGGAGATATCTATCTTAGTGGACAACATACAAATAAACAAGGAATTGCTTTTCTGATCAAAAGCAATACAGGAATAACAGTGGATAACTTTAACGAAATAATAATTGGCAGACTAGCAAGTATAGATATAAAAATACACGAAACCCAATTAACATTAATAAACGTTTACGGCCCTAACATAGATGAATCTAAATTTTACGAAACGCTTCAATCCTATATAATAAGTAACCAAGATAAAAACATTAAAATCGGAGGCGATTTCAATATTGTTCTTAACCCGTTATTAGATAAAAGAAACGGAAACCTTTATACTCACTCAAAAAATAGAAACATTTTGAACAGCATAATTGATGTGATTTGTCGTTTGGGCGTATGGGCGGGTTTGAACTTCACAAACACGCTGACAATTCACAGATACCAGTCCACCTATTTGTCGCAACGGCGAATATACATAGGTGTATATTCCTGTTGAATAAATTTAAAATCGCAGCATTCCCGAATGATATGGCAGAAAACAGTCACTATCGCTAGTCTATTATTGTCTCATGTCCATTCACTCGGATGAAAATTCTTATTTTGTTGAGACCCAGCTGCGAAATTAATTGTTTGTTTTTTTCATGAAGTTAAACATATTCTAGTCAATGTTAACCTAATGCAGATTTACATAAGTATTGTCAACACTTGAGTATAGCGAAGGAATATTAAAAAGATGATATATGATTTTGTATCTTAATCGTTAACCAATTCGTAAATATGAACTTTAAATGTTTAATAAACTATATTAGCTAGCATATATTGGTACCATTTATCAAATATTATTAAATAAAATAAAATGAATACAACTCCGCTCAGAGATATGTCTTTTTCCAAGCACAGCTGTACCATATTTCTTTCGCAATTTCACAGCTTGTGATGATAGACTATTATAATCAAATATTAGTCTTGTTGAGTATCATTTATGTTTTATGTTCTTGTACACTTAATGACAATAAACATGGTTACACAAGTTTGAATATGTAGACAATATTACGGAATTTCATAACATTAGAAGCCAAATGAAAGTACTGTTTCAGTTAAAGCCAAACGGTAGGTAGCACTCGAGGGATGTGGTCATTTAAACAGAGCACGTTTACACCCATACACAGAATCTTTTCGTATTTGTTACCGATCTTAAAAAGTGTGTCCTTATTAACGAAATTGCATAGAATAGAGGGGATAGAGGGTTTATAGTCTGATTATGATACAAGACTCATCTTCATCGGACATTAACCCCCCGATTGCTCGGATGTAAGTCATCCGTTTACATTCAGCGCGGTGTGCAGCTACGGTACTTTCGCTAATTTCCCTCAGAGGTACCCATTTAAACTCCTTGGTGGAGACGAGATAATTTGTGGTCTGAACTTTCGAATCAAAAATGGGCTCGTTTGTAGAAAAGAAAGTTAACAAAGTAAAAACAAGTGTGTTGAACGCTATCTGGTATGCATAAGGCAAGGACATGGAACACATTTAAATCGCGGCATGAGATAAGTTGCAAACATAACAGGGCAACACTGATCTTTTTTAAATGATGACAATTGAAAAAAGCAACAATAAAATTGACATGTTTTGATGATAGATCGCAGCGAGATTGACTATTAGGCAAAGACTAGAAGTACGAAATAGACACTTTGGTTAACATAAAACCAATGTCAATAAGGCCCTTAAAAGAAATATAATGAAAAACAATGCATGTCCGATTTATAGCACCGGATCGAACAATCTGCGCTGAAGGAGAATTTTGATCTAAATTGGTATCAAGAGTAGATAATCATTGAAAAAACATCGACTTTAATGCCACTGGGTTTTCGTTGTTGATCCCTCTAGCCTCCTGTTTGAACGCGCGCGAGTACTTGAAAAAAAAATGGTTTGCTTGTTAAGAAGAAAATGAAGCCGAATAATATGGCATCTTTACACTGGAAAGAATGTTTAAAAAAGGCTGAGAGTCAAGCTCCGATAGTTTTATATAAAAGCTTGATCAACCAAAAGAAAAGACAGATTCGTCTTATTCCTTGTACTGCTTGAAATAATTACGTAATGTTGATTCATTTGCTCGATGTTTGTGAATACTTTACGTAAAGTTTCGGAAAAAAAAATGTACACCGTAGCAGAGCCGCGAAAAGATACGAGAAGTTTCATTGCTATGCCAGGTAAAGAATGTAAAATGTCTCGGAGAAACTGTGCGGTCCTACTTTAAGATCATTGAAATGCAAGGCGCTGCGAAGTGATACGTGCTCTTCCTGACATTATAGCTTACATTTTATATTTTGAATATACATTTACATACACTTATCAAAAGGATAATAAGCTTTCTAGACAAGAGGAAGTACTAGTATGTACCGCATATCCGTGATTATTATTATATACGACTTTGCGCGAAAATAAGGTAATTTCTTTATTTAAACTTCGCTTAGGATTTGTGTTTAAACAATGCCAATTTATATTGCTTTATCTTTAATTACACTACATTTAAAGCAGTTCGTTAATTGTTACTTACATTATTTATAATAGTCAACAACTAATCAAGTATCAATACGTATATTGCAATTTTAGAAAATGGATTACTAGTAATTTTGGTAAATGGATTATTCTACCTGCAGATATATGCATCTCGATTTGCGCGATTACCAACACAAATATTGCGCGCTGTATTTGAGTTGTTGGCTGCAAAGGTAGACTTTGGATATTAACCTTGCTTAAGGACGTATGACATATATTCTGACGTAGAAGAAGAAAATATAACATTATATATGCTTTGTTTGAAATACTGAATTCAGTCTTCCTATCCGGTCCAAACCGCAGCCCGGACCAAGGGTAATACCATGTACAACAGAATGACACCTTTCGAATAGAGGATGCCTTCGAGCGAGCAAGCACAATGGAGCTTAAGACATCATGCTGTTTAATATGCTATGGTTTGTGAAAGAACTTAATTTTCCATAAGGGCGATTTGTGAATATAGTTTAAAAAAATTGTCTGTTTTCTAAATCGACTTCCAACAAACTGAGATAAACGAGAGTGTTATACCAGAAGAGAAACTAGTTCACTGGCAGATAGATTAGTCTGAATGTGATTCCTCCAACTGCTGTGTTAATTAAGAGTTCAATACTCACTTCATGCGAAAGCAAATTCAGTTTTCACGAATAACACATTTATTATTGACAAAATGCTTATAACTTTTCTTAGAGTACGGTTGCCTTTCAGAAAGCTAGTGTTGATTTTTTTGCGTAAACATACTCAGAAAGAAGAGATATTTCTAGCAACACTCGTCATGACCTCAGCCCTAGTTCTTAAATAACACACGTTACCATAGTATACTATAGTAAACTGATTGGCATTGTCCTTGAAGTTAAGAAGATTTATGATATTGGATATGATTCCGTTGGATTACGTAAGTTCTAAAACTTCCCTGCACAAAACGAAGAGATAGATACTTTGCCGTTATAATATTTTTGTGTGGTTCAGCATGCAAGATACAGCATTTGTACATAAAACACGAGGCGTTTTATATTATTTTGTTTACTAAATTAATATCGTATCGAACGATTATCCATGTACAGTACTGCCTA
Organism: Dreissena polymorpha; assembly: GCF_020536995.1. NCBI lineage: Eukaryota > Metazoa > Mollusca > Bivalvia > Myida > Dreissenidae > Dreissena > Dreissena polymorpha. The sequence continues at coordinate 42,448,331 of NC_068360.1, forward strand.
ACCAAATACATTTCAGCCGTGCTGTGTGAAAAAGGTTTTTTTTGCATGTGCGTAAAGTGTCGTCCCAGATTAGCATGTGCAGTACGCACAGGCTATTCAGGGACGACTCTTACCGCAAAAACTTGATTTTTGCTAAGAAGAGACTTTCTTGAAACGAAAAACATCATAAAAGCGGAAAGTTTTGTCCCTGATTAGCCTGTGCGGATTGCTTATCTGGAACGACACTTTACGCACATGCATTTAACCCCCTTTTCACAGAGCACGGTCTGTGCTGTCATTTATACTATAATTTACCTAGTGGATATACTGCATAGCGAAATGCAAATACGAAATGTCAGACTAGTAAATAATTGCAGTTACACATAAAAACAAAAATCGAAACAAAATATATAACACATAATGTTTATCTTACTATGTGGTCTCTTGAGATTTGTATGACCTTTCTTATTAATGGACGCTTACAAAGTATAGTGTACAGCATGGTATATATGTATGCTAACTATCGAAAATCGGGTGCGTAATATCAAAATAGTGGTCTTTTTCAATTCTCACGGAGGAAATAACCACCTGACAATAAAATAGTGTTGCAACAAAAAAAACTTTGCTTTTTAAAATGAACATTAATAATTATACAATAGTGTTGTAATGCGTAAGAAACGATACTTGCAAGGTACATATTAGACTTTTACATAGCAGGAGTACACATAAGTGATTAAAGGTATACATTATACAATTTTCCGAGAAACGAAAGCCTTTATAACTTTTTATTTGAAGTTATTTGAAGCATCGTACATGGACAGCGTTGTAAACTGCACAAGGACGCTCGGTGATAAGTGTAGTCCATGTGTATGTACAAAGTTGATAATTTATAACTTAATCGTGAACAACAGGCAAACTGTATTTTATTTTACCGCTCTTCTGTATTGATATGTACGACGTTTTGACCATTTACTATTAAACACCGATTCTCATATCTCTACAAAAAGTTGCATATTACCCTTAATTCACTGGTACAAGTGTACTAATGTGCGTAAAATTATCTGTCATATACGATGTAAGAATGGTCAGCTAAAAACGTATTTATATCAAAGGGGCCTTTTCACAGATTTTGGCATGTATTGTAGTTTGTCATTTAATGTTTTATATTGATAAATGTAAACATAGGATCTAAAAAGCTCCAGTAAACAACAAGAATAATATTAATGAACGAAGAATAAGTATCCCTCAAAGGGGCTCGAACCACTGACCCCTGGAGCCATGGAGTAAAAGTCTACCGCTTTAACCACTTGGCCATCCACTCTCATACCATGAGAGACGTATTTTATACTTAATATAAGCAATCCTCACAGAATATAACGACAACAACAGAACTCTTCAAATTATTAAATTGTTTCGCGTTGCAACGCTTTATAATTTTGAGGTTTTTAACTCGTCAAAAGATGCACATAATGGATATTTTAGAGCATGGTAAATGTTCAGTATTACTGTTCCCTCACAAATATCATAACTACAAAGAAAATTTGCGAATCTTGAACAATTGTTTTCAATTTTGTCAATTTATCAAAACGCGAAAAGGCCCCTTTAAATTATTGTATTATTGTTACCATCGTACATTTAAAATTAACTGTAATATGAGGTAATCCCATGTTCTGTTATTTGTTATACATGTACGATGCATCTTTGTAATGGTGCTTTCCAATGCATTCAACTAAATTTCCGAAGGTGTATTATATTGATTACGTTTACATCAATGCTGAAAGAGACTTGACAAAACTGTTTTAGCTAAATGGAAGTGTCTACTCAATATCCATGGGATGAAACTTCAAAATGAAACTTTAAAATGAAGCGACTAAATCACTAGTCTCGAATCATTTATTCAGCATCAAATAATTAGAAAATCTAATCAACTATACACCAACATTACATTATAAGTACATGCAAAAGGAAACAGTATTGATCGCCTTTGGGTCAGTTAGTGTAAATAACTCTGCTGACACAGAATAATGACGAATAAATTAACACATGCAGTCTTGTTTACTTGTACAGGTTTCGAGACAGTCAACACACGTGCTTTTGAATGTGGAAAATAGACAAATACTGTGAAAAACATGCGTCACTTTGTCCGATGTGCTAAGTGATCGCTATACTGTCTAAATAAACAATTGGAATTAGTGTCAAAGTTGTGAAATGTGGCGTTGGATTGTTAATTTGTTCTGACAGGTTGTCTGATAAATTTAAATCTAATTTTTAAATATATATATACAACATTTTACAGCACTGAAATTCGTACATTATGGTTAATAAACATAATGCAAAAGACAAAATACTATATACAAACTAGACACACTTGAGTAAGAAAACCCCACATCACACCATGCACATCAATTGTGTGGGCTTTGAAGCCAAATCAGATGATTATTAGGTACGCGTGGACTTTCGAAAACTGTCTAGATCTTCATGATGTCTACCGCTCTTCGTACCATATAGTGAATCAACACGTGACACAATAATACGAAAAACATACTACATTAATTGTATAAATTTTATATCTTTTCTATTTATGTTAAAAATGCAATAACTTATATTTGCTTAAATATTTCAATACTGCTTGTAGACACTAACAACTCAATTTTTTTTATACCACATTTATATAGCGCCCTTATCATACTCGAGATGTGCGTTCAAAGGCGCTTTACAGTTTTCCCCTGATCACTGGGTCATAAGTCATCCGTTAACATCTTGGCGCAGTATGCAGCCACGGCACATTGGCTTATTTCCCTCACAGGTACCCATTTAAACACCTGGGTGGAGAGGAGCAGTTGTGTGATAAATTTCTTGCTCAAGGAAATTCCACCGGTCAGGGCGGGATTCGAACTCGGGACTTCTCGATCCCTAAGCCAGCGTCCTACCATTAGACCACTGCTCCCAAAATTACTTTTTGGCAGGTAGATATTGGTGTTTTATTGATAACAGTGTAGATATCATTAACACTATTATAAATAATATTCTCAATGAAATTGCTTTGTACGGAAGCTTCCCATATTGGCTGCTAATGTTTGCTAATTTCGCTAATTTCCGTTCGCTGACGTAAATATCGCGATATTATCTTGATTCAATAATGAACATGGAACACCATATTAATGCTATACGTAGATCATGTTTCGGTCAGATTAGGCAAATAGGTCACATCAGGCAATATCTTACACCAATGCCACAAAATCCTTGGTCAATTCACTTGTCACATCTCGGCTAGACTATTGCAATGCACTGCTGTATGGAACACAAAAAATCAGCTATCAAGAAACTTCAAAATGTTCAAAACACTGCTGCGCGTGTTATCACAAGAACATCCCGCTATAGTCATAACACCGATCCTAAAATAATTACACTGGCTGCCAGTAGAAAAAAAATTAATTCACTTCAAAATTCTTACCAATGCGTTCAGAGCTTTAAATGGACAATCGCCTGTATATCTGAAAAACCTACTCGAAGTCTACGAACCAAGGCGAAACTTAAGATCAAAGAACGAAGCGACTTCATAAGTGCTTCCAACGAAGATTCAATCCGTATCATGTACGCTGCTCCCAAACTATGGAACTCACTTCCATCAAACATTCGAGGTTTTTCAACACTGAATTCCTTCAAAAAGGCACTGAAAACTAAACTCTTCCTCCAATCTTATGCAACATAAGCAGTGGTTTATTCAATTCATTATATACAATCTCAATCAGCATGAACTGGAATTAACCATTTTAAAGTGGTTTGTGGACTCGTGGTAATGGTATCTTGACGTTACCCTTGTCGCGGTTTTATCTTGCTGATCTTTCTAATCTATGGTTACTGTGCATGTTGTTTTTTACGTAGTACTTACAGTTTAAGTTTTAGATTGTATTATTTCACTAATTGTCTTATAGCTAAACCCATAGAGTGGTTTTTATAGTGTCTTGTTGATCCTTATCTATGGTTACTGTGCATGTTTTTACGTAGTACTTATAGTATAAATATAATAGAGTAGTTTTATAGTATAATTGAGTAGTTTTTATCGATTTCTTTTGAAACATTGTTGCAAAATGTATTCGTATCTGCGATACGTCAAATGTTCTTATGTTAAGCGCCTTTGAACGTGCACTCTTGCATGAAAAGGGCGCTATATAAATCAAGTATAATAATAATAATAATAATAATAATAATAATAATAATAATAATAATAATAATAATAATAATAATAATAATAATAATCTAGCCATATTCTTGATGTTTTGAAAATCGACAACAATGTCTACACGCGCTTATCTGTAGACAGACTTGAACACAATATTTATTTGATCGTTCATAACACGATCTATAGACTTTAACATTCAAGTATTGCAAACTTTGATTATTTAAAAAATAGTTAAATATAGACAGTATATTGTATTGCTGGTATCATTATCACAATATCATTAAAGACTTGCCATTGGTTCTCTAATGAATTAAAACGAACTTCGTGAAAAATAAATATTAAAAAAAGTGTTTATTTTTCGTATTAATATTTTACGACATCAAAAGCAAATGTGTATTAAACTTGTTTTATAATAAATTTCAACTAATTGACCGGCTCAATAAACACGTATGCACTTTTACAATGATGAGAATGAATAAAATTTATTGCTTTTACATGCACACTTTTGGCGATTGGAATGCATTTTAGGAGTATCTGTCGAACGGTATTTTTTTTAAATTCATGTCCAGTTAGTTTTGTTAGTGTCATGACAAGCAAAGGTTATGTGTTACATAAAGCTTTGCATGCTGTGTGATCCGTATGTTAACTTGTGTCGATGGTACCACGACATATGCACATTAAAATCGATGTACTGTTTCTCAAACGTGAGTATCTTTTGATGTGCATAATCCAGTCGAAGGTTAGATTGAGGATAATTGCAATAACTTTATTGAGTTAGTGCATATCAAACTGTCTTGAGTGAGGATATGCCAAAATGGTTAGTAAGGTCGTGTCCAACTTGCTTCGGCAAATGCCTTGCTCATTTTCCATGCTTGGTATTGAGGGTCTATCTAGTACTTTGTATTGACTTTTAAATATAATGTTATATTAAGTTGTCACCATTCATCGGATTGAATAATATATGTAAACATGGGTAAGATAAATATAATCTACTGTACATGTACGTGATACAGTTACCATCCCACAAACTTTTATTTTCATTTCAAGCATTCTGCATTGCTTCCTTTTTACGGCAAAAAATACAGGCGTCAGTACCAGCATATAATTAGCATGTCTTGTCTCTTGTAAAAGCGCCTCTCACCTAAAAGACCATGGGTCAAGGCCCGGTTCTGGAAGCATGTGAGTTGGGTGAGTAGTCACCATACATGACAGGTTGGTTTTCTTCCGGGTACCCAGCCCCCCCCCCCTTCCCAAAAACAACAACAACAAACAAACAAGAACAAAAAATGCAAGACCACGCAAAAGTTGAAAATCTGTATTAACAATTTAATAGCTGATAGGTTCACACTATGTAAATTAATGTTAGTTTTACTTAAGCAAAGCTTGAATACGATTAAATAATCAATGTAATTATTTCAATTACAACACTTTGGCTTTGAAACATTAACGGTGAGGCAATGCGATTAAAAGCCAACTTAGTGTTTATGTCATCTTAACAGATAATACTATTAACAGATAATGCTACTATATATACGTAATATTCACATTCAGTAATAGCAAATTATTTTACATAATATATATATATAAACAGAGCTATTATACAAATACACTACATAATATAATACAACAAGTGACGTATTTATATTTTCTTTTTCAATTAACACAACTTATTTTTTATTATTACTAAGCGATTCCAATAGGCAGGAAATTTTAAAAACATAACAGTGTATAACATACTGTATATGTCGAGAAAAAAATATGCTTATAGTATATTTTCAGCATTTTAAACGTCGGATCCGGATGCATAACGCAGTCCAGAACCCGGATAATAGCAAGCAGAACTGCATGATGTCTGTTGATTTAAGGGGGTCTTGCAGTGAAACATTACCTTCGACATTTTACGATCCTCAGGTGACGCAATGTAGTTTTTTCTGTTTTCACCTGTTTTTGTACAACAGCGATGATAAAATAGATTTTTAAACGCGTTTCTAAATCGACTTCCGAATGCATAATATATAACAACATTTATAGAAAAAGATGTATAGTATAGAAGAAGAGATATTGACTGACTGAGAGACACGTTTGTTTGAACATAGCGATTTTCATTTCGTGTGGTGATCAACAGGTAAATACGTACTATATGCGATGGCAAATTAAGTATTAGACATGACAATGTAACTACAGACAACATGCTTGTCACTTTTTTAAGTGGACGGTTTCCTGTTAAAGAACTTGTACTCAGTTTTTTACGACGTACACATATCCCAAAAGACGACAAAATAATTGCGACCATCGCTGGAAAAATGATACACACAGGCAGCACCATTGTTAAGACCGCGTCAACATAGACCATAATTTTAACGAAGCTCCTGTAACTGTTTTCAGGCCGACATTGTGGCCCAATGGTCCAAAACGGAAAAGAGTAGATTCCAGTGATTATAATTGCCATAATCCCGCTGATGAGTTTTGCCTTTTTCCTCGTGCATATCTTCGATACCGTAAACGGTTTGAATATTCTGAGAAAGTTTTCTACAGTCACTAGAACAACTAGCCAAACGGAGAAACATCCACAGACATAGCTTGCAAATACCAAAAGTTGACACACGGCCTTTACGTCGTTAAGGTGAAGTTCGAATACCGCGGACAACCAAATCACAAATACTGTTCCGAGAAAGCCCAGATCAGACACACTGCGTAATGCAAGCAAAACACTGGACGAGCACAGTCCTAGTGGTTTCGAAACGAAGGTCAAAAATGACATAATATTGCCTAAGGTTCCAATGATCACTATTGCCGGCAAAACGAAATAATCTAAAGCGCGGATGAGATGCTCGATTTTTGTCAGCTCGGTTCCGTTTCTTACATCACTGGCATTGAAGGTGAAGTTGACAAGACGTTCGTTCATTGTTGTGATTTCAGTGGTTCTAGAACAGCCCTGCACAATCAAAAGACAAATAAGTATCAAACAACCTATAAAATGTTTTGGCATTGAATGTAAAAATACATGCATACAAAGCAGGATATGTATTATTAATCAAACTAATATAATAAATCAATTACGGTAAATAAATCAAATCAACGAATAACAGCTCTTAATAGTGTTTATGTTCATAAAACTACTTATTGCCTCATGTACATACAGTACTACACAAGCAGATATGTTAGGTATCCATATTCAGACAAACATGTATATAATAAGCAGAACAAATAAATTTTAATTAAAAAAAACTCCTATCTGTAGTAATGCATATCTTACGTTTTGTTCTCGTGTATATGGTCTCGTTGAAACCCTATATGTATTACTCGTTTCCCGTTCATTGGAGGTACACCTTACTAAATACAGGACAATTTGTACAAGGTATATATACCCGACTAAGCTATTATCGGATACGCGTAAACATGGACATGCGCGGTACACGTGTTGGTCACGGAGAACATGTATGCGTGATATACAGCTAGTTGTCGACCATATGTTTTCATTCCTATATAACTTTTTTCGTTTTTTTTCATTACAGCTCTGGTAATGTGTAATGTGTAATGTTATTATTACATATATAATATGTAATGTTATTACTTTAAAGTAGGTATGCCCCTGAACAAATCGTAATTTTATTAAAACTCTTACCTTATCAATGAGGTTAAAGAGAGATGTTTTCCAGCACGGCTAATTTAAAGGCGTGTTCTTTTATCCGTCAGTTTTTCTGCGGCTTTCCATCAATGTTAAGCATCAAATCGATAATCTCAGGAGTGTTCACTCATACCCGATCCATGCTATGTAACAGAATCTTCTCGACTAAGTCATACACACAAAACAGCACTTGAAATGGACAAGCGGGAAACCAGAAAACCAAGATGTTAACAAAAGACTTTCTCTCTTAACAAATTATATGTTGTGAGAGGTAACTACTTTCAAATACTGCATCTAAAACACCTGCGAATGTTACAGGGAGATTATGCGATTTTTTTATATGTGTTGAATTGTAATATTTTTATAAAATATGTTACAATAAAACAAAATAGGCAAGAACAAAAATACATTGAAGTCGAATTTCATAAAATGCAGCAAAGACAAATAAGCGCAACAAGGCGATTGTAACGAAGATATTTCGTACATATTTTCTTACAATAACCGAAGCATTCGTCTTTTTATTAGAATCAGAGTTAGCCCCCCCCCCCCCGTTAGTGTTCGTGTGTCGTTTGAATAGATATCGTTACAGGAATTTAAAATGAACCGTAAAACTAAATTTGGATTTACATCGTTCATGCATGATTTACATGCTGGCGAATTCGACTTTACAGACATTTTCGATTTCAGAATTAAATATCTTGTTTATTTCGCATTTTCCGACACATGTTCTTCTAAACTTTTATTTTAATTTATATTGAAAGATATGTTTAATAAGTTGTTTACACATTTTATATAAATTAATAAATACTTGACAAGACCGTATAATCTCTCTTTAAATAATGGTCTATATGAATTATGCATTTGTTTCATATACACCACAACACAGGTGTGTAGCGAATTTTAAATATTTTCCTACACAAACAATCGTCTGCGACACTTTACGGCCACATATGGGCTAGAGGCAAGCAAAACATATAGTCAGAAAGTTTTTTTTTGCTCTATTTTTCCTGTAGAAAATGCATTTATATGTCGATGTGCAAAAACGCCGAGTTATACTCTTCTGATATTAAACAATGCTATGGGGATACTTTGTGCGATTTAAATAAAAATGTAGTGTATTATCTACATGTAAATTCTTAGCTTCATTAGTCCAGTAAACAATACACTACTGGTCATGTACGTAATTCCGGCCACTTTTGGGACTATTTAAGAAAAATCTTTAGTGTTAGGCAACTGGTTGAAACTAAACTTCACATATATAATCCTGGGTTCAAAACTCACCTGGCATGAAAATTTGAATAGAATTCGATCGGTGAATGTTACTTAATGAACAGAAGATGATGACATGTAAACTATCCATTTTCGTAGGTTAAATGTACCTAAAAAATCGGCCACTTTTCAGTTTGATCTGCAGATAAAATTACAAAGCAATATCTTTAGACAAATGTCCTCAATTTCAGAGTATTAATCAATGTTTATACTATTAAAATTTTTGACTTGAAATTTAAAATAAATGTGAAATTTTTATACCAGTTACTCCCCCTACCTATTTTAATAAATATAAACAATGGGCAGCTGCTAATTCTTAAAAAAAATACTTGTTTTTAATGGGTTTAATCAATTTTTTCAAACACAGCTAAAAAACTTAACACATTTTGTTTAAAAAGTTTGCTTCAGTGTTGATTATTAGTAAACGCTTATATATAATATTTAAACATGTAATCTAGTAATATTCTTATCAAGGGAGGTAATTCATATATCAAAAATTTATATTTAGGTTCTGATTTGTATGTTTTGAATATAATTTTTTGTACAATTAATTGGTAAAACTTTAATTAAAGTTTATTAGATAAAATTTAAATAATTTTGTCAAATATATTTGTTTCTTATATGAATATTATTGTTGCAACTAATGATGACATCACTTTCCCCACGAGCCAAATATTTCCTGCTATATTTGTGACATTTTAACACAAAAGTTTACAATGATATGGTTCTTACATTTTCAACATATTGAGAGTAGGGATGGTTTTCATGTTGTTTTTTCTAAATAAAAACAAAATAAGTGCGTGAAGATCATGAAAATGATTTTACACAGATGGCCGATTTTTTACGTACAGGCCGGAATTACGTACATGACCAGTAGCCACAATACAAAAAGTACTTACCAACAATGCACATAATAAAAATATCATGTAACGGAAATAGCATGTTATTTGTTTCAATATGTTGAGGGCTTTTTGGAACCATTCGTCACGGTATTTTATGGTGTTTCCCAGAGAAGAGTTCAGCTTTGGATGGTAAATAAAATCTAATTTAAATCAGAAAGTTTGCAATATTATTAATTGCATAGTTAAATAGTTGGATTGCACACATGGAAATATTTGTATATTACTAAGCGGGTATTAAATACGCTGAATAAAACATTAAAATCATTTTGTTTGTGTTTCGTCATTTTGTTGAAAGTGACATTCATCATTTTTAAAACCTCAAAACGACCCTTGCAAAATAAACGCATATTGTGTACATTTGTTCAACAGGACCGTGGTTTTGAATATAACAATGCATTCGATGTTTGCTGTTTAAAATATGGACGTCATTAACCAGAATAATTGTCCACACTATACACGGTCATTATCGCCGCCATCGCAATCGTCGCCAATAATGTATCTTCATAATCACTATAATAATCATCATTATCCCATACTTAACATCATAACTTATCATACCACCGCATTGATATCTGCCTGATATAACGCTGCCTGATATATTTTTTATATCATGTTCAACAGGAAGTTCTTATATCAGTCAATGTTTGGAGTAACGTGGGATTTGCAATAAAGTCAACAATTTATATCAACATGAATCAGGTTAAACAGAACAAACAATATGATACCAAGAACGTACATATTTTATTCTATTTTAAAGTCATAAATCACAAAAACGTTTAAAATCACCACAGCCCGCACTACAGAAGTTAAATGACGTCATCAATGGGACAATCAATCCTAAATATTGATTTAGTCATAGCACACGCAAGTTTTGCACAGAAAGTCAAGATAATGATTACTGTATGCTAATCCTCAACTATTTAAACAAACGATTTAACACACTTATGTCAATATTGACACCATCATCAAAATGTCAATTCCAATACACATCTCCAAAATGGCGTCTCCAAACTATTCGGTGAAGTGTGTTCTTCGATTAAATTTGTCGCTGCAGTCCATTCCTGATCTCCAATTTAAGACGTTTATAATTGAACGGGGTGTACTCTTCCCATTCGTAGTGCAAACAACTTTTTTTCTCTGTACGATGTTTAAAATTAGCGATTATTCGTGTCATCTCATCGAACGCCGTTGCTACGTGTATGTCAACGTGTAAAAGGCGGCTCGGCAAAATCAGCGAGGATCCGTACATTTTAAATATAACAAATGCATTGTTTTGCAGATTCTTAGGAAAATGTGGTAGGATAAACAGAAAAACAGGTTACTGTCCCATCGTTTTGTAATATATCAGGCTCGGCACGAATAAAATAACGGCTCGGCAAGCCTCGCCGTTATATTATTCTAAGCCTCGCCTGATATATTACAAAACGATGGGACAGTAACCTGTTATTCTCTATATCTAGAGGCCACATTTATTCCGGACACGTGATGCAGTATTAACGTCGTGAAAATTGCTAGCGAAAAAAATTTTTTTTTTTCTTATTTTGGACTTAAAACCTACCATAATTGTGGATGTTTGTGTTAAATAAGGGGTTACTGTAAGATTTACATGTGTGTGAGTGATCAAAAAAGGACATAAACATGGATTGTGACAATTTTTCTGTGCCCGTGGAAAACCGGTTTAGCGCCATTTGGGAGCGGGAAAACAAACAACAAAGCAGAGCGGTATGTCAAAGTATATCACGGCAAGATTTCGTTAACAGTATTTTAGATGATAAACTAAATCACATGTTTGATGAGCTGCGCTTCATCAGGAATGAGCAAGTTAATTGCAGTTTGAATGTTACGCACATGCAACAAGAAATCGTATACATCAATGAAAAGCTTTCTCAAGTTACATCAACCTCGATTGCTCATTCAGATTTTTTGAAGACCCGTGCATATATCGATTGATATTGAAGCAAAATCAAGACGGAACAACCTAATATTCAGGGGGCTCGCTGAGAACTACGGGGAAAACTGCACTCAAATTATTTTTGACTTTTTAAAGAACAATCTGGATATTGACCCAAGTTATGTATACATTGCTCGTGCACACAGACTTGGTCACAAAAATCCGAGGCATTTCCATCAAAGCAGGACGATTACATTGAATTTTCGTGATTACTGCAATGTCGAGACAATCATGAACAATGTAAGAAGGCTTAGGAACACTAAATTTTCAATTGACTTCGATTTTCCCCGTGGAATCCAAGAGGCTCGAGGGCGTCTGTGGCCTAGATACAAACAGCTTAAAGTGCAAAATCCGAGGTCAAAGGTCCGTATTGTGTACCCGGCGAAATTGATGCATGACGGAAATTTAATCCAGGATGAACTGCCTGAATGGGGCAAGTACATAGGGGCCAACTGGCTGTTGAAAATTGGTGAAGTTGGGCGCATGAAGGTACCTCATACTCGTGGGACCGACTCACCTCAGTGAGAAACCAATGTTCACCGACCGTCGGTCCATAACCTCGTTGCAAGTCAGCCCGTCTCAAACGTATCGATGTTTCACACCGAGACAAATATGAACGTTAATGTCAATGGTTGTGACAAACAAAATCATGATGAGACTTTGTTTTGTACAACTGAGACGATGGACGCGCAGTGCTACAATGTGCTTCAACCAGAACCCGTCAATGCTAAAATTATTACACTTCAACAACGGGAAAAGAGTCAAAAAGTAAAGGCAAGCATCTACATCGAACAAGCAATACTCCAGCCACAATCTTCTGTACCGCAGACGTCACAAAATATAAATAATTGCACAGTGCAACAGCCGAGACTGTACGATATGAATCCACCAATGCCCCAAAAATCGCGAGATGAAACAACAGTAAAATCCAGGGTTGTCATTATGATTGTAAACAAAGGATTATTTTGGAAAAGTAACCGATTCGGCCGGGGGTCAAGCCTAGGCCCCCTTGTAGGTCCAGGGCAAGGCCCTGGTAGGGGGGTCAGGGTGGCAAAGCCCCCGACCGAAAACGAATTCTAGACATATAAGGGACAAAATACTGCTATTATCAGAGCATAACAAGTTGAAATGAGGTCTTAAAAGAATAGAAGATTTTCATATGTTTAGTATACTGTACATATTATATTGATAGATTTTTGCATGTTCCAATTCTATCCATTACTCGATATTCCAGTATAATTACGATTTCTTTTTTTTAAACCAAATTACGGCAAATATTGACGATGAATGTCGTCCGCCATTTAACGCAAGTGCATATACAAATTGAATTGTGGGATTGGGGAATTCCCATTTAACATGCGTGAATCACGTGACGCGATTTGAGAGCATTAAAAACCGTTTATATTAAGTAATTACGACAAATCGACGACTCAATCTAAACTGTTACATGTACCTCCTTTCAGAAAAGTTTGCGAAAGTGAAAGTGAAATTCTGAGAATAAAAACGCGTCTTTCTTTAAATTTTAACAAGTACTTTTCATTTCGGATCGTGATATAACTTGTCAGGTCATTCATGCATGTAGACCTATATGTATGCATAGTTTGGCAATCTCAAAACACGTTATTTACCTACTTATTACATTATGTGTTATGCCCATTCGTATAACAAAATGCATTATTTAATTGAAGTATTTTCAAATGCGTATAATTTAATGTGTTATCCGAAATCATTTCCAGATTTCATTATTCACGGAAAATTAAGAAAATTCTAGCAACAGAGACACATTTCTCGTGTTTTTCATGCACAGATGAAAATCATGCCAAAATTAGACTTCATGTATAACATCACGTCATTTTTCCTCGGGGAAAGCGTGGACTTTAATATTTAGATGCTGAATAACAAATCCGTAACGCAGAGGTCGCTAATATCTTTTATTTTGGTAGAAAATCGAAGAGCAATATTTAATATGTGGCAACCTTTTTTTTAAACTAAAAACTAGTTAATTACGCTCTACAGTGCTACATTCGTTGAGATACGGTCAGTAATAACCTGTGAAATGTACAGCTATTTGATACAATTTTACGTGGGGTCGGCGTGTATTCGGCTGCCTGAGCGCTGATTGGTTGACGTGCTTACCAAGAAGAATTTGATTGACAGCTGGAAAAATCAATATTGGCAACTCGCTGAGATATTTATTGAAAACAGTAGCTCTTAGGCGGAGTTAATGGACTGACTGAATGGGCGTCGCTCTACTATACTACGGTTATTCCTCGTCAATTATTGTCGGTTTGCGTGATCAAAACTTCCGATAGCAAATTTAAAGATTCAGGAAAAACAACCGATTTTCTGGCGATTTTAACCGATGAATTCGATCGGCAATCGGTTAATAATGACAACCCTGAAATCGGTGATATGTGATGCAAGCAACAAAAAATTGCCCACAAATGTGGAAGTACCTGAACGAGGACGTCCACGAGAAGCACGGTCGATTTCAAGGGCAGATCAAAGAACTGAAAGTACTGGTTTGACGATGCTTTTGAAGAGGATGGGTATATAGAGGATATTTGTTGGATTCGGTGGAATATCGATTTTCCCAGAAAAAACAGCGAAAAATATCAATATTTTCACTGTTATTTTTCACTGTTTAAAACAGTGAAATACCAGTTTATTTCACTGATATTTCTGTATAAATCACCGGAAAGCATAAAATAAATAAGCAACCATTTAAGTTAATATACATCACCGAAATTGTGTAATTTTTATTGCTTGTCATTTATCCGCAGGTCAATAGTTAATGGTTGTGGTGCAATCGTTTTCGTTCTTGGACACTGCACTCTCTTCAATGAGATTTATTTACCTAAATATTTAATATTTTAACTTACAATTCTTTTGGGAGTAATGGTCCAGACAACTGGATAAAACAGCAACACTATGCTAACCCATTATTTTTTCGAGGAACATAATTGAGAATTCCTGTGCTAGCCCCCAATCACAGTGTGTTGGGGTAAAATAATAGTCAAATTTTGTTTTTCTTCTCAAAAGATTGTCGTAGAATATAAGTTGAGGAATATATCATCCAAGACTACAACTTTTAGAAAGCCATTTTTTTCATTTATTTTTATTGATAAACAAGGTTTTGTTACAATCTATACTATACATAGATAGCTTTAACAGCACAATGTGGCTCACCTGAAACTGATTGTTTCCTAGTGGTATTAACTAATTTTTCATGAAGATCTAGAAAAAAGGCATTGTGAGTATGAACAAAATATTTGCGTCAATCCGATCTAGTTGAGCCTTGTTACCGAGTTCCTACTTTTATTTATTTGAACATTCTGATCAACTGTCATGAAGATCAGGTACAAAATATAAGTGTTAATATAGATTTTAATGATTTTAGTTATTGATCAAATGCTTGGAAGCACATCACCCACTTTGGAACGTGACCTGTTTATCACTGAGACTAGAACTTGTGACCTAAATGTTGAATATGCTACTTTCAAGCTTGACTTTATCATCAATTAAAATAATGTTCTAACCAATTTACAAGTGGATCAAAGAGAGAATGTGACCACTAAAGTATTAACAGACCTTTTCTTATATTTGACCTAGTGCCCTAATTTTTGATAGAATATGAAACCCAAAATAACATAGAGATGACTAGTTTCATAAGAATCGGCCAAAGAGGTGACACCCAAATTTAAACATTGTAAAATGATATCTTATGTGTTCACAATAAACTTTGGATAAAATACAACAGACAAAGAGTGAAAACAAAAACTCATCTTGTCACATCATAAAAAGTGAGCAAAATAACCAAAACTATGACATCATATAATTGCTCAGTTACTTCCAATAACAACAAGAGCACCGCCTTGCGGGTGCAGACCGCTCATCTATTTTTCTTTTATAGGTGTAGGGACTAATCTCAATTTCAATCACAAAGGATGGAGAGGGGGAATGGAGAGGGTGTATAGTGTGGGGGTGTTGGCATTTATTACATTATCTTCCAAAAATGCAAGGGGGGGAATTCTTGGGTGGGATGGTTGGACGGTATTTAAGAAAAAAAAATTAATAAAAATATATATTTGTGTTTTTTTACCATGTTTAAAAAAAAACAAGAGATGTGTTTGTCAGAAACACAATTCCCCTATTGCGCCGCTTTGAAATTATTATTTTTAATGTTTTACATTTGACCTTGAAGGATGACCTTGACCTTGAACTTTCACCACTCAAAATGTGCAGCTTTATGAGAAGGCCGCTTTGAAATATTATTTCTTTGACCTTGAAGGATGACCATGACCTTGAAGGATGACCTTGACCTTGAACTTCCGCCACTCAAAATGTGCAGCTTCATGAGGACGCTGCTTTGAATTTTTTTGACCTTTGACCTTGAAGGATGACATTGACCTTAAAGAATGACCTTGACCTTGAACTTCCGCCACTCAAAATGTGCAGCTTCATGAGGACGCTGCTTTGAATTTTTTTGACCTTTGACCTTGAAGGATGACCTTGACCTTGAAGGATGACCTAGACCTTGAACTTCCACCACTCAAAATGTGCAGCTTCATGAGAAAGCTGCTTTGAATTTTTTTTTTTTTTACATTGAAGGATGACATTGACCTTGAACTTCCACCACTCAAAATGTGCAGCTTCATGATAACGCCGCTTTGATTTTTTTTATTATTTTGTTTGACCTTTGACCTTGAAGGATGACCTTGACCTTGAAGGATGACCTTGAACATACACCACTCAAAACGTGCAGCTTCATGAAAATGCCGCTTTGAAATTTTTTGTTTGACCTTTGACCTTTGACCTTGAAGGATGACCTTGACCGTGAAGGATGACCTTGAACTTCCACCACTCAGAATGAGCTTTGAATTATTAATTTTTGACCTTGAAGGATGACCTTGAAGGATGACCTTGACCTTGAACTTCCACCACTCAAAATGTGCAGCTTCATGAGATACACATGCATGCCAATTATCAAGTTGCTATCTTCAATATTAAAAAACTTATGACCAATGGTAAAGTTTTCGGACAGACAGACGCCATATACTTGACATTTGACCTTGAAGGATGACCATCACCTTCTTCTTTCACCACTCAAAATGTTCAGCTCTATGAGATACACATGTATGCCAAATATCAAGTTGCTATCTTCAATATTGAAAAAGTTATGGCCAATGTTAAAGTTTTTGGACGGACAGACACCATAAATTTGATATTTGACCTTGAAGGATGGCCTTGACCTTGACCTTTCACCACTCAAAATGTGCAGATCCATGAGATACACATGCATGCCTAATATCAAGTTGCTATCTAAAAAGTGAAAAAGTTATTGCCAATGCTAAAGTTTTTTTCCGACTGACATACTGCCGGACAGTTCACCCAACCGGGGGCATAAAAATTATTTTTGAGGGGGTGGGGGTGGGGGGGGGTACAGTGTGAGGGTGTGGTGGTCATTTATTAGATGATCTTTAAATTAAAAAATAATGGGCGGATTGAGGGTGGATTCGGGGGGGGGGCGATTCGGGGGGGGGGGGGGGGCGTGGGGGATGGTTTGGACGGAGTCAATTGTGGTATGTCAGATAAGAGTTGTTTTGTAAAAGTATCAATCGAATCTAATCATAAATAAAGAAGTTATGGCAATTTTAGCAAAATTTGATAATAATTTGACCTTGAATGTCAAGGTCATTCAAAGGTCAAGGTAAAATTCAACTTGCCAGGTACAGTACCCTCATGATAGCATGAAAGTATTTAAAGTTTAAAAGCAATAGCCTTGATACTTTAGAAGTAAAGTGAATCTAAACACAAAATGTAACCATATATTCAAAGTTACTAAGTCAAAAAAGGCCATAATTCGGTAAAAATGACAACCAGCGTTATGCAACTTGTCCTTTACCGTCCCCTTATGATAGTTTGCGAGTGTTCCAAGTATGAAAGCAATGTCTATGATACTTTATGGGGTAAAGTGGACCAAAACACAAAACTTAACCAAATTTTCAGGTATAAAGGGCCCATAATTCCGTCAAAATGCCAGTCAGAGTTACATAACTTTGCCTGCACAGTCCCCTTACGATAGTTAGTAAGTGTTGCAAGTATGAAAACAATGGCTTTGATACTTAAGGAAAAAAGTGGACCTAAACACAAAACTTAACCAAATTTTCAATTTTTAAGTATAAAAAGGGCACATAATTCTGTCAAAATGCCAGTCAGTTACAAAACTTTGCCTGCACAGTCCCCTAAAATTAGTTAGTAAGTATTGCAAGTATGAAAGCAATGGCTTTAATACTTAAGGAAAAAAGTGGATCTAAACACAAAACTTAACAAATTTGTCAATTTTCTAAGTATAAAAAGGGCACATACTTCCGTTAAAATGCCAGTCAGAGTTACATAACTTAGCCTGCACAGTCCCCTTACGATAGTTAGTAAGTGTTGCAAGTATGAAAGCAATGGCTTTGATACTTTAAGAAAAAAAAGTGGACCTAAACACAAAACTTAACCAAATTTTCAATTTTCTCAGTGTAAAAAGGGCACATAATTCTGTCAAAATGCCAGTCACAGTTACATAACTTTGCCTGCACAGTCCCCTTATGATAGTTAGTAAGTGTTGCAAGTATTAATGCAATAGCATTGACACTTTATGAGAAAAGTGTACCTAAACGCAAAACTTAACCGGACGCCGACGCCGACGCCAAGGTGATGACAATAGCTCATTTTTTTTTCAAAAAATAGATTGAGCTAATTAAATGTTACTTTTGAAACAAATACAGGCTGTTCTAAAACAAAATAGCCCTGTATCGCTCACCCAAAACTCCTTCTATAATGTCAAAAACTTGTGTATGATTTGACTAAGTTGTAACCTAGCTTTAGCCTGCACATGACCAACTTGCAAATTCAGCTTTTGATTTGATTAAGATGGACATTGTAAGCAATTTTCATGAAAATCAGGAAGATAATGTGACCTGTAGAAAGGTAAAGGAAGTTTTCTATATTTTGACCTAACGACCTAGTTTTTGACAAGCTACCAACTTTCAAACGGAAACTTTATTTCATCGAGATAACATTCTGTCCAATTTTCATGAAGATCTGGAAGAAAATGTGACCTCTGGAGTGTTCACTAACCTTTCCTGCAATTTGGTTTGTTGACCTAGTTTGGACCACATATAACCTACTTTCAAACTTAACCTAGAATTGACCGAGATGAGCATTTACCAACATAAGACATACAAGGGCTGTTTGTAAAACATGCATGCCTCCCCTATGGGCTGTCAGTTGTAGTGGTATCCATTGTGTGAATACATTTTTTGTTACTGTGACCTTTGCCTTTGACCTAGTGACCTGAAAATCAATAGGAATCATCTGCCAGTCATGATCAATTTACATATGAAATTTCATTATCCTTGGCCTTACTATTCTTGAGTTATCATCAGGAAACCTTTTTACTGTTATGAGTCACTGGGACCTTGACCTTTGACCAAGTGACCTGAAAATCAGTAAGTGTTATATACCAGTCATGTTCAATGTTCAATGGTCAATGTAGTTTAATGGTCCTCGGTGTTAGCATTTTTGAGTTATCATCCTGATACTATTTTACTGCTTTGAGTAACTTTGACCTTGACATTTGACCTTGTGACCTAAACATCAATAGGGGTAATCTGCAAGTCATTATCAATGTACCTATGAAGTTTCATGATCCTAGACGTAAGCATTCTTGAGTTATCATCCGGAAATCATTAAACTGTTTTGACTCACTGTGACCTTGACCTTTGGCCTAATGACCTGAACATCAATAGGGGTCATATGCCAGTCATGATCAATGTACCTATGTAGTTTCATGATCCTAGGCCTAAGCATTCTAGTCACTGTGACCTTATCCTTTTATCTAGTGACCTGAAAATCAATAGGGCTCATTTGCCAGTCATGATCAATGTACGTATGAAGTTTCATGATCTTAGGCCTAAGCGTTCTTGAGTTATCATCCGGAAACAATTTTACTATTTCGGGTCACCGTGACCTTGACCTCTGACCTTGTGACCTGAAAATCAATAGGGTTCATCTGCGAGTCATGATCAATAAACCTATGAAGTTTCATGATCCTAGGCATAATCGTTCTTGAGTTATCATCCAGAAACCGTTTTACTATTTCGGGTCACCGTGACCTTGCTCTTTGACCTTGTGACCTCAAAATCAATATGGGTCATATGCGAGTCATGATCAATGTACCTATGAAGTTTCATGATCCTAGGCATAAGCATTCTTGAGTTATCATCCGGAAACCATCTGGTGGACGGACATACGGACCGACATGTGCAAAACAATATACCCTGTCTTCTTCGAAGGGGGGCATAATAATACAGTAGCAGGAACAAACAAGGGAGGCAACTTGTTATGCAACAATTTGAAAGTGTATAAAAAGTGGTACTTTATTATCTCGCTAAACATGGGTCTAAAATACGTTTAAAAGCTATTTTCTGATTGGATGAAACAGTCCGAAATCATCCAATGACTAACAACAAAACATGTCAAAATCTGAGAAAAGGCCCCTTTAACATAATATCTACTCCTATAAATATGAGGTCGATATACATGGACTAAACGATAAATTACGTTTAATTATTTGGACTATAATGATATCAACTACTTAAATAGAAAGAACAAATAATTCATAAAAACCAGTAATTTGAGTAAAGAGTTTGTAATCAATGTTGTATTTCAGGACAGTTTGGTGATATGCAAATCCCATATGACATGTTGATGTCGGCACGGACTCTAGATTACACGGATAAGAAACGGGACCGTTACGCCAAATATCTTGTCGTGTCTAAGTCACGTGACCGTGTCGTAACTATCGATCTTTTATCGAAGCGCCGAGGTCATGAATTTGATGTACCCACTCACGTATTTTGTTAAATTATAGTTTCATTTCTAGACCGATTTTGACAATTTATATATCATTAGAAAGCTTACGTAACGTAGTTTCAGATATATAAATATATATTAAGTTTTTCCTCTGATTTCGGCAGCCCGGCGAGTTATAACTTTAACTTTTGCAAATATCATACCGTTTTGGAGTTTTAGAATCTAGATTTACGATTGACATGTTCGTACTTAATACCGATTTGTAGCGTTTATATTTGGAGTTCAGTTTTAAAAATAACATCTTGCTTAGGAGAATAGAATTATGTATATGATAGAGAAAAAAATGGTTTAAAAATGAAAACAAGTAAGGAATGAAGGCGGAAAAAAGTAGCGCGCGGTCCTAACGAACCGAACTGATGCTAAGGTCTTGGCGATTATGCATTTGTTTAGATACCGGCCATTGAATTTCCTTTGCCATGATTATTATACTTTTTATGAAATATATTGAAATATTTTGTTCTAGAGACATATCAATAAAGCTAAGTATTAATGAAGCTTAGTAAATTAACGATTTCAGCTCTTGATTATAACACAAAAAGGTTGTTAATTTTATGATGAAACAGCGTATATAGCGGACCCTCTTGATATTTTTCGGCTTTGCATACTTCAAATATAATGGGTGTCAAAACATTCACCGTTTGTTGTTTATTATCAAAAAGGTAATAATGTAAAATTATATGAAATGTTATTAACCATAAATTATCAATAAATTAAAATTATTTAAAGATTCTTGAAAATCACGGTCAACTGTCTATGCATGTATATTGAAATATCTGTATAAGTTAACAGAGTTATAAATATATAGAATTCTAAATTAATACTCTGTATTATTTGTATTTTTCGGAAAGATTATTTAACCCCGTTGTGGTCAAATGAGAATGCTGTTTTTAATTATGTTGTTCCGTACACTACCATACACTCTTTATAGGACTACGAAATGACGGAGTTTTTTACCGGTACCCGCTAAATACGTTAAATGTTAAGTATTAGATTTTTTAAATGTTTAAAATGTACATGTATAGGTATTAAGCACTTATAATTATTATGATTAAGCTGGCTGACATCTATACAGTATTTAGTTTATGGCAATCTGTATGGGCAGATGACTATAAATGTTTTTAATACGCTACATATCTTATAAACGCAAACTTGAGTATTTGGCGTTACATTACTCCAAGAAATGACCACTAATACCACGAGAAGACATGGAGGTATCATAAAAAGTGTAAACTGACCAGACATTGCCACCTGTGGTTAGGGACCAATATACAAGTTTAGGTCCCTGCTGTGGCGTATGACACCATAGTGTTATTTAGTATTGGTCGGCACAGTATCTGATCATAACGAGATAATTGGTTTGTGCTGAACACAGGGGCAATAAAACCACAGATCTACCAATAAACAAGATTATTGAGATATCTTTTATTGAACACCGCGATAAAAATGCTCAAACCATGGACTCAAGATTACACGGATAAGAAACATGGCAACATTCTCAGAATCATCGCTGCTATATGTGTAATCACCTAACAATTCGTCTAAAAATAATTTATATATTTGAGTTGAAGACGATGTACTGTTGTATAAGTCTGAACAAACTATCTGTCTGCCTGTCTAAATCTAAGCCGTCATCGTACCGGTGAAAAAAAATCTGATTTTGAATAGTTGGACATGATGCCCTGATGTCAAAATACGAAATGACCCGCGTAACACCGACCGTGATTTTCAAGAATCTTTAATAAATTGATAATTTAAGGTTAATTACATTTCACATAATTATACATAATTACCTTGTTGATAATAAACAGCAAACGATGAATGTTTTTGACACCCATTTTATTTCAAGTATGCATGCAAAGCCGAATAATATCGAGAGGGTCCGCTATATACGCTGTTTCATCATAAATTTAACACCCTTTCTGTGTTATAAACAAGAGATGAAATCGTTAATTGATTAAGATTCATTTACAATAAGCTTTATTGATATGTTTCGTGAACAAAATACTACAATATATCTCATAAAAATATAATAATATGGCAAAGGAAATTCAATTGCCGGTTTCTAAACAAAAGCATAATCGCCAAGACCGTAGCATCAGTTCAGTGCGTTAGGAACGCGCGCTACTTTTTCCCGCCTTCATTCCTTAATTACTTTCGTTTTTAAACAATTTTTTTTTCTATCGTATACAGAATTCTATTCTCCTAAGCAAGATGTAATTTTTAAAACTGAACTCTAAATATAAACGCTACAAATTGGTATTAAGTACAAACATGTCAACCGTAAATCTAGATTCTAAAACTACAAAACGGTATGATATTTGCAAAAGTTAAAGTTATAACTCGCCGGGCTGTCGAAACCAGAAGAAAAACTTAATATATATTTATATATCTGTTTACTACGTAACGTAAGCTTTCTAATGATATATAATTTGTCAAAATCGGCCGAGAAATGGAACTATAATTTAACAAAAGACGTGAGTGGGTACATCAAAATGTATAACCTCGGCGCTTCGCTGTACGCTGATTGTAAAAGATCGATAGCCACAACACGTTAAAACGCGCGGTGGTAAAACATAAAATGTGTATTTCTTGTGTTTAACTCGCTATAAATCCATTAATAACAACGGGAATATACTAAAAGTTATATTTTTTTGAAAGAGGAATTAATAAGCAACACGATAACGTACAAACCAATAAAATCGGATGAATAGTTTTTGCATAAGATTGAATTTACTACAGTAAGGGTCAAATACTCGATTCATCTCCTGTCAATATACACTCCGTGATGTCGGGTATCATAGCCATTCAATAAGTAGCAAAATGCTCGAACAAAATTTATGAAGCAAAATGTGACTTAAATTGATAACTAAAATTACCAGTATCATCAGTATGCCAGTTTTGCCTTGTCAAGCTGTCGAGATCCAGAAAGTGCTTCATTCACATTGAATATATCCTTCGAAATCCATTTATTGTTGCATTACTAAATAGCGAAACAAGCCGATTTAAGCTGTAAGAAAGTTTTATCAAGTCTCTCATTGGCGAAGCCATTGTTGTAGAAAGTGATCCATTCACATCGAATATATCCTTCGAATTCCATCCATTGTTGTCATTAGCGGAGATTTAGTGAATAAATAATTCATATATTACAAATGACAGCTTCTAAATAGCGAAACAAGCCAATTTATGCAGTAAGAAAGTTTTGACTAGTGAATCTCATGGGGGCGGCCATTGTTGAATGTTGAAACACGAACGACAACTCTGCTAGGAGAATGTTATCAATGAAAATCAACGAGGTCGATGTATTTCGATTAGAAAAATCGAGTTATCTCAATCGGACTGGCTCGGTCTTTTACATAGGTCGCCATTGTGAAGAATTTTTGATGGTTATCATACCTTAGACGATGCTGTTCCAGCATCGTCAAAAAGCGGTCACAGTCTGCTAAACCCTATAACGGGATCATTCCCAAAATAGACCGGTCATGAAATCTGCAGCTAAAAATAGCAGCACAAGCCTGAAATCAGCTGACTCTGAACAATGCGTGGGTGGTAATCCCGTGCAAATACAGCAAGTGTCATGCGGTGTAAAAAAATAGGACGGTGTTGGGAAGGCCAATTTGCGGTGTGCGTTGTTAAATATTCAGGGTATTTCTAGCCGTAGATTAAATAAACTTCACACGAATGAACTTATTAGTATCTTTGATTCTCATGATATTGTACTGTTAACTGAAACATGGGCACAAGATCTAACCGATTTACATTTTGATGGGTGTGAATATTTAGAATTGAATCGGTATGAGAATTTGAAAACTAGTAAGCGATCTTCAGGTGGAATAATTGTTTACATAAGGAATGCATTTGTAGGTAAAGATACTTTGGTTTTTAAATCACAAGATTATACCATATGTGCTAAAATTGAGGCATCAAAAGTTTATTTATCTGATGACTTGTATATATATACATATTTGTTATGTTGTACCAGAAGGAAGTTCTCGCCAAGCAATGATAGAAAGCCATACATTTGAGAGATTATTAGAATTTATTGTTGATCTTGACCCAAAAACGGAAAAGAGCTAAATTTTATTGTGTGTGGTGACTTAAACTCTCATACTTCAGATCTGCCTGATTTTGTTGAAAATGAAAACATTAATAATATCGACTTTTTGCCCGACGATTATATCCATGACGTATGTATTCCGCGCTTCTCGCAAGATAAAGGGCGGGTTAATAATGCTGGTTTAATGCTTCTTGATTTGTGTAAACAAACCGGTTTGCGTATAGTTAACGGTCGCATTGATAAAGATGTGCCCGGTAAATACACATATGTTGGTATCTCTGGATCAAGCGTTGTTGATTATGTTTTAACTATGCCTTATTTATATCAATATATAAATCAATTTTGTGTACATGATCCAAATATTTTATCTGATCATTGTTTGTTAGATTTTTCATTGTCTTTTAATCTGCCTGATATTAGTAGCTCATTTGTAAAAGTTGAACAGAAACAGTCATATAAATATGTTTGGAATAGTGTAAATAAGGATAGTTACACAGAAGTATTGTCATCTGCTTATGTTATTGATCAAATGAATGCATGGCAAAATGATGCTAGTAGTTGCAGTTCTGTAAATGATATAGATTCATGTATTTCACAATTTAGTGGTATAATTGATCAAGTTGTGTCACCGTTATTCAAGCGGAAATTGAAATACAAAATGCAAATTATGGGGGTTCAAGTCGTAACAATAGATGGTTTACTTCTGAATGCTCTGAAAAAAGATCGACCTTTTATAATCATTTAGATTTATATAGAAAAAATAAAACAGATGAATATAGGTCGTTATTAATTAACAGTAGGACTGAATATAAGAATTGTATTAAGCAAGCTTAAGCAAATATCATAATAATCAAACAAAAAAATTGCTAGAGGCCAGGTTTAAAGATGCAAAATTGTATTGGAAAAGGCTAATACTGTCAGCTGGTTTACAAACATCAAATATAACCATGGGTGTATTTGTAAATTATTTTAAAAGTATATACAACCCAGATAGCATGTTTTTTTTTCACTTGATGAAGACGTTGTGCACTTTGTTGAAAGGTATGAACAAAATTAGTTTAATATTATGTTTGAGGAATTTAATATTCCCATATCAATACAAGAAATTAACAAGGCAATTTCCAAAATCAGCCCGAACAAGAGTGCAGGCCCTGATTTATATTTAAATATTTTTTTTATACACTGAAAAAGTATACTTACGCCGTATTTACATGCGCTATTTAATAAAATATTTACGTTAGGGCATTTCCCTACGGCATGGTCAGATGGTCTCGTGATTCTTTTACACAAGAAAGGCGGTGTTAACGATGTCAATAATTATCGAGGTATTACACTTCTTAGCACACTAGGACAATTATTTACCAAAATATTAAATAATAGATTATCTGTTTGGGCAGAAAAGTACTATATTTATATAGAAGCACAGGCGGGATTCAGGTCCCAAATGAGCACAGTTGATAATATTTTTGTTTAACATGGACTCATATCTCACATTTTAAATCATGGTAAACAGTTGTATTGTGCTTTTATAGATTTTACTAAGGCATTTGACGACGTCGTAAGGGATAATTCATGGTATAAATTGATAAAGTTAGGTATTCGTGGTCCTATTCTTGATATCATGAGGTCGATGTATAATGCGATTAAGTCCAAAGTCAAACATTGTAACGAAATAAGTGATAGTTACGAATGCATGCTTGGAGTGAGACAGGGTGAATGTTTGTCCCCGTTTTTATTTTCAATGTAATTATATGACTTAGAGTCAGAATTTTACATTAAAGGTATAGAAGGTATTGATGTTAATACTTTAAAAATGTTTCTTTTACTTTATGCTGATGACGTGGTTATTTTCGGTAACACAGCAGAAGAATTACAAAAAGGATTAGATTTACTTCAAGATTATTGTCATCGCTGTAAACTTATTGTAAACACTAAAAAACAAAAATCATAATTTTTAGAAAAAGTGGGCGACAAACTTCTAAACATTTTTACTATAATGGTCAACGGGTTGAAATTGAAAATAAGTTTAATTATCTCGGTATCGTTTTTACACGTGGAGGTTTGTTTTCGGAAGCACAAACTACGCTTTCAGGACAAGCATTAAAATATATTTTCAAAATGAATACATATTTACATAAATTTACTGACCTTTCTGTGAGTCACAGATTAAATCTTTTTGATAGACTTATAATGCCAATTTTGAACTACGGCAGTTAAGTTTGGGGCTTTTATTGTGGTATGTCTATTGAACGTGTTCATATGCAATTTTGTAAACAAATACTTGGTGTAAAAAGATGTACGCAAAATGATTTTTAATATGGCGAACTTGGTCGTCTTATTTGTCAATCTGCTAGATATGTTAATATTATTAAATATTGGATTAAGTTAATTAGAACATCCGAAAATATGTTTACTAAAAAAGTCTACTTAATGTTGGTGAATGATTGTAATGTGTATCCTAATAAAATCAACTGGTGTTCACTACTTAAAGACTTGCTTGGTAACTTAGGATTTTATGAGGCATGGTTGTTTTAGGATGTTGGAAATGACAAGGTGTTCATCTCAAATGTTAAACAGACATTAAATGATAATTGTATTCAAAACATTAATGAGAGACTGAACAACTCAAGCAGAGCCAATTTATACAAAAACATTGCCATTTTTAAATTCCAGTCTTATTTAGATTTGTGCACAATTAAAAAAATTCGAATTTGTTTTTCTGAACTGAGATGCCTTTCACATAGATTGCATGTAGAAAGTGGGAGATGGGCCAAACCTCCCGTTCCTATAGGCGAAAGAGTATGTCATATTTGTAACACATTAGAAGATGAATTTCACTTTATTTTAGAGTGTAGAATGTATTCAGAATTGAGATCCCAGTATAAACCATTTTATTACAGAAATCGACCTAACGTAATCAAATTTATTGAATTACTAACAACTGAAAATAAAACGTTGCTGCGCAAATTATGTTGTTACATATATAAATCATTTATAGTAAGGGCTAGTAATACATATGTACTCTGTTGATATATGTACGTGTTACACGGGCCTATTATAAGAACTGTTTTTGAATGTATTTGATCAATTGTCATTATTATCTTGCCTATTGATATATATATATATATATATATATATATATATATATATATATATATATATATATATATATATATATATATATATATACCACAATATGTTTATATGTTTGCAATGCTTTGGCCTTCTGGATGTTATGCTCAAATAAACTTGAAAAAACTTGAAAACATCATTACCAATTTACAGACCATGTATAATGAATGAGAGCATGCATATAATGTATTAAACATTGACCTTGTACGAGTATGATTATTATGATAATTACTATAATAATAATAATACAAATAATCATAATAATAATAATGATAATATATATATTTTTTATGTTATTGATGATGATGATTATGTTGATGTGAATATTGATGTTGATGATGATGATGATTGATGATTGATGATGATGATGATGATGATGATGATGATGATGAATGTGATGATGAGGAGGACCATGATGATTATACTGACGACGAAGGCGACAACGATGATCTTTTTCTGTTGATGATGATGGTTTTTAAAATTCGGTTAAATAATTCCGTTGGCTGTTTTGACATATTTGCTTGAGATTTGTTGTTCAATAACTAGCTTTGAAAACACATGCAGGGTCTGTCATCCGCTGCATCACGGTGTAAATTTCAGTGGTTTCTAATCATTGTTTTGAACCGTACTAGTAACTGTTGCGTATACATTGGATGCTCCACGTGTGACCACAGCAGACTGTTAAAAAAGTACCGTTAGGTGTTTAATGTGATAGACGTAAAATATCAATAACAATAGGTAATTTGTATGTATTAATTTAATAAATTTATGATAAACTTCCAACAAATTTCATACAGTGTATATCAATTGATCTCAATAATTTCAAATTTAATTAATAGGCATGGACGGTGTCAGAATATAATGGAGCAAAGTATTTTTTAAATATAAAAATCGGCAAAATGTAGTGGTTCCGCTATAGGCTTAATATAAAATTCGGACAAAATGTAGAGGTTCCGCTATAGGCATTCTGAATTTATTTGATTTCAAGACAACTGGACACAACATGGAAAGTATGTTTTATAGTTTTCTACACCTAGTAAGAAATCACTAAACAATGTGATTGATATACCATCATATACGTGTTTCCCTGCTAGCTTATTTATAACGCCTCCATTTCACAATGTACTTCAAGTCCGATATGTTTGAGTAAGTCAGTCAGTAAGTCACGTTGATACAATTGCAGTTGCGTAATGATTGTTCTTTTACAACAGTGTACGCAAAATGAAAACTGAACAGTAATTATAATTGTGAATACTCACGTTTAAAAAAATCAGCTAACGACGCAATTGTATGACTTGAAGATGATTGTTACGTAAGCGGGATTATTTATTTCATTTTTATACCGATATTGACGGTATATAACTCCTCATGAAATAAACTAGCCTGTATCCCACCTTGTTGAATATACCTGTCGCGTACACGGACTATTTTGTACTTTACCACTGAATGATTTTTCATAAGAAATCTCTCGAATCGAGGAAACTTTAGCTTTAAAGTTATACGACCTACAACCTTTAAATCTAGTCAATGGACATAATTTTTCGCCATCCGCCTAATGAATCAGATGATTGATGGAGTCATAAAATGACATACTTATTGCGTCATTTTCCAAAAATATGTGATGTCATCTTTTGTTGTACACGAAACTAGTATGCGATGTCTGGGAATAAAACATTAAGGATGCGCATTTTTTTCGTGTAAATTTATCCTGGATGTAATTATGAAAAAGTGCATATTCTATCGACTAATTACCTCGGATGGAACCGTTGAGACGAATGATTTAGATCTAAATGTAGATTTAGCTTATTCGTGTAATTGATGTTCAGAATCTGCGTGCCTATTTGGGTGTGAAATTGTGTGTGTAGAACATATTGATAGGTGTGTATTTTGGTTCAGTAGTCTATTCGAATTGTTTTGCTTTTGGATGAAACGTAAGGGTATTTTCGTTGATGAATAAACTTTGTTTGTGTTGTTTTATCAAAGAAAGTATTTTCAGTAAGAATGACCCGTTTGCAACAAGAGTTTCAAAGTTTAATAGAATTATGACGGATTTTTTTGTGTTGGGTCACAAACTACAGGATGTGAAGGATAGATCTAGACGCCATCAAAATCTGCAGCGTCCATGAAAAAAGGAGGCGAGTATAGTTTATTGATAATTTATGTTTAGAACGACTCTGTGTGTAAATCTTCATGTACATGTATGTTGACATCGACATCATTTTGTCAAGAGCAATCGCCGCCATATTGGATTTTGATAATTTCTTTCTAAAATAAAATGAAGTATATAAAAGTAAAATCTTTTCGCGGTCGTAATGTGTTACAATTCGCATGCTGCGGAAAACTGAATCGAGGCATATGGTGATTTTTTTTTTCGTTTTACAGTTTTTGTGTGAATTTTTTAAAGACTATTTTGCGTACCAGGACGAAAACATTTATATCACTTCGCACGGTTACAATCGTTTGAGTTTAAAGCGCTTTTAAGATAAATTAACATTATTACTAAGGTTATTAGATATATTTATGGTAAATGTCACGTTGAAAAAAAGGGGTTAAATAGAATAATAGGTTTAGCGTTGAATACAGAAAAGTTTATGTTGCTTGGCTCGAAAACCGAAAGCGCTCGCCAAGGCTCGCGCTCTCGGCGCTGTAAGCCTCGCAACATAAACTTCTCTGTATTTAACGCTAACCTAGTATTCTCTATATATTCGTTGATTCCCTAACTACTGTGGATTCTTTTACTTATAATGTGTTGATATCACACAATGCATATATTAGCTTTTATTTTTCATATAACAATGGTAACAAACGTCACTGAAATGGTTGTCCAGAAACTATAGCATTATTATTTTTTTTTAACTTATTGTTTTGTTTTGTAAGTTGTTAAACGTGCTCGCAAACGGAGAATAAATCATTTATACATCGTGATCAACGAGCGGTTAACGTTTACACCATGTCGGATCGCAAATTATCACGATGCGGATCCGACTGGGAAAATTGCAGCGCCCATTGCAAGAACCGATGCAATAATTTGCGAATATTTAGAGGTTGTCTTAATAACTATTGTTTTGAACAGTCAACGTTTGTGTTACGTTTTAATATGCTATTCCGTAAGCGATATAACTAATTAGTTATAGCAAAGCTCTTAAATATTAAATATTGTCTGGGAAATATGTCAATATGTGTGCTTGACAAGTCTTAGAGGAGCCTGCTTTTTAAATCCTCAAATTGATTTGAAATCATAGAAAATCATAAGAAAGAGGTAAATTAAAATAGAAGCAACAGTTTCGATACAGTAACACATACAAAACATACCGCACTTAATAATTAATTTGAAACATATTTGATGTATTGAATGCCTTAATTGTTAGGCATCGTTGATTTGCTATTTCCGCGGTTTACTTGGGCCATTCTGACTGTAAAACCATGTATGGAGTTGAGTGATTAAGCCTAACATTGGAGCTGGTCATAGTGTACAAATGTAATTTTAAAAAGCAATATTCGTTCTTGCAATGGGCGCTGCAAGATTCTGTGATTACATTAAATTAATTTATCCGCCTAAGCGTTTCAGGCCTGTCAAAAACTGACATTGTGTTCTCAAAAAGATGACCGCTAGTTATTCCTATAAGCGATTCTTTTCAGAACGTTCGCTAATCGCCCATCGTCGATAGTTTCAGATCATTTACAAAAACAAATCAGCTAATGGTTGACCATGGTCTTAGGCTCATTCATAACAGTTTTAATAGTAAATAATAGTTCCGTGTTGAGAAGCCGTGGTGCTTTCTATTATAAAACATATTGTTTTTGGGTGACCACTATCCGCATGCAAGGGAAACATACTGCTCAGCCTCAGGATAAAGGCACGTGTACTTGCAAATGTTTCTTGCTTAAAAGTTAATATGAGTCGTGTTGTGACAAAACTGGGCATAATGCATGTGCGTAAAGTGTCGCCCCAGATTAGCCTGTGCAATCCGCACAAGCTAATCAGGGGCGACACTTTCCGCCTAAATTGGATTTATGCTAAAAAGATACTTCATTTAAACGAACATAGACCATAAAAGCGGAAAGTGTCGTGCCTGATTAGCCTGTGCGGACTGCACATACTAATCTGGGACGACACTTAACGCACATGCATTATGCCCAATTTTCTCAGAACGCGGCTTAATATTTTATAAGTCATGCGTTATTATCCAAATATATTGTCCCGCACAGACGCGGTAGCGCTGTCATCATTTTTAATTTCATGTTTCGGTCAGTACTTTTGTTTTCGTAGGTCTTCTCATATCGAACTGTATTATTCATGTGGAACAGGTCAATTTATTGACACTTTTCATATGAACATGAATTAAATTTTTGTATAGTTCTCACCTCTCTCTCCTGTGTGCGTTCACATATGCTGACTGATGCAATAGTTATTATTTCCAATAACAAATATAATTATATTGCTGCGATGAACGATTCTCTGTTTTGCTTCCATATTTCTGTTTTATTTTATTGTGACTTTTTAACTGTGTTTATTTTTATAACAATTGCACACCATTGTATTATAATATGTGTGTGAAATTAACGAGATATTCATTTGAATATGAACATTTATATTTATTGCAGTCAATCATCAGAATTCGTCGTCTTTTTACATGACATATATTATAGCAATTGTGTACTATTATATGTGATATTACTACAAGAGCGATGTACGACTCCCCCGAACTCTTTGAATATCTATAACGTTATGTTCTCTCTTTGACTAGTTTCATAAGAGACTGTATATTATGAAATGACACTATGTTCGTTATATCATATAAAAATATCAACGACAATGGCAAAAAAGAAAAAAAGAATGGTACGTTTTAAATAAATTGCAACGACCCTTGTTCATAAGTATATATGAGATGTTGTGCTGTTTGCGTGTTTGCTACACTCGTGATCCAAGTTCGCCGTGAAGTTTTACGTCCGATGCATATCATATAAGCTTGGGGGTCACGATAATGACCACTGAATTGTCATTCGTGTGATCAAGTTTCCCCCTTCCTCCTTCTAAATGAACTAGCCGGATGTACACATTACACATTTTGAAATTGAATGTTTAAGATTATTCCAAATTAGAAACTGAGCTTATAAATGTATCGAGGAATTAATCGGACTACCAGTCCATTTCTAAGTTAGTCGTATGCGTGACACTACCCCAGGACTTGAAAAAGATATTAACAAGCATAGTTAAATCTCTTTTTGTTGAACTTTTCTCTTCGGCTACCAATTCTGAACGTAAATGTTTTTAAACATTTGAAAATGACGTAATTCCTAATATAACAATTGGAATCTTTTTTCACTAAAATCTTTTTATTTTGGTTCAATAAGGTTATATTTGACAGCGGTGCGTGCAAATGATCTGCATACTTTATTAAGAACAGTGTCTGTTAACTCGAACTTCACTAGAGTCATCGACAACAAACTTACGTTACATAAACTAAACAATTGATACTGAATAGATGTAATACTATGTTAGCGAATTCAATAAGTTTATGTTTTTAGTCTAGCTGTTATTATATTTTCTGCTTTGATATATATTAATTCTCGGTATATTATTTAACATTTTCCTTTTCTGAAACTAGTATTAACTATATATGTAAAGAACAAAATATGTACAAAAGATATTGTATAGAGTTATGCATATTTATTTTACGAAAGACACACAACAAAACGTATGTTTATAATACAAATTGCAGCATACATTACAGATGAAATATGTGAGTGCTCGTGTAGCTATTGCTCCATTCACTTGTTAACCTAATATAAAATATCACAAACTCATCGAAATCAGACAGAAATACAATAACCAAGTCCTTATATCGAAGATTATTTTAATGCACAATCAAAGGTAAAAATTATAAAAATTATTAAAAAGAAAGAATACAATATGTGAATTAAAACAAGTGTGTTTGCGCTTATAGAACACAAACAACCCGTTTACCATAAATACTTAAACTCATTAAAACTAGCTAATACATTTACTCCGACCATCATCACGTGGTTTGTAATGGTTGCATTGATAAAATAGAGCTCGAATGCATAATATTACTTTGCCTGAAAGTAGGATAATAATCAATACGCAAAATGACGGCATTAAAGCGCACGTATCGAATAATTTGGCTCCCGTCTTTACATGAGCTGACATGAAATGAGGGCACTAATTTCAAAATCAGCAATTGAAAACTACAATTTGCAAGCGAGACTTTGTACGGTAGAAAATACCCAAATAAAAAACATGAACACGTCGAATGCATTAACGACGCCGCTTTAGAAGTCAACATGTCCGTTCATAAATATGCAAACACAAATTGCAAGAGTATTGGGTTATTTATAAAAAAATGTTTTAAACGAATGTAGCAGTTGATACCATCTTAATTAATATTAAGTGTGGTATATAGGCCAATTATGTATTGCGAATGCAACTAAAATACAAACGCAAGAATATTTTAGTAACATGCAATGGGTTTGTAATTTGAAATGAAGTTATTAACTCAACGCAACAGTGAGTCAGTCACATGAAATAAATAGTTATTTACATGAATTTGTTATTCACCTTCATGCACTTCCATATCCGACTTTAGGAATACCACCTTTGGTAGCTAATGCTCGATTGGTCATTGTGGGCTCGGGTACTGATTTAATGTACCCCGGGTACTCTTAAGTATACTAAAATGTACCCCGGGTACGCTAAATATACTTTAACGTGACCATGCCTCGGAACGGCTCATGTAAAACATTGCAGGGGCAAACTGGTTTTCGGACACCGGAACCTCACACACGGTCTTGATTTATTAAAAAATAATAAACAAGATCAACATCAAATCATTACAATTAGCCTTCTTTCCTATCTATCCGTTCAGCCCTATCTATTCGTGAACAATCTTCACGCGAAATTTGCCGCAATCCGAACGGTCGCGCGTGCCCGGTTTCTATATAAGTTTTGACAGGAGATATTTTGCTCCCCAGATATGTGAAAAATGCGAACTAAAAACGTAAGTAATCTATTCAATTTAACTATTTGTCAAAATATAAACCAACCTTTCGCCCAAAACAGTCATCCTTTTAATGAAATATGCATATAATTCACATTTTTTTCTCCGTGTTTACATTTGTCTTTCCGTCTGCAAGGCTGTTTGGATTGCCCGGATCAAATGACGTAATTTTATCAATAGTCCAGTCAGGGAAAGGTTTGACCTAGACAAAATTGCAAAAGAATTTCTTTTTGCGTCATGCGACAGAGGATGACATAGTGTATATCCAAAAAAAAAAGACCCACTGTTTTGCTTTTGCCGTTTTCATTATAATCAACTTTGAAAATGGCAAAAAATGAAGAAATTGGACGTGTCACCGATATGCTACCATACATACGAGATCAGCAGGAAAGTCACGTCAAAACAGGATGACGTCACAAATAATACATGACTGCGTGTGTATATCTTGATTGATTGATTGATTTTATTTGGTAAACATATGAACATTACATAGTTACTACATAATGCAGACAATATAAAATATATTATCACAGTAATATACATAGCAAACCATGGAATGCACACACAATACCAAGGATAACACAAAAAAGAGAAAAATGATTTTCACTTATTTCCATTGTGGTCCTTGTTATTGGTGGCAGTAACCATGAAACAGTCATGTATTAGATTTTAATAATGTATATGTATCAAATATGTACTGTTTAATAAAGTATATTACTGATTAAGAATGAATAAATATAATCACATGTTCATTATTATCACAGAAGTTGCATAAGAAAGTTACACACTGCATAGGTAGTTAATAAACACACTTTGTAGCATACTATAAGTTAAAGAATAATTATGAGATCCTTGCATCTTATTGATCATAAGACTTAAAAATGTATCACAGTATTTTAACAGAACATAAAATTCATAATAAAAATTATACTATAAAAAGCTATAAAGACTCTAAAAACTGTTTCTTGATGGCACCCTTGAAATTGTTAGGTTTAGGTACATCCCTGATGTTTTGAGGAAGATTGTTCCATAAACAGATACCATTATATGTAAATGTTTTAGAACCAAAACTTCCTACTCTTGGTTTGGAAAAACGACCAGAGTCTTCAAATGTAAAATTTTCTGCAAAATGATCAGATTCTGGCTGAGCTACCATATTAGACCTAGTACAACGATTATGTACGCCAGACACTGGCTTAAAATTCTCACCCATATACTCTGGTGCAAGGCCATTTTTAATCTTATGTACATGACAAAGTATGATCTGTTCTACTCTTTTTGAAACAGGCAGCCAACCTAAATGTGAAAACTGTTCTTGACCAACATGTGATCTGTTATCCATATTCAGAACAAACCTTATCATCTTGTTTTGTGTAGTTTGAAGCCTATTTTTAAGTGACTGAATAAGACCAGGGTACCAAAAAGAGCAGGCATAGTCAAAGTGGCACTGTATAAGAGACATGACAAGGAGTTTTCTGGTGTGCAATGTTAAGAACTTACTATTTCTGTATAGGAACTTTAACCTTGAGTTTGCCTTTGTAATAATTGATCTAGCAATGGTTTTACCAGACAGGAACTGGTCCAATACAGCACCTAGGTACTTAACAGAACTTGATGGAGTAATTGACACATCATTGCAAGAGACATTTAACTGAGAATTTGACCTTAGTTTGGGCTTTGAGCCAAACAATATAGATTCTGTTTTACCAAGATGTAGGGAAAGTTTATTGTCCACTAACCACTCACTTATAAGAACGAGATCGCTAGAAAGAATGGATTCAATTTCTGAAATGTGTTTACCAGCTACCAGGATGCCAGTATCATCAGCATAAAGTAAAATTTTATTTCTTACCACAGCGGCCATATCATTCACATAAATTAAAAATAAAAGGGGACCTAAAATGGAGCCCTGAGGAACACCACATGAGATGGAGGCCTCGAAGGACATAGTACCTGATACGTCAACAACCTGATGGCGATCGGAGAGATAGGAGGTAAACCACCTGACTGCGTCACTATGGAGACCAATAGCCTCAAGTTTCATGATTAAAATACTATGATTGACGGTATCGAAGGCCTTCTGTAGGTCTAACAATATCATACCAACCATCTTACCTTCATCCATCTTAAAACGAATATAATCAGATATATGGGTAAGGCAGGTGTCTGTAGAATAGCCACGCCTAAATCCTGATTGATAGCTATACAGAAGCTTTTTGTCATTCAAGTAACCTTCAACTTGGTCATAAATTACTCTTTCAAGGATCTTTGAAATGATACTTAAGATCGAAACCGGTCTGTAGTTTTCAACCTCAGTCTTAACACTTTTCTTATAGAGGGGAATAACTCTCGCTGACTTGAGGTCATCAGGAACAGAACCCTGTATGATTGACAAGTTAACAATATGAGCAAGGGGACAAGATATGAAAGAAGCACTATCCCTAACAAATCTAGCAGGAATGCCATCCAAACCTGAGGCCTTATTAGCACTTAATTTATGTGTATGCTTTAAAATTGTATTTTCAGACACAATGGAAAATGAAAAACTGTTTGGCACAACACCTTTAGTAGCGTAGTAATTACTTACAAAATTCTTGCCATATTTATTAAAACTTTTTGGAAGTTTCTCAACAAGTATAGAAGCAACTGTTGTATAAAATGAGTTAAATTTTTCAGCTACTGTAAATATGTCAAAGAAAATTTGCCCATCAATCTGAAGCCCTATACTACTTGATGAAGAGTTCCCTTTTTTAGTGGGAAGACCTAACTTCTTAAGTGTGTCCCAGAGAGATTTAGAATTGTTTTTATACTGTTCCAGTTTATCTGAAAAATAATGTTTCTTGGCCTTACAGATAAGTGACTGAGCTTTATTTCTCAACTCCTTAAAATTATTAAAACTTTCTTCCATTCTATTTATCTTATATACATGAAAAGCTTTGTCTCTTGCCTGGATACTATTTAAAATATCAGGAGTAATCTTGGTAGATACGACGAGATAAATACTGGCATTCGGCTTTGAGATCATCATATCTTCAGGTATTTAACAGTATTTTATATTGAGATAGAACACGTTGATCATTGATGCAAAGAATTTATGCATAACATAATTATTATAACGGTTTCTCGAATATTTATTTTAATCTCGAACCACTCTGCCTTCGATTTTTAAGGCAAATTAAGATTTCTGCGAGGCGATTCTGTTTTCGTCTGTAAAACAAAGTTTTTACGGCTCTTTTCAAAAACCCGTTGGGAAAATAAACAGTTTTTCAAGCGGCGATTAAGGGCTTGACCAAAACGAATAAAATATGTCAAATATTGCGAGAGAACTTTGTAAAATAAAGTACGGAAGCCAATAACGGCCATAAGAAAATTAGTCTCCACTATTTTAGGGAAAACATTAAAAGGTCGCATTTAAATGTTTTGTGTGTGTGATTTCTATATAATCTTTTATTACGTGTTTTACAGGAATCCAGTCCTATAAAATTCCATGAGATGTAAGGACAGTTAGAAAGTGGATGATGAACAGATCGAAAGAATGATGGACAGACTGATAACTCGGATGGAACTTGCTACGTTATAGATGGAGGCCGCCCGCCCGAGGGTCACTCATTCATCGACTTCCTTGGATGCAAGGGTCTTCATTTGGAGACATACTCCAGCAGCTGGAGTTTCACTTCTGTGTATGTGTGATGTACTACGACTATCTGTACCGAAATTATAAACTAAAGGCGATTTCACTGTTGTATTTGATGGATATAAGTAAGGACCCACCATCAAGGATATTACCCATCTACGCCGGACAAAGGGGAAACTCGGAAAAGCTGTGAAGTTTTCATTGGAAACTCTGCTGAGAATGAAAAAAGATGTTTTGAATAATCCAGAAAACAAACAAAACTTTTTCACGGTTTGTGAATGTCTGGTGCAAACGATGATGCTGAGTGTTTAATTGTAGATACTGCCATTGAAAATGTTATTGTAGTTTGTGAGGATACAGATTTATTGGTATTACATCTTGATAAATTTATAACACAGTTACTTAACATAACTTTCAAATCAGATGTGCGTAGACTGTCTGCTAAACAGGGTTTTTCACCCTTATATAACAGGAGGGACCGAAATTCGGCCCTTTCCCACTTGAAAATAAGGTCATTTTTACGACCCTCATAGTATGTGCCAACGCTGGAAGCAACATACCTCCCTACTTTGTTTTTAAAGGTGAGGTATAAAAAAGAATATCGAATATCTATGTCATTAACCATAGTTTATACAATTTTACGTCAAACAATTTTTTATTACGAACATGACTTTATAAGTAACAAAACACTGTAAAAGAAAGAGAAACTCAATATGTATCTCATTTAAAACGATAAATTGATAGTGACCAAATGATATTACGTCTTTTTCGATCAATACTAACGATATGTTTCGGACTTAAATCTAAAAATGTTATTGTAGTTTGTGAGGATACAGATTTATTGGTATTACATCTTGATAAATTTATAACACAGTTACTTAACATAACTTTCAAATCAGATGTGCGTAGACTGTCTGCTAAACAGGGCTTTTCACCCTTATATAACAGGAGGGGCCGAAATTCGGCCCTTTCCCACTTGAAAATAAGGTCATTTTTTCCAAAATTGATAGCGGAATTTCCAAAATTGTAAAACAAAAAAAAATTAATCTTAGACATATTGGGCATCTCCCAAATTGAAAGCAATAAGCTCTATTATGATTAAAAAGGCCCCACAATGTGTCTTTTAATACGTCTGCGCAATAAAAAAGACCCTGTTTCACATACTTTTAAAAACACGGCCTTCCCAAAATGAGCAGTTATCGCGCATGAAATTCCCAATTTGAAAGGCTAAGGCCTCTTTCCAATTTCCTGATAAAAAGCTCTGTAAAAAAGAGAAGATATATAGAATATTTGCAAAGCATGTGCGCAATGCGGAAATTCGTTGTGAGAAAGTCTTCCATTGCTACGGTGTCAAAAAACACGTCGATAATCTGACATCGATGTTCACCGATCATCGAGAAAATTGGATTCGATTTCCGCGGAGAATATATTCGGTCCGGAAATAATTAAAAACAGCCGAAGATATTGGTGTTACAATGGCAATACCACGGCAAGTACACCGAGCAAATGTTGGTGGAACCAGTGAAGAATACTACCGACGCAAAATTTATATTCCGTACATGGACTCACTGATCCAGTCTCTATGAAGCCGATTTTCAGAATCTAATATGCCTGAATTCATGTCATATCAACTCCATCCGAACCACATCAAAAATTTCGATCGATCAGACTATAAAGATACAGTCCGAACCATCGACGAATTTTATCAACTCGATAATTTTGAACAAGACGCAATGTCATGGTACGACATGAACTAGAAGGAATCCATCGAACAGAATGAGTCAGATTTTGCAAAAAACGGATTTGTTTCCAGCCGTGCGTGAGGCTATGCTCATATTACTAATCCTGCCCGCCACCACTTGTACGGCGAAACGATCATTTAACACGCTGAAACGAGTCAAGACATGGCTAAGATCCACCATGTCCGACGACAGGATCTTATGATTATGCATGATGAACGTTCACAGGGGTCAGATCAACACTGACAAGAATATGTTCATTCAAAAAATCATCGAGAAGTTCGACAGAGACCCACGTCGCCTTCACTTCCTATTCAGGATTTCGCACGAATCAATCATGTTTAAAACAATGTTTTGAGAGTAAATAGATTGTGAAATAACCGCATCCATGATTTGTTTGATTTGGACTGAGCTATTGCTTTGATTGATATGAGTCAATGTTTCTTGTGTTTGCCATGTATGCAATGTATAAGTATGTAATTAAGTAAAAAGTACATATACATTTAAAGAATTAATTTCAGACACATATTCTATCCTACAAAATAAATACAGGATACATATATTGGCCCGTATATATAATGTTGATCAGTATACTTTTCATGGAAATTTTGATTTTAAATGACAATTATGTAACATTGTGTTAAAAGAAACCACCTCTTATGAGAATAATTATTACTTTTTCCCTTCTTAATATTCATTTCACTTATTATATTAATACCATCCAATGTTATGAAATGCATTGTTCTGTGGTGTGGTGATTGTTTTAATTTAGCATGTAATTTTTAGTGGGTGGGGTAAGTTTGCCCTCTTGGTAATGTATATAATTAGATATTTGAAAGCTTTCTTGACGTGTTTTCTTTTCATCAATAAGCTTTAGAAACTCATAATATCATATATAATACATAAACACTAATTTAACCCGTTTGCATAGCCTTATTTTACATGTTTAACAATTTGCAGTTCCAAAGTTACTTCCTAAATAGGGTGGTAATGTTCGAGCTTATTTTTTCTGAAGTTTGGCGCATTCCCCATGCTGGGACTTTTAGTATGTTATAGAAGAGGTACCTAAGAAGCAAACAAGTATAAAAGAAAAACTTTTGCAATTTTGTCTAGGTTGACCCATTTTTTCGGCTACGCTGACTGGACTACAAGTCACACAGATGCTTTAGCTCAAAAATTGAGGCCCGCAATGGGGTTACTGCGATGTCTGTAGTCAACTTATTTTCAATTTACGTTATGGCATTTATCTTTTTGCAAATTCTACAATTGTTGAGCCCGATAATTCCTAATCATTTCTTTCGTTCAAAAGCCCACTCCATCCAGATATCATGGCAAGTATAGAAACTGTAAAAAAGATAAAATTCTTAAGTCTTACTATGATGTAAAGAAACATAGATCGTCTCTGCGCAAGGCGGCGATGGGAATATGGTGTCCCCTACCAGACATTGAGAGACAGAGTCTCTGGCAAGGTTGATCCTGAAGATATTGCGAGGGAAACCGTACTTGAGACAGAAGAGGAACTGGGGCTGATAGAACATGCGGAACAATGTGCATGATTGGGAAACGGGTATTCAAATATGGAAATGAAAAAACTTGCCGGCGAACTGGCGTTCAAGCTTGAAAGAAGGAAAAGAGACAAACCCCTAAGTAACTGTTGGCTTTATGGTTTCTTGGGACGTTGGAGAGAAAGGCTTCCAACACTAAAGCCATCTGCTCTGGATTCCAACAGAGCGAAAAATACTACCCCAGAGGCCGTTCAGACATACTTGCACAATCTTAAGAATACCATTGACACCCTACATCTTGAAAACAGGCCAGACCTAATATTCAATATGGACGAGACTGGCATAAGTCCAGAGCACAGACCGCCAAATATTATTGCCCCTTCCAATGAAAAACCACATTCAGTAACGTCCCCACGATCAGCAACGACGACCCTCATAGCATGTGCCAACGCAGCTGGAAGCAACATACCTCCCTACTTTGTTTTTAAAGGTGAGTTATAAAAAAGAATATCGAATATCTATGTCATTAACCATAGTTTATACAATTTTACGTCAAACAATTTTTTATTACGAACATGACTTTATTTGTAACAAAACACTGTAAAAGAAAGAGAAACTCAATATGTATCTCATTTAAAACGATAAATTGATAGTGACCAAATGATATTACGTCTTTTTCGATCAATACTACCGATATGTTTCGGACTTAAATCTAAAAAGTATGTTATAATTTAACAGGTAAAAGATTCAACGAAAACTTAATGCAAGGTGCATCTGCTGGGGCCGGTTATGCTATGTGCGATTCCGGGTGGTCAACGACCACAGTTTTTCAGGCTTACCTAAAAATCCATTTTCTAAAACACGTAAAACGGGACCACGAGAACCAACCCGTCCTACTTATACTTGATGGACATACAACTCATACATCATCCGAGTTGATCCAATGGGCGCTTTCCAACAACATACACATATTTGTATTGCCGGCGCACACTTCACATGTTTTACAACCTCTTGATGTCGCAGTGTTCGGGCCATTCAAGCGGTTTTATTACAGCGAATGTGCTGCGTACATGAAAACCAACATGGGTAAAATCGTAACTAAGTACGATATAGCTGCCATCGCCTGTCAAGCGTATCTTAAGGCTATGAGTCCGTAGAACATTGTGTCTGCCTTTAAGAAAACAGGCATATACCCACTTGACAAGACAGCAATTTCACAGAACCAATTATACCCGTGTGAAGCATTTAGAGACGAGACACCGCTTCAAAAGATAAATGCACTTTGTTCAGGAAAAGAGGCAATCGATGCTTATCTACAAAAAAAGGCAGAAGCAGAAAAAAAACAACTGTGCAAACAAATAAGAAGAAATGTAACTGCATGAATAAGAGAAAAAAACTTTCTAAACCAAACCCTGGTGGTAAGGAAATCACGAGCGAGCAGTACATTGAAGAAATAGACTTGTATTCCTCCCAAAAGGATGACGTGACCCCAGCGTTTCCGCAGCTCACAAAAAGTCCACAGCCCTCTACAAGTGGGTTAAATGTCATTCACATAAATGACATTCACATAAATGACAGCGACAACTCAACGGATTCAGAAGGGGAAAGCGAGGTCTGCTGCGTATGTGGACTTTTTATCCTCGCAGAGCTGACGAAAATTCGTTTATTAAAATAGTCAACTGGGCACAGTGTGATGAGTGCGGACATTGGGTTCACCTTGCTTTCCGTGACAAGAAAAAAGTCTTGAAGAGGGGATATGCTTTTCGGTGCATGCACTGCATAATTTAAACTTCAAAAGACAAACTTTGTTATCTTTTTGTTGTTGTTAATATTGCAAAGTTTATTGTTGTTTAGATGTGTACCTTATTTCTACAGTTGTTATTTGTGTTTATTTTATGATTAATGACAGGAAATATAATTTCGGACGGCATATGTAATATATTTTCGTGGCGAAAGGGCTCATCCTTTATGTCTCAGTCATAGTGCAATTCACCGATCTGTGTTTCCCCTTCCGAGGCCTCAAATTGTGTGCGCGTGACGTCATCGAATGATGTGAACGAATACATAGGAAACGTTTGGATGATTCTGATTTGTCGACAGCAACCTTTTTGTACGTAAATAAGTTGTGTTACCGAAGTTAT
This sequence comes from Dreissena polymorpha, assembly GCF_020536995.1. NCBI lineage: Eukaryota > Metazoa > Mollusca > Bivalvia > Myida > Dreissenidae > Dreissena > Dreissena polymorpha. The sequence continues at coordinate 42,492,392 of NC_068360.1, forward strand.
CGACATGTTTTTGTTGTTTAAACTTATAGATAAGATATTGCTTGAACTTTGTGTAATAGTTTCAGTCATCCATATCAACATGTAAGGCGCATGCGCGCGTTCAACCTCTTAGGTGGACGAGAGACAGGAAAACAGGCTATAACAAAAATAAATTTAATATAATATTTTTTATTTTATTACCATAAATTGGAAGCATATAATCCTACCCATCACTAACGTAAATTTCGAGTGCCCGTAAAACGAAAGCAAAAACAATTTTAAACTTATTATAATGTCATTCCTGTCGATAACAGAACTTTACATCCACATTGTTGTAATTGTTTTTCTTCCCATTTTATGCAGCTCCGTGTAAGTCATTCAAATGGCACTTTGACATTATGTCTTGTGGACAATAGGACAAACACACCTCAGTGACGAGAATAAGTTACATGATATAATGAACGCCTAAAGAAACTCATGCTCAATGCAAAATAAGGCTTATCTATAAAATCGAATTTAATATATATTGTAAATCGGTCTATTATATCAGGATTCATAACTTACTGCACAAATCCGTGTTGTTAAAATAAATCAGTTTTGGAATTTCGCTTAGCTTACTTCATTCCACAAAAATCGTTCGTTAATTGTTGTATTACCTGTGGAATTGGGAGCGGTTAGCAAGGATTATGTAAATCATGTTTTAAATTACAGGATATACGTTTTTAACCACGTCAAATAATATAAAGAATGATTATGTTTTAAAATCTAACCTTTCTAATCCTTTTATTTTATTCTTATTTTTCATGATAATAATCATAATAAATTTTTATACGTGTTTCCATTACGAATATGTTTCGACTAAGAATTATTGTTTGAACAGTAGAGCATGTGTAAAACGGCTTGACAAACGATCCTTTATTGAGCACATATTCCTCTCCCGATGATAATGTTATTTGGGTATAGGTGCGTGAAGTTGGTTATAGGTGCGTGAAGTTGGCTCGCCGTTCGACGTTCGACATAAGCTCAACATTCAAATTACCGATTGTCGAGCTGGCTTGGCATTCCAGCTCGACATTTAGTTCGACATTCGGATATATTGTTGTAAAATAATTTTTGAATGTCGAGCTGGCTCGGCATTCCAGCTCGACCTTCAGTTCGACATTCGGATATAGTGTTGTACAATAATTTTTGAATGTCGAGCTGGCTCGGCATTCCAGCTCGACATTGAGTTCGACATTCGGATATAGTGTTGTAAATACTTTTTGAATGTCGATCTGGCTCGGCATTCCAGCTCGACATTCAGTTCGACATCGCTGCGCATGTGCTGGTGTGTGCACCGTGAACATAAATTGTGCTGTTCAGGTGTTGTTGCAGCAGACAGCAACTTCATTAGTGAATGACTGTTTGGGCGGATTTTCGCGACTTTCCGTATAATACCCGGTATCAGGTTGTTGTGAAATTCTTTAAATAACGAAGAATTGTTCTGTTTTTAAAATTCATTCGCCAGAGTCTGGTTTTGTGTTGGCGCACATTCATTTGTACATTTATCATTTGACGGGAATGCACTGTTGGCTTTAAAGCGCGTTAGATAGTCTTCAATGCGATATTTCTGCATACTTTTCACAATACATTTATATCATATTAAGCCAATTTTTCGGTTTTTCCCACAAATCAAGTTGATACTATCTTAAAATAAATATTTTATGTAAAAAGAATTTGCTATTATCTTGATGGATCAATATTCTGCTGCAATAAAAACGTTGTTATTAACCAAACTCGCTTCTTAACAAATAACTGTCTTTAATGCGCGTAAAAAGCACCATTGACAAGTGAAATGAAATAGTGTATCTCATGTTTTCACGCTTGGACTATATATGCGATCTTGTTAATGCATACCCATACTCGTTAAATAATACCGTTAACAATTCTTGAATCGTCGATGTTCGTTTGCTGGATATAAACTAAACAAATGCATTGACAAATATTTTTTTAACATTCACTTTCTTCTAGCAAAGTCCCAATCAATATTGAGCTGTCGACAAAACTTGTTAATATACATCACACGTTACGTAGCTTTAAGGCAATTTACCCTAATAGAAGAATATTGAAACCAGAAAGAACATGATACACACAACTGTCTGGCTTCAATCATGCATATGATATGGAAATCGCGCATTTACGAAAGTGGTTAACTTTAAGGAGTTACTTATGAAATGAGTTTACGAGTACGAAGTCTTCATAATAATCACCAACTTAATCACGATGAGTTTAAATGAGTAATGAAACATTTTTTTTATTTAAAAGGTAAGTTTATAATTAACATTTGTTAACGCGAATTATCAGGTTATTATCGACAAACGATATAAATATTGTTAAACCATGCTAGCGGACAACAGTAAACTAAAATGTTAATGGATTTTATGTTTTTGCCTTAATAGCTTCTTTTTTCTATTATTTTTAGTGTGCTCAGTTTTAATTATCCATACTGGGATAATATTGTCACATTATCATCAGTATATCTCAGATACTGAATTAATGAAGAAGTATTCGTGGAAACATTACTCTCAATTGTGTGTATATAATAATAAGGACAATTAAACTTTATAATACCGTGTCACTGTCTCTTCGAATCAGTAGGCCTTCCATCGATTGTTTGGTTATCAAAAAGTTAAGCATGACGTGCCTTACATCATTTAATTGGTAAATATATATATAAGCAGACTGACTGGTGTTTCTAAAATGAAACAGACAATACTGCTTGAATTATGTGTATTTACATATTCACTAACAATGCAACAACAAAGCAGCATGCATTCGACGAAACTAATGCATGTCTAACCAAATACATAGCTCACACTGTAATAAGCATGCGACAACAAAATCTATATCTGATGAAGCAAATTCTCAAAAGCATCACTACCTGGTAGGTAGTAATGTCTATCTGTGAGAGCACAAATGAAGTTTGAGTTGGATCTTTTGGGGATAACTTTTTCCACATCTAGCAACCGAGCACCGAAATGGGTTATCTCCTGTGTGGAGTCTTTCGTGAACCGCGCATGCGTACTTGCTATTGAACTTCTTGGAACAGTATTCGCATTGGAAACTACGGTGGTCCCTGTGGTAGCGATAGTGCTGTGTAAGCGAAGACCTCTTAGAGAACTTTCTGTCGCAAATGGTGCACGCAAAAGGTGTTGTTCCAAGGTGGACGTTCATGTGATCCTTTAGGCGGCCGCTGTTTGAAAACTCCTTCTGACAGACGCCACAGATATGGGCGTTGTGGAGACGCTGGTGTTTGGTAAAATAGCACGTAGACACGGCACTGTCACAGAGGCTGCATTGGATCTTTTCTTCGTTAAGTCGTACGTGGCGAGTGACGAACCCGTTAACGGCGTGAAGCGACTTCCGGAGATTACACGTGGC